>NC_058089.1:72369832-72671395 GCF_014858855.1 Bufo gargarizans
GCAGAAAGGTTCTGCAGGAAATTGTGTCCTCCCCTAGTTGTTTTATACGTGTACAGTCTATAATAAATGGCACTGGCAGAGACTGGTGGCACTGAGCACGCACACAGGGCTTTTATTATAGTAGATATATATCCTCTATAATAAAATCCATGTGCGCGTCGCGCCGGCCAATCAAGACACGGAGCTCTGCACGCACAGCCCACACCTGCGCACCAGCCCGCTGCTGTGCCCAGCTCCGCCGTGCCTCCTCCTCCTCCGGCTTCCTCTGCAGCGGACTCGCACCCTGTAATCCGGGCCTGCAACCACCGCCTGTCACAGCGTATCCTTCACCGGACACCGTTACGTACTGCCTACCGGGCAGAGAGTAGCCCCCTACCTGCTGCAGCATCGCATCCTGGAGTTCATAGAACTCCCAAAGAGCCTGGGAGGACAAAGCTGGGAGCACTGGGGACCTCTGATTCTGGACCCCAGGTATCTGTCAGCACAGCGGGCACATGTTAGTCCCCCCAGCGGCCGCATCCTCCTCGCTCCTATTTCGCCCTAACCCCGCCCAACAAAGTCAGGAAATGGCCGCACAGTAGCAAGTGAGGGAAGCTATCACAGGCAGGGAGCATTACACACGTATTACACTCCAACCCCCATCATCGTACACATATTAGACTCCAACCCCCATCATTATACTACAGCCCTCATTGGAGTGTAATGTGTGTGTAATGATGTGGGTTGGAGTGTAATATGTGTAAAATTATGGGGATGCCGGGGTGTGAGGCGGCTGCAGAGGAAGCTGGAGGGGGAGGAAGCACGGCCGAGCTGGGCAACGTAGCGGGCCAGCGCACAGGTGCCGGTGGCATGTGGAGCGCTGTGTGCTGATAGGTCCCCGCGCTGCGCACGCCCAGTATAACAAACTGCGCGTGCACACACAGGGATTTTATTATGTAGGAGATATATAGATGGCAATTAATTCAGGTATTTATTTATATGTATTCTAAATGAATCAATTCTCTAAAGCAGGGGTGCTTTTTGTAAAAGTCCACATACTTAGGTCTGCCTCTGGGTGAAGGTCCGAGGCACAAAAACATTTTTTAAGGAGGCACAACAGTGGTGTGTACTGCTGTATGGCTAATTTTTCTTCTGAAAAATAGCAATACCTTTAATCCCACCCAATCCCTTTAGGGCCCCAACACAATAACAATGTGCCCTTATGCCACTAATGATGCCTTTTAGTGTCCCCCACAGAGTATGATGCCCCCATCTTACAATATGATGCCTCCATAGTGCCTTGCAGAATTTGATGTCCTCTTAGTACCTCCCTTCACAGTATGATGCCCTCTTTAGTGCCTTCTCTCAGAATGATACCCCCTTAGTACCTCCGCTAACAGTATAATGCCCCTTTTAGTGCCTACTTTCACAGCATGATGCCTTCTTAGTGTCCCCATTGAGTATGATGCCCCCTCAAAATATGATGCCCCTTTGGTGCCTCCTCTCACAGTATGATGCCCCCTAAGTGACTCTCTTCATAATATGATGCCCGCTTAGTGCCTCCTCTCACAATATGATCCTCTTCTGACCCCCAAAGAATGATGCCCCACATTGCCTCCACTTTATATACTCACCTTCCCCACTATGGATTCGCTGCTTCTTCATCAGTGATTCAGTGCCGGCAAGCGTGATGCCTGTGCTGAGCCACAGACGGCACAGTGCGGAGCAGACCATCACTCTGTGCTGCTTTCTCGTTCAGTGCAGCAGGCGTGATGACATCATCGCATCGCGCTTGCCGGCACTGAATCACCGTTGCCAGGTGAACAGTGAAGCAGAGACGATGGCTTCCTGCTTCATCAGTTTATTCCACTGTATCTGTTCCCCAAGTGCAAAGATACAGTTGAGAGGAGAGGTCCAGACATACACACAGTCTCTGAGAGGCTTCCTTTCACACTGGAAGCGTTCCCCATCACCATGGGAACCTCCCGTGTGTAGAATGTACTGTCGGCTCTGAGGGGCGGGACATTCGTAGTTACATCTCCTCAGGGCTCTTCCTGGCCTCCCAGAGTCCCTTACATTGAGATTAAGCCACACTCCTCTCTGATAAGCCTTCCCATCGCCATGGTAACCTACCATGGTTAGAGTGTAGAGTCAGATATGAGGTTCACCGTTTGCTTGGTCCGTGCGCCGGTGTGGAGCACTGTGTGCTGATAGGTCTCCGCGCCGCGCATGCCCAGTATAACAAACGGCACACACACGTACACCAGCCCTGAGCACGTACACGTGGCTTTTATTAGTTTTAGATTGGTGTAGTCCTCCATGACTGCATGATAATCCCACCCCAAAAAATAACCTGAAAAAAGTCTCTCTCATGTTGATGCTGTCTGACTCAAGAAAAATAAATTACCGGTAAGAGTAATTCAGTTTTTTGTGTTTTATAACTTAAAAAAATAAAAACTTTGCAAAAATGTATTTCTGCGCATCACCATATTCTGACCCCTATAACTTTTTCATATTTATGTCTTTGGGTGTTTTGTGGGGCTCATTTTTTGCCCCAGAGGTCACGTCCCTTAATCATGCATGATAAAGGGGGGGGGGGGGGGGGTCCTACAAAACATCACACAAATGGAGCAGGAAAATCAGCATTCACTACATGCTATACTACGAAGTATGAATTCTAGAGTACTGAATAATGAAATTACGGCACCTTAAAAGTACCTTGTGGTTGTGAGTAGGGATGAGCGAATCAACTTAGGATACTTCATCCGAAGTCGATTCGCATAAAACTTTGTTGTAATACTGTTCGGAGCAGGAGCTCCGTACAGTATTAGAATGTATTGGCTCCTGAGAGCCAAAGTTATTACTTCGCAAAGAACTTCATAAATTGATTTCTACTGTAAAAAAAAATTCCCAAACCAAAGTTCTGGAAATCATTTTTTACAGTAGAAATCAATTTGTGCAGTTTTTAAGCGAAGTAATACCTTCGGCTCATCTGAGCCAGTACATTCTGATACTGTACATAGTGCCCGCTCCTTACAGTATTGAAACAAAGTTTTATGTTTATCCCTAGTTATAACATCTATTTGCATAAACTAATGTGTTTATAGCAAACTACTAGGGCACTGTCGACCTTTCTGAGTATCATAGGGGGCTGGTTACTTTAAATATTCCTAAGCTGCTGGCGTAAAATGTATAAACTGTGGGGGAGATGTATCAAACTGGTGTAAAGTAGAACTGGCTTCCAGATTCCACCTTTCCAGCTCCTTTGGAAAATGAAAGGTGGAATCTGGTTGGTTGCTATGGGCAACTAAGCCAGTTCTTCTTTACACCAGTTTGATAAATGACCCCATGTGTTTTATTAAAACCTTAATGAAATGACACATTTACAGAGAACCTGTATGTAGCAGTCTGGCAATTGTCTTTTTCTGTCAGTTTGATAAAGGGAACCTGTTACTTTGAACATGGTGTTTGAGCTGCAGGTATCATGTTATAGATAATAGTTTATGAGAAAAGATTCAGTAAAACTTTTTATTTTATTACTTTATATATGTGCTCATTCTGGACTTAGTGATCAGCCTGTTTTTCTTCCTTTTTCATTGTCACGTTCCAAGAGCTCTAACTTTTTTATTTTTCCGTCTATATAGCTTTATGAGGGCTTGTTTTTTGTGGGACAAGTTGTAGTTTTTAATGGCACTGGAAAAACTGTAAACCTGACACTATATTTTTAAGTTATAAATTTTACGTCGTACAATTTTCGGTATAAATAACATGGGTCAGTAAGATTAGTGATACCAAATACATGTCGTTTTTTTACATTTCTGCAATAAAACCCCTTTAAAAAATAAAAATAAAAAAATGTTTCTGCATTGCCGCTTCCCAAGACCCATAACTTTTTTATTTTTCTTTCTATGGAGTTGTGTGAGGGCTTGATTTTTGCAGAACAATTTATATTTGTCATTGGTATCCTTGTGGGGTAAATGGCGCTTTTTGATCGCTTGTTTTTTTCAATGGTAACTAAGAATAAATTAGCAAATTAATATTTATGTAGCCTGGGTCGTTATGGACGCGGCAATACCAAACATAAGGTTTTGGTTTTTTTTTTTGCTATTTTTTTTCACTGAAAAGCGTGTTTTCAATGGAAAAAAGTGTCTTTTTTTATGGGATTTTTTTATTGAATAAATGATTTATTTTTATTTTTTTACCACTTAATAGTCCCACAAGGGGACTATAACAGGCAGCTTTTTGATTGCTTTTAAAATGCAGTGCACTCCTGCCGGTCCGGGCTGTTAGAGCAGGGCCGTGGCTCTCATGTGCTTAGCCACCGTAAAAAAGCCTAGCCTAAGGCCCCTTATTTTTTTTTTATTTTTTTTATCAGAATAATTTTGGCATGATGGATACATGTTCTCATTCTGTTTACGCCAAATTCGGACTCTACCATTTGAATGTCTCAACAGAAATTGAGACTCATCAGACCAGGCAACATTTTTCCAGTCTTCAACAGTCCAATTTTGGTGAGCTCGTGCAAATTGTAGCCTCTTTTTCCTATTAGTAGTGGAGATAAGTGGTACCCGGTGGGGTCTTCTGCTGTTGTAGCCCATCCGCCTCAAGGTTGTGCGTGTTGTGGCTTCACAAATGCTTTGCTGCATACCTCGGTTGTAACGAGTGCTTATTTCAGTCAACGTTGCTCTTCTATCAGCTTGAATCAGTCGGCCCATTCTCCTCTGACCTCTAGCATCAACAAGGCATTTTCGCCCACAGGACTGCCGCATACTGGATGTTTTTCCCTTTTCACACCATTCTTTGTAAACCCTAGAAATGGTTGTGCGTGAAAATCCCAGTAACTGAGCAGGTTGTGAAATACTCAGACCGGCCCGTCTGGCACCAACAACCATGCCACGCTCAAAATTGCTTAAATCACCTTTCTTTCCCATTCTGACATTCAGTTTGGAGTTCAGGAGATTGTCTTGACCAGGACCACAACCCTACATGCATCGAAGCAACTGCCATGTGATTGGTTGACTAGATAATCGCATTAATGAGAAATAGAACAGGTGTTCCTAATAATTCTTTAGGTGAGTGTAAGTTACATAGACAGAAACTTGACGTTATGATGATACAGGACAATACAAAAATACTGTTAAATAACTACTTAACATCTTACCAACCCCCCCCCCCCCCCTCACCCCTTGCGTTGCCCTGCAGAGAGATAATTACATCCTTTTTTTAATCATATCTCAAAAAGCTCATGTCAATGTAAACTAATAGTAAATTGAGCACACGATCCTCACTAGTACATAGCTTTAGCTAAGGTAAATGTCCCAGCAGGGACAGTTGTCCTCTCAGGCAATCCCTTGTCAGTGCTAATAAAGCCAAGTTCCTGGTTTCTAGCCAGCCCTTCCATATTGACAGGAATTTTTGGGGACATTTTCTCTTAACATAGACAACTGTATGCAGCCTATTTATATATTCCTGTTTGTATCCAATGCTTTAGTAATTAAAACCCTCGCCTGGAACAACATTCTGTGAATACATAAAGATGTTTTATCGTCTATTCCTGGGGAATTCAGTATACCCAATACACAGACTCTGGGGTCATTGGGTAATCATATCTGAGTCGTTACAGCTATAATTTCTTGTATCTCTTCCCAATATTTTCCCAATTCTCGGCAATCCCAAACCATATGAAGCAGTGTTGCTTCTCTTACTCCACAACGAGGGCATGTGGAGTCCGGTCGTACACCTATTTTAAATAGAAGTTTGGGGGTTCTATACACTCTGTGTAGCAAGTATAGCTGAGACAGTCTCTGAGATTGGTTTAGTGTAAGACTAGTAGTTAAAGCCAGAATGTCATTCCATTGTTCTTAAGCTATTGTCCCAACATCCTCTTCCCATTTTCCCTTTACCACCAAGGGGGTTGAAGGGGCATTGGCGTCAAGTATATATTTATATAGTCGGGATATCAGGCCCTTGGCAAACCTAGCCTCCAGTAATTGTTTCATTACAGGAGGAGAGGCGGAAATTACTATGTCCTTTGGAAATTGCGTTTGAAATGCATGTTTTAATTGAAGGAATTGGAAGAATGCCGTTTTGGGTAGGCCAAACTCTTCCTGAAGCTGGGTAAAAGATTTAAACACTCCATGTGATTGAATTTGGCCCAGAAAGAGTATGCCCCTCTCCCCCCATGGGGAAAAGCCTTCTAGCGTGAATATTTCTGGAAATTGGGGGTTTCACCATAATGGCGTGATGTCACTGAAACCTGTCAGATCCGCCAAATCCTTGAATTTTGACCAAACCTTGGTTAAAAGGGAGACTGTGGGAAGTTTCCTACCAAGAGGCTGTTGCCTACTTTTTTCCACCGGGGCAATAAGCGCTCTTTGTTTTATAATGTAAGTAACAATATCGGCTGAAGGGTCTAAGTCAGTTGTTTTAATCCACCCTCTAAATTGTTGTAGTTGTGCAGCTATAAAGTAGGACCATGGGTTCGGGAGGGACAAGCCGTCCTCTTCCTTACTTTTTTGGAGTGTCTCTATGCGAATTCTCGGTTGCTTTTTTTTTTTTCCAGATCAGCGATCTAAAAATCCCCTGAATCTTGTAGAATTTCCTTTTGTGGGATCCATACCGGTGAGTTGTGTAGTATATATAATAGTTGTGGCATGAATATCATTTTAAGTAAATTCCAACGGCCAATTATCGTCAGTTTACACCAAACATTAGTTTTGACTACAAATTTAGCAATCAGTGGCTCTAAATTCAGTTTTATGTATTTAGCTGGTATTGGTGTTATCATCACCCCTAGATATTTGAAGTGAGTGGTCAGCTGTAGGGGTATACGGGCAAGGTCTAATTGTGGTGGGGTAGGATCCAATGGGAAAATTGTGGACTTGTCCCAGTTTATTCTTAGCCAAGAATATTTCCCAAAATCAATAATTTCATTCATTATAGGGTCTACAAATTTCTTCAAATCTCCCACATGAAATTGATCGGAAAGTATCCCGTTCGCTCTAATCCTAGCTAGCGGGGAGTTGTACAGTATTTTGACCCAGGAGACAAACCCCCGCCCAAAGCCCATGACTTCCAAAACTTCCCATAGGTATTCCCACTCTATACGAAGCCTTGGCAGCATCTAAGGATATTATTGCGCGGCATCCCCCCGTATTTAACGGTCTCTGGAGATTCAGAAACAGTCTATGGAGATTACTGTCCGTGTTCCTATCTGGCATAAAGCCAGCCTGATCCTTATGTATTAAAGGAGTGATTACCTTATTAAGCTGATTGGCCAGTATTTTAGCTAAGTTTTACATCATTTGATAAAAGAGAAATGGGGCTGTACGAATCGGGTCTTATTGGGTCCTTGTTGGGCTTTGGAATAACTAACTGCCTTCCTCATATATGCAGGTAATTTCCCAATTCGTAGTGCATCATTAAAGGTCTCTAAAAGATGTGGTAGGAGACAGTCTCGGTATCATTTAAAAAATTCCCCCGGCAACCCATTCGATCCCGGGGCCTTTTCATTGGGGAAGGAACCCAAAGCTACTTCAAGTTCCTCCAAAGTAAGGGGTTCTTCCAGGTATGCGGCAGATTCTAGTGACAATTTAGGAACGGATATTCGCCCAAGATATTCTTTCATATCGTCTCCTCCCATGGACAATTTAAAGGAATATAACTCTTTATAATATTTATGGAATATATCAAGATTTACTAAATTTTCCACTGAGAGTTCCCCATCCATGGTTGTAATTGCTGTTATTCTGGATGCACCATCTTGTGACTGGACCACTCTGGCCAGTAGACTACCCGTACTCTCCCCTGCCTGAAAGTATTTTTGCTTGATAAAAAAAAAAAAATTGTTGTCTGCTATATGCAGTAAGTGATCAGTAAGTTTAGATTGTGCTCTTTTCCATGTTTCAGACTGCTGGGAGGGTGCACTTATATATAATTCTTCACTCCTTGTTACTTCCTGCTGTATAGCTTTAGTAAGTTCCCTAGTATTAATTGTACGTCTTTTAATTTTCTGGATATAGAGGCCTCTCACATATGCTTTTATAGCGTCCCATACTGTCCCTATAGCTGCTGATCCTTTATTAAAATTGAAAAATTCCCCTATTTGTTCTGTCTAATAATTGTATCCAAAAGGGATTGAGTTTCCAGAGCCCTGATCCACAGCGCCCTCTATCTTTTCCAAAACTAAATTCTATGCGAATGATCGGAGAGGCAGCGCGGTAGGTATTCTATAACAGAGGTATATGGCAATGCTTCTATTCAGGACAGCCAATTATGAGATGCAGAAAAGCAGGAGTACTGCCGTTCCTGGGGGAATCTGATTCTCCACAGGTCGTGCAGGTCCAGTTCTCTGAGTAGCTTCGCCAATGAGGTCTCCCCAGCATTTGTTAGGTTATGAGGCAGCCGAAACGTATCCACAGAAGGATCTAGATATTTGTTAAAATCGCCCATCATTAGAATTGCCACCTGCGGACCTTGAGCTACCCATGTCATTACTTCTTTTATTGCGCTGCAGGAATATGGCAGTGGGATGTACATGGCAATTAGAAAGAATTGTACCCCAAAAATAGAGCAGAGCAGGCAGACATATCTGCACTCAGTATCAATTTTGCTAGAGTGAGATTCAAAGGGAATAGCTCTATGGACTAGGACACTAACCCCCCTAGCGTGTGTAGAAAAGGTGGAATGAAAGGCCTGTGAGATCCATGGTTTATGAAGCAGCCTATGGGATTGTTTAGCCTAGCGAGTCTCAGTGAGGCATATTATGGCTGGCTGATACTTTTGAATGGCCATAAAAAACGTTTGGCGTTTAGTAGGCTCTCCCAGGCCTCTAACATTCCACACTATAATGTGAGTTTTATCCGGCATCATCCCGTGGAAGACATAAGAGAAAAGAAGATCTAGGCATCAAGATAAGACGTTTACCAGGCAATAAAAGAACAATTGCATGCATCTTCTATCTGCAGGCCCTAACCCTAATTAAACCATGAACATGATATCCCCAACAAAAATTAACTTTTGGTGGTCTCAGAACAGGACATGAGGCACAGGAAAAGTTCCTGTAACACGCAACATAGAAGGCAAGAACATATCCGCATTCACGGAACAGATCTCAGTAATAGAGACCTGGGCAGCAGTAAAACATTATGACCAATGGCTTTTTGGTACAGTTAACTCTTGGTAGTTCAACTAAACATATCAACAGCACAAGTATGGCTACTAAAGTCATTGTTATAAGATGTCACCAGATTGCTACTCTGGAGCACTGTGGCGACACTAGAAGAATGGGCTCTCAACAATTAGGAAACATACTTATCCGCCCGTCCCCAGAGTCCTCTAGGTTTTCCTCAGTGAAGTCCCAGGTGCAGCGTTTTCCACTTTTCTATTAGTCCTTTTTGTAACTTTCGGAGGAAGAGGGTTCCATTTGTTCAATCCAACAGTTGGCGTCCTCCGGGGATTCGAAGAAGTGGGTCTTTCCTTTAAACACTACCCGGAGCTTTGAGGGATATCGCACGGAGTACTGTATATTCTGCGATCGTAGGCGTCTTTTAACATCCAGGAATCGTGCACGGCGTCTCTGCACCTCTGCTGAAAAGTCAGGAAAGATAGAAACTTTATGTCCAGCCATAGATAGATTCTGGTGCTCCCTTGCTTTGCGGAGAATGGTATCTCTATCTTGAAAATGTAAAATCCTCATTAGCATTGGTCTAGGAGGGCCACCCGGCGGCGGTGGGTGAAACTGCACTCTGTGCTCCCTCTCTATAGCAAAGAAGGGAGATAGAGAGTCTTTCCCAAAATATCTTTCTAAACCAATCCTCAAAGAATTGGACAGCATGGGGCCCTTCAGCTTTTTCAGGGACCCACAAAATGCGATGGTTATTTAGTCGCGATCTGTTTTCCAAGTCCTCCGTTTTACTTATTAGGAGGGTGATGTTGTGTATTACTTTAGCTAGATCACGTTTCATAGGGGAGACTTACTCGCCCTTCCGCTTCAGTGATTCTTTCATTAACTTTCCTGATATCTTGTCTAATAAAGGGCAAATTTTCTTGGAGGGACCCAATGGATGTGTTAAGGGTCATCAGAGCTGCACTACATTGGAGCACGGCCGCATATATGTCCTTGATAGTAGGATCGGTCAGCAGTGACAGTGTGGGGATAGAGGGGGTAGAGGGTTGTACATAGGCATTGTGCAGTGAGCCATGCTCAGTGGGGGCCACCCTTCACTTGCCTTCAGCTCCTCCACGTGGGATCTGCCATCTTGGGAGCAGGAGCCTCGCTCTGCAAAAGGATCAGCCGAGTCTGCCGCTTGGTCCGCTATCTCCCCAGGCAGAGTGCCCTCTTGTGCAGGGTCCTCTTTTGTGGGGGACACTCGGGCATATTGCTCCAGGCGCGCTGCAACCTCTGCCGCTTTAGTAGATGCGGCCGCACCATGTTGTTTTGCCGGGGTCGGTCCAGACGCCTCCTTTTCTTTTCTTGCCGAGCAGGTCATACTGGCCTGGGGTTACAGAGATGTTCCCTTTAGGATATTGGTGGTGCCTGGCTATTTTAATTCACCACAGCCACAGGATGGTGAAGGATTTTCTCAAACGCTGCCCGGGAGCTACAGCGCACACATCCTCTTACATTGCCGGTCAGGCCACTCCCCCCTAAGGCCCCTTAGTGACCGCCGTAAAAACACGTATGGGTGGTCACTAAAGGGTTAAAGTCAAGGAGATTGTCTTATCAGTGACTGACAGCCTTCCCTCTGTCAGTCAGCTGTCAATCACTGATAGGACCACCTGCTTGACTTCAAGGCCCAGAATGAGCACGGACATAAATTAGTAAAATATACGTTTTAGTGAATCCTTTCTCATAAACTATATAGCAGTCTGCGGTTTTTGGTGGGGATTTGATCTGGTTTTGCTGCAGATCTCACCATTCATTTGAAAAATCTGCAGCAAAAACAGCAAACAACATAATTGGCATGCTCTGCACAGAAAAGATCTACAAAGTGTACGTGATATTTGCTGATACTGTCTGCTCAGCTCCTCCTGCTCTATAACTTGCTGCCTGCAGATTACATTGCATTTTCATGGTTCCCTTTAAAAATTCTGTTAAACTGTAGTAGCTATCGTTATTGCTCACTCAGGACTGGTTACCAAGCATTACTATGACCTATCCCCATAGGGGCATTGCGACTCCCCGTAACAGCTGGTCCATGAGGATAGGTCATCATTATATATTACGGGATAACCCCTTTAAGCATATATGGATATGGATGGGCCAGTTCACACGGCTGATTTTGAAAAACACGCTTAAAAAAAATCAGTGCCAAATCAAAAATTGTTTAATGCTTCTTATTTTTTTTTAAAATTAACTAATGGGTGTTCACTTCAATACAAAGCTGCATTTTCAGCTTCAGGTTTTTGATGCAGAATTGCCCCAAAAAATGCATGGAAAACTCACAAAAAACATGGAGCTGTTTTTATGCCTCTCACTAATTTCACTGGAAGATTCAGGGCTGATTCAGGTGAATGCTCAGAAGATCTGCATGAGATTCCCATGCTGATTTCTATCCACACCGCACCAAAAACCACAATTTCTAACTGCGGTTTTTGGTGGGGATTTGATCTGGTTTTGCTGCAGATCTCACCATTCATTTAAAAAATCTGCAGCAAAAACAGCAAACTACATAATTGGCATGCTCTGCACAGAAAAGATCTACAAAGTGTACGTGATATTTGCTGATACTGTACTACACTGCAGTTTTTCCAAACTTGAAAAAAGTGTATATTCCATAACGTGTTATCTATAGGTTGGAAATCTGAGTGACAACCCTCCTGGATGCTATATGGCAGCCATTCTTAATGATGCCCAGTGTTGCCTGATTGAGCAAATTGCTCTATACATTTTTATTAATTTAACATTAAAGGACCTTCTATTTAAAAGGTTGTCAATAATTTTTCTTTCCCCCGCAGCCAGTGGTAGTTGTGAAGTAATCTATACTTATGTGCTGACTCCCGCTTCATGGGCTGTCTTCTCTGGATATCTGGTCCTGATCTGTCAACTTCCACATGGATGACCCTGTCTGTGCAGAATTGACAGGTGGGGATTCTTAGGTCCTTGAAGACAGCCTGGGAACTGCGGTGCCAGAAGGGAGTATCTGGGCGCATGTAAGTATAGATTTCTTCACAGGTACCACTGGCAGGGGAGGGAATGTAAAAAA
The DNA here is from genome assembly GCF_014858855.1 of Bufo gargarizans. Taxonomy (NCBI): domain Eukaryota; kingdom Metazoa; phylum Chordata; class Amphibia; order Anura; family Bufonidae; genus Bufo; species Bufo gargarizans. The sequence continues at coordinate 72,382,018 of NC_058089.1, forward strand.
AAAAAAAAACTTCGAACACCTCCAGGGACCTGGTGTTTTTTGTGAATTAAATGTTCTTCATCATATTTCTCTGTCTTACATGTCGGTCTATAAAATTTTTGATTGCAGTTGCTTTCCTGTGAAGTCACACAGACTTTCTTTTCTCTTCTGTAGATGCGTCATACACAAAAAGTATCTGTCTGGCCAGTTGGACTAGTTGGAGGGCTCCGTTATGAAGGTCCACTGGTGACTGGTGGTAAAGTAGTTGGCTTTCATACAGCCTGGAAGACACACAGACCATTTCCTATGGACATGGCTGGATTTGCAGTGTCGTTATCACTACTGCTGAGTCATCCAAACACACAGTTTGACCCCAATGCAGAGAGAGGTTTTCTGGAGAGCAGCCTTCTGGGATCATTGGTGACAGTTGGGGAATTGGAGCCCAAAGCAAATAATTGTACTAAGGTTTGTATTAGCACATAGAGACATACAATTACTTATCTATCGTTTTTAACTCATACTCGCGTACAAGTTCATGACCTCCAGTCTCAAGATTTCTTGGGATTCCAGTGGTCAGATGATCAGACTCTGATCAGATTTTAGTGGGAAACCCTTTTAATTGCAGTTCTCTAAAGAGGTTTTGGCCAGTACTACACTGTACCCAAGCAAAAAAAAATCCTTTCAGATCCAGGACAGAGGCTCCTCTCAGCCCTGCTCCAGTGATTGGCACCAGGACTCTGTGACTGAGGAACCTCTGCACCAGAGCAGGTTGGAAGTGGATTTATTTTTGTAGGTAACAGCATAGTCCTGGATAAAAGTAAACAAGTTGTGTAATGCTGGAATACCCCCTTAATACAGTCTTCTCTTGTATTTATGCTCAGTTGCTGTCTATATTACCATTTGGAGCTGCATTCACAGTTCTGCAGTGTTAAGAGTTAAAGGAGCCTGTCAACTTGAACATGGTGTCTGAGCCGCAGGCCGCATGCTATAGAGCAGGAGGAGCTGAGCAGCTTGTTATATAATGTATAGATTCAGTATAACTTGTATTTTACTCATTTATATCCGTGCTCATTCTGGACTTAAAGCCAAGGAGACAGTCCTGTCAGTCATTAACACCCTCCCCTCTATTATATATTACTGTGTATAAAGACATAGCTGTCAATCACTGATAGGACCGCCTCCTTGACCTCAAAACCCAGAATGAGCAGGAAGTTCTACTGAATATTTTCCCATTAACTATATATCAATCCGCTTAGCTTCTCCTACTCCATAACATGCTGCCTATAGATTATGTTGTATTTTCATGGTGACGGGTACCTTTTAAAATTCAATTTGTTGCTGACTCTGTCTGGACAGTGCTGGTTTCAGTGATTTCTAGTGTCCTCTTTTCAGCAGGCATTGTACATTGATCTGATGTCCGCTATGCTGTTAGCAATGTTTGACAAGCTAGTTGACTGTTTCCAATGAAAACCGCAAAATTGTGAATGCCACTTTGAGCTATAATACAGGCTGTTCCTCAGGACAGTACATGGTAGGGTAAACCTAACTGAAAGTCATTAAAGGGGTTCTCCGGGAATATAAAAAAATGGAAATACTTATATATTACTTTATTATTAATATATACCCAAATACCTTTCACTAGTTATAATGGCTTTTTTAGTCTCTTGAGCAATCATTAGGAGAAATAAAATGGCCGCCGTCATATTAGTACATACAAAACCTGTCCTAATCACACAGCAGGACAAGTTACTTCAGGACACTGCGCTAAAGAGCAGCCTCATCCTCCCCTCTGCTTGTCAGGGATTATGATCCTGTATACAGCTGATAAGATCTTCAGCTGAATCTCTGTAGGAATGGAGATCATGGGGAGACATGAAGTACAGAGACAATTGTATGCAGTCTCCATTACCACAGCCCCACATTACCTTAGTTTTTCCTGTCTGTCCTCTGTACTTAATGTCTCCTCATGAACTCCATTCCTACAGACATTCATCAAACAGATCATATTAAACTTTCATTATCATAATTCCTGACAAGCTGAGCAGAGAGGAGGATGAGGTGCATCTTTAGCTCATTGCTCTGAAGTAACTTGTCCTGCTGTGTGATTAGGACAGGTTTTGTGTTTACTAATACGACGGTGGCCATTTTGTTTCCTCTGATGATTGCTCCCCAGACATAGCGAGCCATTATAAATAATAAAAGTTATTTGGGAATATATTTATAATATAGTAATATTTAGGTATTTTCATTATATTCATTCCCGGAAAACCCCTTTAAATATTGTATGACGATGGCGGGGCCACTGGAGGGGCGCATGGCGCTCACCTGGGCTCGGGGTCCGGCGCTGGGGAGGGAGCTGGTGGGTGCATTGGGTGCCGGTGCTCGCGTCTGCGGGGCGGTGCTTGGGAGACGGAGGGGAGAGGGTCGAGTTGGATGCGGATCCGAGTCGCGGTTCCTATTGGCGTTGGCGCGGCGGCGGAGCCTTGTGTCGCGGCTTGGCGGTGGGTGGGGCGGGGCGCGATTCAGTCGCTGTGTTTCATCGGCTGCGCTGCTGTTTCCATGTTCGGAGGAGACTATCACTGTGGGTTTCATATACCCTTAAAAGCAATTTATACTATATTCCAACCAAGGTTGGATGGACATCTACATCAAGTACTTTTATTCTTAACACTCAGAGGCCATTACCACCCAGAGCACTTATTCTGTGTATTATCTTCCCCAATCTACCCAGATTTTATTTTATTAATGTTTTAAGGAATATGTGTGTTTTATGAATTGTTTGCTTATGCCATTTAATAAACTATGAGGTACATAAAAAAATAAAAAATATTGTATGACGATTATAACCATATAGAAACGGTACAAAGTTCTTTAAAGGTGAACATATGCTGTAAATCAAGAATGGCCTACTTTATGACAGGTACAGGCATGTTGGGATTTTCTCTACCTTTGCCCCGTACGTTTGTCAGCAAGCTGCAGGTTTCCAACACATTTACCAGTTTGCACTGTTTGGACTGCATAGAAGCAATTATACTAGATAAATGACAGAAAAATTAACAACCTAGATATTCGTCGTCCAAACAGTTCATATATTTCATACACAAAAATCATTGCTATCTGACCTGTCATCGTAACACGGTATGTACATTTTCCTTGCAATAGCATACTAACTTGCATATCGGTGACCATTTAGGATGTATTTTCACATGTTAAAGGGTTTGGCCATCTTGTCAAAATGTTTCCAGAAGTGCTGTAAACTGCATTGTAAGTGACTTGCCTATAGAGTGGTGCTTGAAAGTTTTTGAACCCTTCATAATTTTGTATATTTTTTCATAAATTTGATCTCAAACTGTATCACATTTTCACACAGGTCCTAAAGTTAGATACAGGTAACAATGAGTCACAAATATTATGCTGTCATTTATTTATTGAGGAAAATTTTCCAATATTTCACATCTGTGAGTAGAAAAAGTATATGAACCTTTGCTTTCAGAGTCTGCTGTGATCCCGTGTGCAGCAATAATTGACATTTCCAGTAGCTGTCGATTAGTCCTGCACATTAGCTTGGAGGAATTTCTACCCTTTCCTCTGTACAAAACAGCTTCACATCTGTTATGTTGGTGGGTTTCCTCCCATAAACTGCTCCCTTCAGGTCCCTCCACAATATTTCTGTTGAATTAAGGGCAGGATTTTGACTTGGCCATTCCAAAACTTTAATTTTATTCTTTAAAAAATAAGAGAAAAGAAGAAATAAATCGCACATCCACTGCTAATGCTATGATCTCGTCCCTGCATTCCTGCAGGAGACAGCACTGAATAGCGCATGTGTACTACCTCCATGCTACATGCTAAATTAGGCATTTGTGTACATTTTGGTCAAAAGGCAATAAGCCCACTCACCACTCCAAGGTTGCCTCTATGAGTGGGTCCTAACCTAAACCTTGCTGTTTGGCCACTGGGTCCTGCCACCGGCCGGGTTAGCGCCACAGCGCTGGTGGACGCCGTACAGCACCGCGCCAATTTTAGGTTAGGACCCACTCATTGAGGAGACCTTGGCGTGGTGAGTGGGCTTATGCCTTTTGATCAAAATGTACACTAATGCCTCATTTAGCATGTAGCATGGAGGTGGTACACATGCGCTATTCAGTGCTGTCTCCTGCAGATTTGCAGGGATGAGATCATAGCATTTGCAGTGGATGTGCGATCTATTTCTTCTTTTTTTCTTCAATTGTTCATTACATAGAGTTTCTGTCCCTGGATCAGCACTCCTTCCACTAGCCAGGTGATTTTAATTAGCCTAGTATTCTGTAGTAAGCGTTAAATTAGCCTATCATGATCTCAGTTGGAGTTCCTGTGAGCTTCAGAGCAGGTGAGCTTTGACAACTGTTCACATGGTGCGGAGCTGCACAGGGGCCACTGTGCTGTTTTTCTGGCTGGTTGGTGGGGCCCAGAGCTAGGTCTGGCATGGTCAGACAGCAGGGGTGCTGTTTGGCCACTGGGTCCCGCCGCCGGCCGGGATGGCGCAGGTGGTCGCCGTGCAGCGCCACGCCAATTTTAGGTTAGGACCCACTCATAGAGGCAACCTTGGCGTGGTGAGTGGGCTTATGCCTTTTGATCAAAATGTACACTAATGCCTCATTTAGCGTGTAGCATGGAGGTGGTACACATGCGCTATTTAGTGCTGTCTCCTGCAGATTTGCAGGGATAGATGTGCGATCCATTTCTTCTTTTTTTCTTTAGTTTTATTCTTCTTTAAACATTCTTTGGTAGAATGACTTCTGTGCTTACTGACATTGTCTTCCTGCATGACCCATGCTCTTTTAAGATTCAGCCCATGGACAGATTTCCTGACATTTTCTTTTAGAATTTGCTGGTATGATTCAGAATTCATTGTTCCATCAATGATGGCAAACCGTAAACAGTCCCAAACCGTGATAGTACCACACCGTGTTTCACAGATGGGATGAAGTATTAATGTCCACAAAACCTTGTTCCAATAGCCTTCTGGCTTTTCCCGGTGACCTTTAGCAAACTTAAGACAGGCAGCAGCTTTCTTCTTGCAATCTTGCCATGCACACTATTGTTGTTTGGTGTCTTCTTGTGTCCTTTAATTTGTTAGAGGTTACCTTTGGTTCTTCTGTTACCTTGCAGATTATTACACCTCTTGGTGTGATCTTTGTTGGTCAGCCACCAACAAAGGGTAATAAGGGTTTTCAATTTTCTCCATTTGCCTACAGTCTGACTGTGGATCAATGAAGTCCAAACTCTGTAGCGTTGGTTTGGTGATCTTTTCCAGCCTGGTGAGCATCAACAACTCTTCGTAGATGTTTTTTGTTCCGTAGTACACTTTAACAAAGTGTTGTGAATATCAGACTTTGATAGATCCCTGATCTTTAAAGGGGTTATCCGAAGGATAGGTCATCAATATCAGATTGTCAAAGATCCGTTACCTGGGACCCCTGCCAATCAGCTGTTACCTGAGGCCAGAACTCCATGAGCGCCACGGCCTCTTCCTAGGCCATGTGACATCACTATACGTTGGTCATATGGGCTAGTTGCAGCTCAGCCCCATTGATGTGAATGGGACTAAGCTGCAATATCAGGCACAGCCAGTGTACGGTGCTTGGAGAGCTGCCGGGAGCTGGCTGCGCTCACCAGAGTTTGCACTGTGCTAATCCATTATCCATTACTGGATAACTCCTTTAAATAAACAGGTCACCCACTGACAACATATTGTCATCCCAGTGACTGAAAACACCTGACTTTAATTTCACCTTCAAATGATCTAATAATCCTAAAGGTTCAAATGCTTTTGCCATTCACAGAAATGTGATATTTGATCATTTTCCTCAATAAATAAATGTTTGTTTGATTTGGTTATCTTTATATACTTTTAGGACTTGTGTGAAAATGTGATGTAGATTTAGTTCAAATGTGTTCAAAAATATAAAACATTCTGAGAGATCTGGATAGATTTGAGGCTTGGGCAGATAAAGGGCAGATAAGGTTTAACACTGACAAATTAAGGTTATGCACATGGGAAGGAATAATGCAAGTCACCAGTACATACTAAATGGTAAAACACTGGGTAAGGGCGAGTTAACACTAGCGTTATGGAGTCTGTTATGGCTTTCTGTTACAACAGGGTTATAACAGAACATAACAGAATCCATAGGATGGAATGCAAAACGGAAGCCTTTAAGAGGCATTCCGTTTTGCTCCATCCTAATAGAAGTCTTTGGGAAAACATAACGGATTCGTCTGGATCCCGTTATGCAAGACGGAAAACAAAGTCTTGTCTATAGGACTTTGTTTTCAGTCTTGCTTAAGGGAAATCAGCCGGATCCATTTTTATTCCCATAGACCTCTATTAGGACAGAGAGCAAACGGAATGCTTTTTAAAGGCGTCCGTTTTGCATTCAGTCATAATGCAAGTCTATGGGCAGCAAAACGGATCCGTCCTTCCGTCTTATGGATTCCGCTATAACCCTGTTATAACAGAAAGCCATAACGGACTCCATAACGCTAGTGTGAACCCACCCTAACACTGACATGGAAAAGGAGTGAGGAATTTTAGTGAACAGCAAACTAAGCTGTATAAACCAGTGTCAGGCAGCTGCTGCCAAGGCCAATAACATAATGGGTTTCATCAAAAGGGGCATATATGCCCGTGATAAGAACATAGTCCTACCACTTTACAAATCACTAGTCAGACCACACATGGAGTACTGTGTACAGTTCTGGGCTCTAGTGAACAAGGCAGATATAGCAGAGCTGGAGAGGGTCCAGAGGAGGGCAACTAAAGTAATAACTGGAATGGGTGGACTACAGTACCCAGAAAGATTATCAAAATTAGGATTATTCAGTTTAGAAAAAAGACGCCTGAGGGGAGATCTATAAACTATGTATAAATTTATCAGGGGTCAGTACAGAGATCTATCCCATCATCTATTTATCTCCAGGAATGTGACTATGACAAGGGGACATCCTCTGCGTCTGGAGGAAAGAAGGTTTGTACACAAACATAGAAAAGGATTCTTTACGGTAAGAGCAGTGAGACTATGGAACTCTCTGCCTGAGGAGGTGGTGATGGTGAGTTCACTAAAAGAGTTCAAGAGGGGCCTGGATGTATTTCTGGTGTGTAATAATATTAGTATTGAAAGTTGGATGTGAACTATGAAAATGTCCTGATAATCTTTTACATGTCCAATGGGATTGTATGTACCTATTCCTTTATCCTCTGATGGGTTGTTCTTTTTTACTATGTACAGTACAGACCAAAAGTTTGGACACACCTTCTCATTCAAAGAGTTTTCTTTATTTTAATGACTATGAAAATTGTAGATTCACACTGAAGGCATCAAAACTATAAATTAACACATGTGGAATTATATACATAACAAAAAAAGTGTGAAACAACTGGAAATATGTCATATTCTAGGTTCTTCAAAGTAGCCATCTTTTGCTTTGATTACTGCTTTGCACATTTTTAGCATTCTCTTGATGAGCTTCAAGAGGTAGTCACCTGATATGGTTTTCACTTCACAGGTGTGCCCTGTCAGGTTTAATAAGTGGGATTTCTTGCCTTATAAATGGGGTTGGGACCATCAGTTGCGTTGTGGAGAAGTCAGGTGGATACTCAGCAGATAGTCCTACTGAATAGACTGTTAGAATTTGTATTATGGCAAGAAAAAAAACAGCTAAGTAAAGAAAAACGAGTGGCCATCATTACTTTAAGAAATTAAGGTCAGTCAGTCCAAAAAATTGGGAAAACTTTGAAAGTGTCCCCAAGTGCAGTCACAAAAACCATCAAGTGCTACAAAGAAACTGGCTCACATGTGGACCGCCCCAGGAAAGTAAGATCAAGAGTCACCTCTGCTGCGGAGGATAAGTTCATCCGAGTCACCAGCCTCAGAAATCGCAGGTAACAGCAGCTCAGATTAGAGACCAGGTCAATGCCACACAGAGTTCTAGCAGCAGACACATCTCTAGAACAACTGTTAAGAGGAGACTGTGTGAATCAGGCCTTCATGGTAGAATATCTGCTAGGAAACCACTGCTAAGGACAGGCAACAAGCAGAAGAGACTTGTTTGAGCTAAAGAACACAAGGAATGGACATTAGACCAGTGGAAATCTGTGCTTTGGTCTGACGAGTCCAAATTTGAGATCTTTGGTTCCAACCACCGTGTCTTTGTGCGACGCAGAAAAGGTGAACGGATGGACGCTATATGCCTGGTTCCCACCGTGAAGCATGGAGGAGGAGGTGTGATGGTGTGGGGGTGCTTTACTGGTGACACTGTTGGCGATTTATTCAAAATTGAAGGCATACTGAACCAGCATGGCTACCACAGCATCTTGCAGCGGCATGATATTCCATCAGGTTTGTGTTTATTTGGACCATCATTTATTTTTCAACAGGAGAAATGACCCCAAACACACCACCAAGCTGTGTAAGGGCTATATGACCATGAAGGAGAGTGATGGGGTGCTGCGCCAGATGACCTGACCTCCACAGTCACTGGACCTGAACCCAATCGAGATGGTTTGGGGTGAGCTGGACCGCAGAGTGAAGGCAAAAGGGCCAACAAGTGCTAAGCATCTCTGGGAACTCCTTCAAGACTGTTGGAAGACCATTTCAGGTGACTACCTCTTGAAGCTCATCAAGAGAATGCCAAGAGTGTGCAAAGCAGTAATCAAAGCAAAAGGTGGCTACTTTGAAGAACCTAGAATATGACATATTTTCAGTTGTTTCACACTTTTTTGTTATGTATATAATTCCACATGTGTTAATTCATAGTTTGATGCCTTCAGTGTGAATCTACAATTTTCATAGTCATGAAAATAAAGAAAACTCTTTGAATGAGAAGGTGTGTCCAAACTTTTGGTCTGTACTGTACATTGAAAAAAATTGGGAATAAAATTATCTGATTAAAAAATAAAATAAAATCTGAGGCATTCTGCATTGCCTGGGAGTGTTGATGCACATGTACTGGAAAACTGTGTGAGGCATACTAAATTAGGCTATGGGGACTTATGAGATTTGTGTACACCGCTGCATAGAGTGCTATACTGCACTTTTGGAACAAGGTGGCCAATCCCTTTAAGTTGCACTGCTACTGTGCTTGGCCGACAAAAACAAGCCCTCATATGGCTATGTGAGCAGACAAAAAAAAGTTATGGCTCTGGGAAGGCAGGGAGCGCTAAATGAAAATGCAGAAAAAAAACCTCCGGGCCTTAAAGCGTTAAATACCACCCTTTTAGCAGAAAATTGCATCAGGTTTAAAAAAAAAAAAAATATTGTGTTTTTGATTTTTTTTTGTCTTTGTTCGAACTATACTTACAGTTAAATAATTTTGTTTCCAATATATTACCATATTTCACACACCAGAAGATGTACAGGACCATAAGGCACACCTAGGTTTTAGAGGTGGAAATTAAGAAAAACATATTTTTCATCAGACCTTAGATCTGACGAGAACTTTCCTCTCCTGCTCCAGACAGTGCCACTAATTGTGTGATACAGCTCATTCTTCCTGCAGCGCTGTACTGTCGACTTCATTTTTTTTACAGTTCCCACATCCTACAGTACTAATGAGCGCCTTCATCATAGTCGCAGTAGGATGCACACAGTTCTGTTGGACAACTTGCTAGTGCCATCTGACACTAGAAATAATTTATTGGGGAGTTTCTTCCAAACCATATTAGAGGGGTTCTCTGGGAGTTATTTAAAATAGCTTCCAGCAACCTATCCTTGAATGTGAGCAACACTGGTTGCCTCAACTTGCAGCGCTGCCTGGGGGATGAGGGGGGTACTTGGCACTTGCATATACTACATATTGGTGAGTTTTCCTGTTAGGCTGCTCAGTCATCATGGCATCATAGACAGGATCACATCATTACCATCTATTGTACAGCAATATACAGTATAGTGAGGCCTGCTCTGCAAGTGGTGGTCATCAGTCCTGCTCACATTTTCGGACAGGTTACTGGCAGCGGTTTTAAATAATTCCCGGAGAACCCTTTTAACAAAGTTCTTACCTATTTATGCTCTATCATAATAAGACATTACGTCCATGAGGTCACATTAATACCTGCCACTAATATCATATGCTTCTTGTCATCACAGATCTGGGTGTGGCACACAAGGACTGAAAAACCTAAACTCAAGCAAGAAGACCTCCTGGAGAAGCAGGGGAAGGGATCGGATCCTAAAATTGTAGTGTAATGTAAGCACAAAATATGTGACTGTATTTTATAATAGATAGCAGATCCACATATGCAGCTGTGGCAGATCAGTTCCCTGATATGAAATTCTCAGAAATCATGTAATGGCATTGCTGGAGTCTCTATGCACTACACATTCTTCTCAAGAGCAAACTATAGTTCTTCACAGTATTTCTGCACTGGGAGAGATTTATACATGGACAGTAAGTTATTATTGTCACCTCTTTCTAGCTTCCTAGCGCTTGGTTATTCGCTCCACAGCCTTTGCTGCTCCTCTGAGCTCCCTGGGTGTAAACTCCCTGTTTGACGCCGCTGACAGACAATCAATGGCCGCAGCGGTGACCACCTTCCCTTGTGTCATATGACTATCTGTCTTGACTCAAGGAAGCAGGTCACTGATACGGTGGCTTAAAAAATTTACATCCAGGGAGCCCAGCGTAGCAGCCAAGGTTGTGGAGAAAAGGAGCCAGTGCCAGGAAGCAGGGAAGTATGCTCCCCCCAAAGATGCACAACCCCTTTAAAGACAATGGACGCCTTACAAAGTTTTTATGACCAAAGCTGAACTTTCATTTGGTCATTAATCAGCTAAGGGTACTAGTGTTATTTTTTTCTGGTCTTGAAATCTGGTAACAGGTCTCAATACCAGCAAAAATGGAAAGCAATCTGTTCAGTATGTATCAGGATGTCTTCCGTTCCTTGTACGGTATTTGACCGAGCAAAATACCGCAGCATGTTGAGGTATTTTTTTCCGGCCCAAATCCCAGAACAATATCGCACTTGCCGGATCCGGCATTAATTTCCATAGAGATTCCGGAAAATGCTGCATCGCCGGATCCGGTTTTCCAGTCTGCGCATGCGCCGGGACATAGGAGGAGCTATTTTTGCGTTTGATCTTTAAATACCGGATCTGGTATTCAGGATGACACCGGATCTGTCTAACGGATCTGGGAAAAAAAGGCTTGCCGGATCCGGCAGGCTGTTACATTGCCAGAACTGCCTACCGGAATCAAAAAATGCTACTGTGAAAGTACCATAAGAAGATCATTCAAGAGAGGGTTTGGAGACTAAAGTCTGTATTAGACTGGCTGGTTGTCTCCCAGTTCATCGTTAACGAGCGTTTATGCAGTCTAATACTGCCCCTGATTATCTGAGGAATGAGCAAACTCTCATTCATCGGTCAGTCCAGATTTTTAACCCCTTAGTGACCACCAATATGCCTTTTTACTGACTTAAACAAAGGGGGTTTAGGCTAGAAAGCTGGTTTTAATCACAGATTATATGTATCCAAAATGGTGCATTAAACACACAAGCAAAAAATAAACCCTCATAAAGGTACATTGATGAAAAAAACATAAGTTATAGCTCTTGTAATGCGATTTTGAAAAAATGCGTGGTCACTATGCCTACAAATCCTTGTTTGCTGATCATGCTGTCTAATAGCAGTCTGCTGCTGCCAAACAACTAGTCAGTATGGGGACGAGCGATGGCATTAGTGATCACTGCATGTAATAGAAGCAGTCTTCCTCTGCTAGCGAGCAGGTGAACGCTTCCCTCCCGACAGTTGTCTGCTAGATCGTATAATCTAATACGGTCAGTCTTTCAGATTTGCTTTCTGCAGAAGCCATATAGTTAGCCATTGACTAGAATATGCTGATCATGTAAAATCCAACAGAAAAAGTTTTGTATGTCTCCGTATGAAACTCGAGATACAGAAGTACAGTAAATGCTTTAGGTACATGTGGCTCTGTATAAAATGGAGACGTAATACAGCACATGTGCGTGAGTCCATAGGCTGGACAGTGGGATGACATCTCACCTTTGTCGGACTGCTCTCTGTGCTACTATTTGCAGCATACATGTACAGTTGCAAGAAAAAGTATGTGAACCCTTTGGAATGATATGGATTTCTGCACAAATTGGTCATAGATAAAGATCAGATCACATTTTAAGTCACAACAATAGACAATCACAGTCTGCTTAACCTAATAACACACAAAGAATTAAATGTTACCATGTTTTTATTGAACACACCATGTAAATATTCACAGTGCAGGTGGAAAAAGTATGTGAACCCTTGGATTTAATAACTGGTTGAACCTCCTTTGGCAGCAATAATTTCAACCAAACGTTTCCTGTAGTTGCAGATCAGACGTGCACAACGGTCAGGAGTAATTCTTGACCATTCCTCTTTACAGAACTGTTTCAGTTCAGCAATATTCTTGGGAATTCTGGTGTAAATCGCTTTCTTGAGGTCATGCCACAGCATCTCAATCGGATTGAGGTCAGGACTCTGACTGGGCCACTCCAGAAGGCGTATTTTCTTCTGTTTAAGTCATTCTGTTGTTGATTTACTTCTATGCTTTGGGTCGTTGTCCTGTTGCAACACCCATCTTCTGTTGAACTTCAGCTGGTGGACAGATGGCCTTAATTTCTCCTGCAAAATGTCATGATAAACTTGGGAATTCATTTTTCCTTCGATGATAGAAATCCTTCCAGGTCCTGACGCAGCAAAGCAGCCCCAAACCATGATGCCCCCACCACCATACTTCACAGTTGGGATGAGGTTTTGATGTTGGTGTGCTGTGCCTCTTTTTCTCCACACATAGTGTTGTGTGTTTCTTCCAAACAACTCAACTTTGGTTTCATCTGTCCACAGAATATTTTGCCAGTACTGCTGTGGAACATCGATGTTCTCTTGTGCAAACTGTAAACATGCAGCAGTGTTTTTTTTGGACAGCAGTGGCTTCCTCTGTGGTATCCTGCCATGAAATCCATTCTTGTTTAGTGTTTTATGTATCGTAGATTCGCTAACAGGGATGTTGGCATATGCCAGACACTTTTGTAAGTCTTTAGCTGACACTCTAGGATTCTTCTTCACCTCATTGAGTAGTCTGCGCTGTGCTCTTTCAGTCATCTTTACAGGACGGCCACTCCTAGGGAGAGTAGCAGCAGTGCTGAACTTTCTCCATTTATAGACAATTTGTCTTACCGTGGACTGATGAACAGCAAGGCTTTTGGAGATACTTTTATAACCCTTTACAGCTTTATGCAAGTCAACAATTAATCGTAGGTCTTCTGAGAGCTCTTTTGTGCGAGGCATCATTCACATCAGGCAATGCTTCTTGTGAAAAGCAAACCCAGAACTGGTGTGTGTTTTTTATAGGGCAGGGCAGCTGTAACCAACACCTCCAATCTCATCTCATTGATTGGACTCCAGTTGGCTGACACCTCACTCCAATTAGCTCTCGGATATGTCATTAGTTTAGGGGTTCACATACTTTTTCCACCGGCACTGTGAATGTTTACATGGTGTGGTCAATAAAAACATGGTAACATTTAATTCTTTGTGTGTTATTAGGTTAAGCAGACTGTGATTGTCTATTGTTGTGACTTAGATGAAGATCAGATCACATTTTATGACCAATTTGTGCAGAAATCCATATCATTCCAAAGTGTTCACATACTTTTTCTTGCAACTGTATAAGCCTTCAACATCTAATAAATTTATAGTTTTCTGTCATGGATTGGAGGGATATTGCAAATTTTAACAGCATTCCAGCAATGTGCCATCTTACGCCCTCCTTGCATAAACTGAATTATGTGCTGCTGACTTGGACATGTTAGGACAACTGTAAGGCCTTATTCACAGGTCACTGTTTTGGTCAGTGATTTCCATCAATGATTGTGAGCCAAAACCAGGAGTGAAGACTGCACACATGAGGTATAAGGGAATAATCTGCACCTGTTCTGTATTTAGAGGCGCACCTGGTTTTGGCTAAAAATTTCTGATGGAAATCACTGTGTGAAAAAGGGCACATGCACACCAACATATTTTTCAATGGGGGCCACAAAAGATGTGGACAGCACACCGTGCCATTCGCAAAAATATAGAACATGTCCTGTTCTTGTCCGCATTACAGACAAGCATAGGATGATAGGACTGTTCTATTATGAGCTGGACATTCTGTTCCGCATAATGCACACAGCCAGTATCTGTGTTTTGCGGATCCTCAATTTGTGGACCGCAAAACAGGCTACAGTCGTGTGCATGAACCATAAGACTCCATGATTTACCTAATGGTGAGGTAATTTACTATAGGATCCCCTGAAAATGTGATTAGCCGCTCCTCAGCAAGTCCTTTCAGTCAGTGTAGGCACTGCTATTGGCTTCCCTACTTTTACAGTTGTAAATTGCTGACATGAGACCTTGTGACGAGTGGATGAGAGGGACCGAATTCTCACATGTACGCTCTATGCTTCAGTCCACTATTGGCCTTTTTGGTGGGTATAATTGATGTGTAGTGTCAATAGGGCAACATGACATAAATAGGGGTCTGTGTTGGTTTCCTCCCTGCCCAAACCGTTTGTGAATAATACATTCCATTTCAGTTAGGAATACAATTCTGACTCTGTTGTTCATGTAATATCAATGTTATTTGGACATTCGTGTTCTCCAAAGACTTATTGTTAATTTTGTATAACTGTTTCTATAATTTATTCAGTGTCTTCAATTTTATGCTGTTCATGTGATGATTTTTTTTTTCTATTTAACATTTATGTGGGGTTTGTGGGTTGACCCAGCAAATAAACATTTTACAACATAACATCTTGTGGCTTTTATTTGTTTCCAGCATGCATGCTATCATGTGCTCTGCATATTTACTTCACGGGTTTTCTCAGGTTCACACAAGACATTTTATGTGGTTTACAGTTTTCACTTTGTTTTTACATACTACATGAGCAGATCCTATAGAGGGCAGAAGGATAAAGCTTTGCTGTGGAAATCTTCATCGCTATTCCCTCTATGGGATCCATTTCCACTGCTACTTTCATAGGAGGAATAGTTTGCCACTCTGTGTGGTTGTCGCAACCACCCTCTCCCACCACAGCACAAGACATTGTATTGCAGTCCTTTATTTATTTTATTTTGTCTGCTGAGTCTACATTTTGGCAGCTACAACTGGATGGACACTTCTCCAAAATCTCATTATAACCTTCAAATATGCCTCCCACATCTCATATTAGAGGAGGGATTTCTTTGTTCTTTTATTCATAGGGTAAGTAATTATTTAAGCAGCCTCATGTTATCTCTATAGTCTATACCAACTCTGCCCCGTCTACACATTAATGCTCCATTTAGCTGGCTGCAGCCTCTCCACCCCCTGCCTCCCCAGAACTGGACGTGAAGAGGGCTTTGGTTTTCTCCAGACCACTGTTAATGGTCTCCCCTACACCTTTCTCCAAAAGAAATCCTTCCGAATCTGTCTCCAAATCCTCCACACCTGTTATCTTATCCATGGATGTCTGCAGGAAGCGCATGCTTACCAGGACAGATCCCTGAAAAGAGAGATGATCCACAGTCATGTTGAGCAATATACATTCTATACAATATTGTTCAATATATACTATAATGATAATTGAACCTGAGTATTGTACATTTGTAATGTACCTGTAAGAGTTCTGTATTTGTTTTACAAAGTCGTTCTTTCCAGTTTACAGATTTGGCACACTGAGACTAGTCTTATCGGTCAGTTGATTTGAACAATATGTACTCAGAGTACTGCAGCATGAAAATATCTGTAGTCTGGATGTGTGCCACATACTGTTATAAAAGTAAAGCAGTAATGCTGGGTGAATAAAGTCTCTATGTCACAGGGAAACTAAGCAGTCTATTGATAAGTCCTTTCTAAAAAAAAATATATATATGAACACTCCCAGCAACACAGATATACACTGCGTGCCCCCCCAAAAAGTCACCACTTGGATTTAACTAAGCAAATAGGTATGAGCCTCCTATTGGATAATTACTGCATGGGCGATTATCTTTCAGCTAGTCAACAAGTTATTTAACCCCTACTGGTGCAATGAGTTGCTTTTCATTTCCTAAACAGCCATGTCGAAAAACTTTTATCTTGTGGTTGTGGAAAAGATGTTAGTCTGTTTGAGAAGGGTCAAATCATTGGCATGCATCAAGCAGAGAAAACATCTAAGGAGATTGCAGAAACTACTAAAATTGGATTAAGAACTATCCAACTCATTATTTAAAACTGGAAGGGTGGTGGGGACCCATCGTATTCGAGGAAGAAATGTGGCGGGGAAAAAATCCTGAACGATCGTGATCGGCGATCACAAACGTTTGGTGAAATCAAATCGAAGAAAAACAACAGAACTCAGGGCTATGTTTAATAGTGAAAGTAAGAGCATTTCCACATGCACAATGCGAAGGGAACTCAAGGGATTGGGACTGAACAGCTGCGTAGCCGTAAGAAAACCACTAATCAGTGAGACAAACCAGAAGAAAAGGCTTCAATTTGCTAGGGAGCATAAATATTGGACTCTGGAGCAATGGAAGAAGGTCATGTGGTCTGATGAGTCCAGCTTTACCGTGTTCCAGAGTGATGGGCGCATCAGGGTAAGAAGAGAGGCAGATGAAGTGATGCACCCATCATGCCTAGTGCCTACTGTACAAGCCTGTTGGGGCAGTGCTATGATCTAGGGTTGCTGCAGTTGGTCAGGTCTAGATTTGGAAACAGTATGTGCTCCAAGAATGAGGTCAGCTGACTACCTGAACATACTGAATGACCAGGTTATTCCATCAATGGATTTATTTTTTTTTCCCTGATGGCATGGGCATATTCCAAGATGACAATGCCAGGATTCATCGGGCTCAAATTGTGAAAAGAGTGGTTCACAGAGCATGAGACACATGGATTGGCCACCACAGTGTCCAGACTCTACCATCATCAATGCAAGATCTTGCTGAAGAACTAATGCAACTAGGGATGTCCCGATACCGGACATTTGCACGAGTACTTGTACTCGTGCAAATGTCCTTGATACCACTGCTGATACCTGTGTGCCGCTTCTAAATGTGTCCGTCCGTGGCCTGCCCCTGCATCTCGCATCGTCGCACAGCAAAAACAGCTTCATCTTGCTCCCAGTCTCCGTCCCCTCACCCGGATTACCAGCGGCCTCCGCTGTCCCCGGCTCCTCCCATGTTTTAGACTCCGCCCACAGCCATCCGACGTGACCAGTTCTGCATGTTGTGGAGGTTGTCTGGAAAGAGACTTTTCCCGTGGCTGCTCTGATTCACACTTTCCGCAGCGGCCGGCTCCCCCCCCCCCCCCCCCTCCCCCCCACAGACATCTGATCTCCGAATCGGAGTACAGAAGCAAGCCAGCCGCGGGAAAAGCCTCTCCAGAGTCCAGACACCCTCCGGCCTCCTCAAACAGAGTTCGCATGCCAGTAGTTTTAAAAGTTACAGGAACCGACCCTAGTAAGTGTATAAAGCTTAGTTAGAAGATTATAACCAGCCCAAGTGGTCACAGACAGAAAGAAATAAAGGTGTTGTGTCTGTCTTCTATGGCCCTGGTCCTTCCCTTCCTGCCTGCAAGCTGCAAATTGATCTCTAAAAGCAGGCATTAGGGCAAGAAGAAATATACATGATGGCCACAAGACTATTATACTGAGGGTGGCGGGGCTTCAAAAATTGTTGTCCTGACTCCTTACAGTATGTCTCCTTGTGGCCCCCATACAGTCTTCTTGTGGCTGCCCCATAAAGTATAACGTCTCCTTGTGGCCCCCATACAGTCTTCTTGTGGCTGCCCCCATAAAGTATAACGTCTCCTTGTGGCTGCCCCCATACAGTATAACATCTCCTTGTGGCTGCCCCCATACAGTATAACGTCTCCTTGTGGCTGCCCCCATACAGTATAACGTCTCATTGTGGCCCCCATACAGTATAACGTCTCATTGTGGCCCCCATACTGTATAACGTCTCCTTGTGGCCCCCATACAGTCTCCGTGTGGCTGCCTCCATACAGTATAACGTCTCCTTGTGGCTACCCCCATACATTATAACGTCTCCTTGTGGCCCCCATACAGTCTCCGTGTGGTTGCCCCCATACAGTATAACGTCTCCTTGTGGCTGCCCCCATACAGTATAATGTCTCCTTGTGACTGCCCCCATACAGTATAATGTCTCCTTGTGGCTACCCTCATGCAGTATAAAGTCTCCTTGTGGCTACCCCCATACAGTATAACGTCTCCTTGTGGCCCCCATAGAGTCTCCGTGTGGCTACCCCCATACAGTATAAAGTCTCCTTGTGGCTGCCCCCATACAGTATAATGTCTCCTTGTGGCTGCCCCCATACAGTATAACGTCTCCTTGTGGCTGCCATACTGTATAACGTCTCCTTGTGGCCCCCATACAGTCTCCGTGTGGCTACCCCCATACAGTATAACGTCTCCTTGTGGCCCCCATACAGTCTCCGTGTGGTTGCCCCCATACAGTATAATGTCTCCTTGTGGCTGCCCCCATACATTATAATGTCTCCTTGTGGCTGCCCCCATACAGTATAACGTCTCCTTGTGGCGCCCATACTGTATAATGTCTCCTTGTGGCCCCCATACAGTCTCCGTGTGGCTACCCCCATACAGTATAACGTCTCCTTGTGGCCCCCATACAGTATAACGTCTCCTTGTGGCCCCCATACAGTCTCCGTGTGGTTGCCCCCATACAGTATAACATCTCCTTGTGGCTGCCCCCATACAGTATAATGTCTCCTTGTGGCTACCCTCATACAGTATAACGTCTCCTTGTGGCCCCCATACAGTATAACGTCTCCTTGTGGCCCCCATAGAGTCTCCGTATGGCTGCCCCCATACAGTATAACGTCTCCTTGTGGCTGCCCCCATACAGTATAACGTCTCCTTGTGGCTACCCCCATACAGTATAACGTCTCCTTGTGGCCCCCATACAGTATAACGTCACCTTGTGGCCCCCATACAGTCTCCGTGTGGCTGCCCCCATACAGTATAATGTCTCCTTGTGGCTGCCCCCATACAGTATAACGTCTCCTTGTGGCTGCCCCCATACAGTATAATGTCTCCTTGTGGCTACCCCCTTACAGTATAACGTCTCCTTGTGGCTACCCCCATATAGTATAACATCTCCTTGTGGCCTCCATACAGTATAACGTCTCCTTGTGGCCCCCATACAGTCTCCGTGTGGCTACCCCCATACAGTATAACGTCTCCTTGTGGCTGCCCCCACACAGTATAATGTCTCCTTGTGGCTACCCCCATACATTATAACGTCTCCTTGTGGCCCCCATACAGTATAGCGTCTCCTTGTGGCTACCCTCATACAGTATAACGTCTCCTTGTGGCTACCCCCATACAGTATAACGTCTCCTTGTGGCCCCCATACAGTCTCCGTGTGGCTGCCCCCATACAGTATAATGTCTCCTTGTGGCTGCCCCCATACAGTATAACGTCTCCTTGTGGCTGCCCCCATACAGTATAATGTCTCCTTGTGGCTGCCCCCATACAGTATAACGTCTCCTTGTGGCTGCCCCCATACAGTATAATGTCTCCTTGTGGCTACCCCCATACAGTATAACGTCTCCTTGTGGCTACCCCCATATATTATAACGTCTCCTTGTGGCCTCCATACAGTATAACGTCTCCTTGTGGTCCCCATACAGTCTCCTTGTGGCTGCCCCCATACAGTATAACGTCTCCTTGTGGCTGCCCTCATACAGTATAACGTCTCCTTGTGGCTGCCCTCATACAGTATAACGTCTCCTTGTGGCTGCCCCATACAGTATAACGTCTCCTTGTGGCTGCCCCCATACAGTATAACGTCTCCGTGTGGCTGCCCTCATACAGTATAATGTCTCCTTGTGGCTACCCCCATACAGTATAATGTCTCCTTGTGGCTGCCCCCATACAGTATAACGTCTCCTTGTGGCTACCCCCATACAGTATAACGTCTCCTTGTGGCCCCCATACAGTATAACGTCTCCTTGTGGCCCCCATACAGTATAACGTCTCCTTGTGGCCCCCATACAGTCTCCGTGTGGCTGCCCCCATACAGTATAATGTCTCCTTGTGGCTACCCCCATACAGTATAACGTCTCCTTGTGGCTGCCTTCATACAGTATAACGTCTCCTTGTGGCTACCCCCATACAGCATAACGTCTCCTTGTGGCTACCCCCATACAGTATAACGTCTCCTTGTGGTTACCCCCATACAGTATAACGTCTCCTTGTGGTTACCCCCATACAGCATAACGTCTCCTTGTGGCTACCCCCATACAGTATAACGTCTCCTTGTGGTTACCCCCATACACTATAATGTCTCCTAACTCTCCTTGGAACCTCAAGTATTTTTTTTTATTCATGTTGCCCATGACTTTGTCCACAGACATCTGATCTCCGAATCAGAGCACAGGAGCAAGTCAGCCAGCCACGGGAAAAGCCTCTCCAGAGTCCAGACACCCTCCTCGCACAGAGTTTGCCTGCCAGGAGTTTCCAAAGGTAGAGGAACCGACCCTAGTAAATAGTAATAAAGCTTAGGAGAAATTCAGTAAAAAGAGAATATAAAATAAGGTGGAGGGGGGAGGAAATGGGCATATAACAGTGTTTCCTAACCAGTGTGCCTCCAGCAGTTGCAAAACTACACCTCCCAGCATGCAAGGGCTGTCCAGGCATTCTGGGAGATGTAGTTTTGCAACTGCTGGAGGCTCATTGGTTGTGAAACATGGTTATATGCCCATTTATTAATTTATTAACCCTTTTACAAAGGAAAAGTAAACATTGCTATCAGCAACTGTGCCACTTAAGGCTACTTTCACACTAGCGTTCGTCGGTCCGCTCGTGAGCTCCGTTTGAAGGAGCTCACGAGCGGACCCGAACGCCTCCATCCAGCCCTAATGCAGTCTGAATGGAGCGGATCCGCTCAGACTGCATCAGTCTGGCGGCGTTCAGCCTCCGCTCCGCTCGCCTCCGCACAGGCGAGCGGATCCGTTCAGACTTACAATGTAAGTCAATGGGAACGGATCCGCTTGAAGATGACACCATATGGATCAATCTTCAAGCGGATCCGTCCCCCATTGACTTTACATTGAAGGTCTGAACGGATCCGCTCAGGCATCTTGCGCACTTAGAAATTTTTCTAAGTTATTAATGCAGACGGATCCGTTCTGAACAGAGCCTCCGTCTGCATTAATATGATCGGATCTGTTCAGAACGGATCCGATCAAGCGCAAGTGTGAAAGTAGCCTAAAAAAAACCTTCCACTTATATTACATAAATAGTTGATACACTGCCTCTTGTACTTAAACAATGTTATAGTTCTGTTTTGGGGCCTATGGTTGGTCAGTGGTCACAAAAGACATGTGTGTGTATTTTATTGTTAAAATTGGTATCGGTGAGTACTTAAAAAAATGGTATTGAGACATCCCTAAATGCAACACTGGATGGAAATAAATCTTGTGACATTGCAGAAGCTTATCGAAATAATGCCACAGAGAATGCGTGCCGTAATCAAAGCTAAAGGCGGTCCAATGACATATTAGTGTGTGATCCTTTTTTTTTTTGTTAGGGCAGGGCCAAATGGCAGTGTTTAAGAAATGCCAAACAGAAAGTCAGTGTGTCATACCCCACTGTTTCAGGCCCTACACTAGCTTTAGACATTGTATCATTTTTGGAGTGTTCTTTTAAGACCTAAATTAAAAACTTCCAGAAAACCCTTTAAGATCTCTAGGGCATGGGGCACTAGATAAGATGTGTGTTGTAAATCAAACCTACCTTGAACTAAACGTTTTTCCTCTGATCTACACAGCAATACAGCTGATAACTGCACAGTCTGATATATATTTTTAACTGACAAAGTACTAAATAGCCCAGGATGTGGTTTCTGTAAATGTTACAGTTGGGAGCGATTGCTCAATCCAAATAAACTTTTTAACAGTGCTGCCAAGTAACTCACAACATACAATCTGAATACCCTTTTATATGGAGAGATGATCAAGCCATTTATTGGAAATGGACATTCGTACTAACCATGTCCACGATAATTGTCCCTTTATAAATGTGCAAATGCTTGTTTGGCACTTGTTTATTCAGTCATGAAAGTTCTGGGTGTAAACAAGGGTATGTGTTGCCAACATAATATTAAAAGCTTTGAGGGAACAAACGATCAATGGAACGAACATTTGTCCCCCACTGTCCATCAGCCTGTAGAACTTTTAAATGAGTGCCAACCAGCTGATTTTATCATCGCTCATTGTGGCCCACAATCAGGCTGTGTAAAAGGACCCTTAGCAACACAATGGTGATATCTAAATGAGTGTTGAGCGAATCGAGCTTTGGATTGGAGAACACCGGTTCTAATGCTTTCTCTGTGTACAGCATTAAAATGTATTGCCTCCATGTAGGCAAAATTCATTCAACCAAAGCTGCACAAGACTTTGGTAATCATTTCTGCGTCTTTAAAAACATTGTAAAATAGCAATCCGAAGTCAGGTTTGGTACCAGCTATGTACTTTAGCTTCACACATTGAGATATGCTTAGTAAGCTAATATACATATGAATGCTTTATAAACAAGCACAATATATGATTATAAAGACACCAGTAATATGTGTTTGCATAGAAAAGCATGCTTCTCTATATGGTAGTCCTATAGCTCACTGGTAAGTCTTTAAGTAAGGACTTACCAAATTGAGAATAGTGCTTTTTTGCCCAGGAACAAACCTATTACTAGTTTATTCACAGGCACAGTATATGATGAAGAAACCAATAATATTTAATAGCTTTTTTTTAAATTCTTAATATGATAAGGATATAGACTTTTATTATGGGTTAAATGTGGAAGAAAAAAAACTTTAAATCTCTCCCAAGATTCAAACTGGGAGCACTTATCACTAAGCTATAGCCTTTTCAGATAGAGAAGATGTTTTTTATATATATATATATATGCTTAGAAGCTAACACATATTACAGGTGCCTTTAAAATCATATATTGTGCTTGTGAATAAAGCAGTAATATGTAGATTGGCTTTCTGAGCATATCTCTATGTGGTGAAGCTATATTACATAGAGTATATGATATGAACATGCTAGGACACAGCTCTGCTCTCAGCATGCTGATGTCTAGCCATGTCAATGAAGGGGAGGGGGGAGTGGGCAAAGCACAGGGGGGTGTTACAAAGCGGTGCTCCAAGGGTTTAGCCCCTCTTTCGGGTGCTCCAAGTTTCTTATTTGCATATTAAAACTCAGATATCTCTGCATCTGTTTAGCATACAGACAAAAGAAAGGTATTGTTTCAATCACCATGATGAGCCCTACCAAGCAGTATGCCTGGTTTAATAGGGTTGATCCTGGTGACAGAGCCACTTTAAGAAGATAAAATAGCAGGTTAACAGAGTAACAGGAAGTTGAAGATTATTTGGCAGAGACTTCACACTAGACAGCTGGTGATCATGGATGAATTTCCTTCTATAGCTAACAATACAGTAGCTATGCACGTTTTAAAGGGAACCTGTCACTTTAACCAGGGTGTCTGATATGCAGGCAGCATGTTGTAGATCAGGAGGAGCTGAGAAGATATCCATTTCTGTGGGAAAAAGATTCCAGTTAAAAATATATTTTAATTTACATTCCTGATCATTCTGGGCTTGAAGTTAAATAGGAGGCGATTGACAGCCTTTCCTGGATGACTGTGTATAGACAGCTGCCATTCAATGATAGTACCACCTCCTTGACTTTAAAGCTCAGAATGAGCAGGGAATTACCACATTTTTCACTTTATAAGACACTTTTCCCCTAAAAGTCTTATAAAGCGAATACTAGTGACCACATCAGTTATGGAAGCGCTCACTAGTATGCAGTAGGCATAGGGAGTGGGGAGTGAAGCACTTCTAGCGCTTTCTGTTCTCACCACTCCGTGGTCTTCACTGCACTGTCCTGATGTATTGCGCGCACTATGACCTATTCAGTATAGGCCCAGAAAAGAACAGAGAGCAAAGCATGCAGGAAGAGCGGCTGGATGTGCAGAGTGGCGGCGCCGTCTGAAGAAGGTAAGTTAATTTAGTTATTTTTTGTTTCATATGGGGGTCTGATGTGGGGCTCTGATCTGCGGGTCTGATGTGGGGCTCTGATCTGCGGGTCTGATGTGGGGCTCTGATCTGCGGGTCTGATGTGGGGCTCTGATCTGCGGGTCTGATGTGGGGCTCTGATCTGCGGGTCTGATGTGGGGCTCTGATCTGCGGGTCTGATGTGGGGCTCTGATCTGCGGGTCTGATGTGGGGCTCTGATCTGAGGGTCTGATGTGGGGCTCTGATCTGAGGGTCTGATGTGGGGCTCTGATCTGAGGGTCTGATGTGGGGCTCTGATCTGAGGGTCTGATGTGGGGCTCTGATCTGAGGGTCTGATGTGGGGCTCTGATCTGAGGGTCTGATGTGGGGCTCTGATCTGAGGGTCTGATGTGGGGCTCTGATCTGAGGGTCTGATGTGGGGCTCTGATCTGAGGGTCTGATGTGGGGCTCTGATCTGAGGGTCTGATGTGGGGCTCTGATCTGCGGGTCTGATGTGGGGCTCTGATCTGCGGGTCTGATGTGGGGCTCTGATCTGCGGGTCTGATGTGGGGCTCTGATCTGCGGGTCTGATGTGGGGCTCTGATCTGCGGGTCTGATGTGGGGCTCTGATCTGCGGGTCTGATGTGGGGCTCTGATCTGCGGGTCTGATGTGGGGCTCTGATCTGCGGGTCTGATGTGGGGCTCTGATCTGCGGGTCTGATGTGGGGCTCTGATCTGCGGGTCTGATGTGGGGCTCTGATCTGCGGGTCTGATGTGGGGCTCTGATCTGCGGGTCTGATGTGGGGCTCTGATCTGAGGGTCTGATGTGGGGCTCTGATCTGAGGGTCTGATGTGGGGCTCTGATCTGAGGGTCTGATGTGGGGCTCTGATCTGAGGGTCTGATGTGGGGCTCTGATCTGAGGGTCTGATGTGGGGCTCTGATCTGAGGGTCTGATGTGGGGCTCTGATCTGAGGGTCTGATGTGGGGCTCTGATCTGAGGGTCTGATGTGGGGCTCTAATCTGAGGGTCTGATGTGGGGCTCTGATCTGAGGGTCTGATAGGGGGGCCTTTCTGATATGGGGGTTCTGACCTGTAGTCTCAAAGATAATTTGGGGGCCTGATGATAAACAAAAAATATGGTAAATCGATAAAATATAAGTCAGGCTGCATGCACGCGGCCGTTCTATTCATTGGGGACCGCAATTGCGGTCCCCAATGCACGGGCAACATCCGGGCAGCGGGCTGGACCCATTTAACTTGAATGGGTCCATGGTCTGTCCGCACTGCAAAAGAATATGACGTCATATTTATTTGCGGTGCAGAACGGAAAGAAACACCACAGAAGAACTCAATAGTACTTCCGGTATTCTGTTCTGTGACTCCGTTCTGCATCTCCAGAATTGCGGACCCATTCAAGTGAGTGGGTCCGCATCCGTGATGCGTGGTGCACACGGCCGGCGGCTGTGGATTGCTGACCCGCCGTTTGCAGAACCAACGGCTGTGTGCATGAGGCCTTATACTGGATCTTTCCTATCTGTTCTGCTCCTTCTGCTCAATAACTTACTGCCTGCAGACTGCACTGTATTTTCATGGTGTTTGCTTTAAATCTCTGTTCACATCTACATTGTGGGATCCTTTTCTAATGTAAGTCATGACAAAGTGCTGTATACCACTGGCATCTGATGTCCCTTTTACATGCAGTGCTGTTCTTTTAGGGTACTTTCACACTAGCGTTTTTTCTGGATCCGGCAGTGTCCAGCAAAAACGCTTCCGTTACTGGTTGTATTATCTTTAACATAGCCAAGACGGATCCGTCATTATCCCCATTGACTTGCATTAGGGGTCATGACGGATCCGATCAGTTTCCCAGGACGGAAAGCAAAATACATGTTGCGGTTTGCTCTCTGATCTGGGAATGCAACTAAACGGAACGGAATGTATTTTGGAGCATTCCAGTCTGTTCAGTTGAGTTTTGTCCCCATTGACAATGAAAGGGGACAAAACTGAAGTGTTTTTTTTCCAGTACCGTAAAACTTAAACGCAAGTGTAAAAGTAGCCTTAGGCCTCATGCACACGGCCGTGTAACGCGGCCGAGAGCGGTCCGTGGTAACACGGCCTGGATTCCTGTTTGAGAGCAGGAGCGCACGGCGTCATTGGTTGCTATGACACCGTGCGTTTCATGCCGCCGCTGCACTACAGTAATACACTATACGAGTCTATTACTGTAGTGCAGCGGCGGCATGAAGCGCATGGCGTCATAGCAACCAATGACGCCGTGCGCTCCTGCTCTCAAACAGGAATCCAGCCCGGCATACCACGGACCGCTTTCGGCCACGGAACACGGCCGTGTACATGAGGCCTTAGTCAAATATGATGCAATTGCTACCAGTTTTCAATGCAAATGTGAACATAATAGTTACACATTGTTTTTGCCTCCCATTATGTACTTTGTCAGTAAGAGGAAGTACATGATCAATTATCCCAACATCTTTAGTGTTTCAACTTGGGCTACTTTCACACTCGCGTTTGGTGTGGATCCGTTATGGAACTGCACAGACGGATCCGTTCAGATAATACAAACATCTTCATCCGTTCAGAACGGATCCATTTGTATTATCTTTAACATAGCCAAGATGTCTTGAACACCATTGAAAGGCAATGGAGGACTGATCCGATCCGTTTTCTATTGTGTCATAGAAAATGGATCTGTCCCCATTGACTTACATTGTGTGTCAGAACGGATCCGTTTGGCTCAGTTTCGTCAGATGGACACCAAAACGCTGCAAGCAGCGGTTTGGTGTCCGCCTCCAAAGCGTAATGGAGACTGATCGGAGGCAAACTGATGCATTCTGAGCGGATCCTTTTCCATTCACAATGCATTAGTGCTAAACTGATCCGTTTTGGACCGCTTGTGAGAGCCCTGAACGGATCTCACAAAAGCGAAAAGCCAAAACGCCAGTGTGAAAGTAGACTCCTGCGCTAAAGCGTTCTGGCAGAAGAACCGCCTGCTGGAGTTCACCATATCTGCACTAGTTTTTGTCCCTGCCAGATCCCATTATAGTCAGTGGGCACTGGTGTTGTACAGCCCTTTTCTGCCAGCCCGGATATGGTGAACTCTGTTAGGCAGCTCCTCTGCCGGAATAGTCTGCCAGCTATGTGCGAAAGTAGCCTTACATGGTTGGTGATGCCTGTAATCATATAAAGTACAAAAAATTCTAAAATATACAATAGAAAAAAGAGCCTGTATTCAGATAAAGAAAAAGAAAAAAAGAATATTCAATAGAAAAAGAACCTCTTTTGTCTGTTTACTTTTGGGTTTCCCAAAACCCAGCACAATTTAGTTTACATTATAGTCAGAAATTGAGCCTTCAGGGCGGCGTATTAACTGTGGGTCGTTATGGTTGGTGTATGTTTGCCCTTACCTGTATAAGGAAAAATAATGTTACAGCCGCCCCATTTGTAGCCATAATTCCAGTGTAGTAGCTTAGTAAGACTTCCCGGCAGCCCTGCACCCAAATGTTTAGTTCATCCGTCTGATAGTTGTAACTGTAATGGGCCGAGTTATTGGTGATCTGCATTTGGATACAAGGTCTTGGAGAGTTGGGGTTACAACAGCTAAATGGGACACTGTCCATCAGGTATCTGCCATCCACATTGCTCTTAATGCGGCTGCACAATAAAGAAAGAGTGGAGGGAGGTTAACAGGGGGAACAGCATAAAATGAGTGCAAATGATGTGTTCAGTTCCTGCTTTAGTTCCCATAGCAACAGTCCACAAATATTGACTCATTGCACAATAGGGTTTCTCTGCCAGGTAGCAGGATAGCCATTGTTCCACTTCCTCATTTGCATTGACATGCATTCAAAACTCATGCTTCACGTCTAACTTGTATTGAAATATTAGGACTGAAGTTACATCAGCGATGCTGCTAGACAAAGCAGACTTGGTGTTCCTGGCAATCAACAGTCCTCATGGAACTAACATTAAAATGAGGAACTTAAAAGTCAATGTGGTTACATATTTCAAAAAGGCAAATCTAGATGTAAACGATATGGCTATTAGCAAATGGGAGGGATTTAATTGGATAAGATGCAATGTTTGTTCTAGTCCACATATGACAGTGGCGCTGGCAAATCTGGGAAATATTGGGGGAGAATTATCAAACTGGTGTAAAGTAGAACTGGCTTAGTTGCCCATAGCAACCAGATTCCACCTTTCATTTTTCACAGCTCCTTTGGAAAATGAAATGAGGAGTCTGATCGGTTGCTATGGGCAACTGAGCCAGTTCTACTTTACACCAGTTTGATAAATCCCCCCCGTTGTTTAAAATGGGCTTCATTAATTGCTCCACTTTGAGGATAACGCTACCTGCACACGGGTAATTCTGTACAAATTGCCGTGGGGAAGTCTTATTTGTGGATTCTATATGGTTTTGCCACAGATCTTACCCATGCATTGAAAAGGATGAAATCCGCACAAAAGAACTGCACAAATAATTGGCATGGCAGGTCAATTTCCTCATGGAACGAAAAAGCAGTGTGCCTGAGATTTGTCTAATCTCATACACTTTGTTGGTACTGTATTACATTGCCATTCTTCCCCACGAGAATCCGCGCTCGTAATCTGTATCGTGTGGAGGTAGCCTTAGGGTGTTGCATGGAAACATTTTATACACTCATGATATTTTTTGTAGAATCCTTTTCAGAATTTGAATGGGAAGATGCAGCACATTTGCAAATAATTCTATCAACATTTACTAATATATTTGCTCTAGGACTTTACCCATAGAAAAGTTTTGATGTATAAACCTACAAT
This sequence comes from Bufo gargarizans, assembly GCF_014858855.1. NCBI lineage: Eukaryota > Metazoa > Chordata > Amphibia > Anura > Bufonidae > Bufo > Bufo gargarizans. The sequence continues at coordinate 72,410,902 of NC_058089.1, forward strand.
TTTTGTTCTGCCTATATTATATAAGCAGAAAAGCACAATATTTTATCATTATGATTATTATTACATTTTATAGCTCTATCGAATTATACATGTTAAAGAAAGTTTTTTTTCAACAATTCTGCATATAAATGTGAGCCAGAAGTTTCTACTTAGCCAAAAATGCTTATGATGTTAAAAGTTCCAGTGGAAAAAGTCAGTAATTTGTAATTTTAGGACCTCACATTATATATCACACTGTTCTACTGCTAAAGTGTAACTGTTGAAATTATGACTCACTCTTTGACTTCCTTGGAGGAGAAGTCCAGGTAACGATTGCTGATCCATTGCACCTCAAACCAGTCTTTATAGTGGTTGTTTCCACAGCATTGAAAGTCCATTTGTAATTTGTCAATTGTCCTCTTTTGGTAGCAACGACCAGGAGTGTCAGTGTCCTTGTAGAACCTGATCCCATTTCTCAAACCTATCTTCAAAGATTCTTCTAGACTTCCTCTCATGAAAACACTGAGGAATAAAGCAGCCAGACAAAGCAAACAGCTCAGGATAGTTAAGAAAAAGTAAGGTAGCAAGAATGGTTTCCATCGTGGATATTTTGCCATATCAAGTGAATCCTGACTAATTTTCCCTGCAAACAGACCAAGAATGGCTCCCACAAGTCCTGCTGTTATAACAGTGTTGGGAACAGCATGGGCCACAGTGTTGTCCATCACCTCGTTGTGTATCCATAGCTGCACTTTTAGGAAGACCCCCAATCCAAAGGTCACACTTCCTATAAGAACACTGATCCATGATAGAAGCCATAGAGTTTGAGCTAGTTTTACCCGCTTCTGAAAGGTAAATTTAGTCTTGAGGAGAACCATCTTGAAAATGGGATCAGGCAAAGGGGTATTAAGAGCCCCTTTGAATTACCCCTAGAGGGGTTGGATTGAGGGGAGGGGGGGGGGCGCGTTGGTAAGACAGAGATCTGCCTTTTCCCAGTGTCAAAACAAGGGAACAGGGAGAGTCCAGGATGGAAAGAGGATCAGATTAGCTAGTCCATAATCCAGCACTCAGCTGTTTCTACTGACAGTCACTTAAAGCTTTCCTCTCCTTCCCTGCTGTCTCTTTTGTTAACCTGTGTCATCTGTCTCATAACCAGTTAGTGGCCTCTGTAGATTTCCATGATATTTCAATTGCACATATATATACTATTTATTTCTAGTTTATGGTTATGAAGCACATTGTTCATTCAGGCATTGTTTTAAGTCCTGACACTATTTTTGTATAAGGGCCTATTTCTATGGGCAGAATAACTGCCCTGTGTAAATGTGTTTCTGATTACACAATAAATGAGCAAAGCAGGGGATGGTTGGATAATCCTTTGTTCCCGATCAATGCAGGACCTAACTGGATGAATGACCGATTTTAGAATAAACTACAGTCCATACGGTTGAATTTGCTTGTTTGTTGGCATATCGATGGGCACCATTACACATGAAAATTACTGGGAACAAGCTATTTATTTTTTCTGCCTAATGATTTGCCCATGTAAAAAACCTTAAATCGAACACTACAGGTTAAATTTAGAGATCGTATGTTGGTTAGTGGCATAAATAAATTGACAAATATCTTGAGCTACATTATATAGCAAAAAAAATAAATAAAACTGTTTCATGACTGTGGCCAGCTTATTTTGTGCTGAGGGCAATGATAACTTCACTAATGACAAGAGAGAGGTCAGTAGATGCTTTGATGTGGCATTCTGCAGTAAGGTTGATTATTTGCGATAGATGTACTGTGCATACCTGCTGCTATTAGGCCTTTCATCTCTGTCATCCTATTAGAAGTATCCTGCACCTGTCTGACTTGTATCGCCTCCCTGATTAGAGCAGACACAATCTTGTTAACAGATGCCAGCATTCTAATACCATAATGACCCGGTTAGCAGCTTGCTTTATTTCACGCCCTTCTCCTCTATACCCTATGAGTGCCACTTTTTCTCCGCCACTTTCACTGCTTCTTCTTTCTACCTGTGCGTCATTCGACAGTCCCCGAGGAAAGCCTTAATATTAAGATAACAATGTACCTCACTGTAAGCAATGTATATACAGTATTAGGGCCTGTTCACAGGTTTTTTGCATCCAGAATTTTGGCACACCTCTAATTGTTTTCAATGGGAGGCCATGCTGCATTAATGCGGCTAGTGGTTTAAAGCTTTAACCATGCCAAGAAGGGATATGTCCCTTCTCGATGCAGTGTCTGGATAGATCTGTGATGGCTAACCTCTGGCATTCCAGCTGTGGTAATAGTACAACTCCCAAGATTCACACTTGCTTGGCTGTTCTCAGAACTTTACCGAAATGAATGGAGCATGCTGGGAGTTGTAGTTTCACCACAGCTGGAGTGCCAAAGGTTACCCATCACTGAGATAGATGCTGCTGGAAGCCGTGGCAGGTGGCAATTTGTGATTTAATGGGGCTAAACTGCAAATGAGTCTGTGTCATTCAAAGTGAAAAAACGAGGTAGAGTTTGAAAAGTGTTTGATAGAAAATTGTGAACAAAACCTAACTGTAACGTTAAGGCCGTGTTCCGTTCTTCTGATACGTGAGAACAACAGAAAAACAAAAATATAATGGATCCTGTATTTTAAGCATCAGTTATGCACATACAGTCAAGAAAAACAGGAGGCAACCACAAGTGACAAAATGGCAAGCAAAAGGGAAGTCAGACAGTCAAGGTTGATGCTAGAAGATGTTAAAAAACGAAACAAAAAAAATCTAAGAATCGCTACTTCCCTCCACCGGTCCAGTTGGTCTGCTGCTGCTCCTGTCCCCACTGCTCTCTACTATAGTCCTGGTTTGACATGCCATTCTAGGAATGGCCTGCGCAGCCAATAATGGGTCTAACTGCTGGCTTGCCTCCTTCAATAACTAGCTGATCAGGCTTTTTGTCGCGTTTCCAGTGCAGCGAGCCAGGGCAGCAGCAGGGGATCGGTGGTGTCAACTAATGAGTTTTTGGGAGTTTTGTGGTTTTTCTTCTTGTTTAAATGTACCCGGAAAACCCGCAAAGCCACCGTTGAATCGGATGATGCTAGAACGGCTCATCCCCATCGCGGCCTGCTATTGGCTTGTACAGTCGCTGTGTTCTCTTCAAACATTGGCAGGGGTGCCGGCAGTCGGCCCCCGACCAGTCTGAAATTGATGACCTATCCTGAGGATGGTTCATCAATATAACAAAAGCGGACAACCCCTTTAACCTCCTCAGGACACCGTACGCAGGATTGCGTCCTGGCGGCGGCCCTGCCATTCTGGGTGGACGCATATACGCGTCCTCTCACGAGCGGCGAGATTTCCTGTGAACGCGCGCACACAGGCGCTCGCGTTCACAGGATCGGAAGGTAAGCGAGTGGTTCTCCAGCCTGCCAGCGGCGATTGTTCGCTGGCAGGCTGGAGATGCGATTTTTTTAACCCCTAACAGGTATATTAGATGCTGTTTTCATAACAGCGTCTAATATACCTGCTACCTGGTCCTCTGGTGGTCCCTTTTGCTTGGATCGACCACCAGAGGACACAGGCAGGTCAGTAATAAGTAGCACCAAACACCACTACACTACACCCCCCCTGTCACTTATTAACCCCTTATTCACCCCTGATCACCCCATATAGACTCCCTGATCACCCCCCTGTCATTGATCACCCCCCTGTAAGGCTCCATTCAGACGTCCGTATGTTTTTTATGGATCCACGGATACATAGATCGGATCCGCAAAACACATACGGACGTCTGAATGGAGCCTTACAGGGGGGTGATCACGCATATAGACTCCCTGATCACCCCCCTGTCATTGATCACCCCCCCTGTAAGGCTCCATTCAGACATTTTTTTTGCCCAAGTTAGCGGAAATTGTTTTTTTTTATTTTTTCTTACAAAGTCCATATTCCACTAACTTGTGTCAAAAAATAAAATCTCACATGAACTCACATGGAATCCAAATGCGTAAATTTTTTTGACATTTATATTCCAGACTTCTTCTCACGCTTTAGAGCCCTTAAAATGCCAGGGCAGTATAAATACCCCACATGTGACCCCATTTCGGAAAGAAGACACCCCAAGGTATTCCGTGAGGGGCATATTGAGTCCATGAAAGATTGAACTTTCTGTCCCAAGTTAGCGGAAAGGGAGACTTTGTGAGAAAATACAAAAAAAATCAATTTCCGCTAACTTGTGCCCAAAAACTTGTGCCCCCCCAAAAAAAAGTTCTATGAACTCGCCATGCCCCTCATTAAATACCTTGGGGTGTCTTCTTTCCAAAATGGGGTCACATGTGGGGTATTTATACTGCCCTGGCATTTTAGGGGCCCGAAAGCGTGAGAAGAAGTCTGGGATCCAAATGTCTAAAAATGCCCTCATAAAAGGAATTTGGGCCTCTTTGCCCACCTAGGCTGCAAAAAAGTGTCACACATGTGGTATCGCCGTACTCAGGAGAAGTTGGGCAATGTGTTTTGGGGTGTCATTTTACATATACCCATGCTGGGTGAGATAAATATCTTGGTCAAATGCCAACTTTGTATAAAAAAATGGGAAAAGTTGTCTTTTGCCGAGATATTTCTCTCACCCAGCATGGGTATATGTAAAAAGACACCCCAAAACACATTCCCCAACTTCTCCTGAGTACGGCGATACCACATGTGTGACACTTTTTTGCCGCCTAGGTGGGCAAAGGGGCCCACATTCCAAAGAGCACCTTTAGGATTTCACAGGTCATTTTTTACACATTTTGATTTCAAACTACTTCACACACACACTAGGGCCCCTAAATTGCCAGGGCAGTATAACTACCCCACAAGTGACCCCATTTTGGAAAGAAGACACCCCATTTTGGAAAGAAGACACCCCAAGGTATTCCGTGAGGGGCATGGCGAGTTCCTAGAATTTTTTAGCGGAAAATGATGATTTTTATTTATTTTTTCTTACAAAGTCTCATATTCCACTAACTTGTGACAAAAAATAAAAAATTTGAGGATATCACCATGCCCCTCACGGAATACCTTGGGGTGTCTTCTTTCCAAAATGGGGTCACTTGTGGGGTAGTTATACTGCCCTGGTTATTTAGGGGCCTTAGTGTGTGTGAAGTAGTTTGAAATCAAAATCTGTAAAAAATGGCCGGTGAAATCCGAAAGGTGCTCTTTGGAATGTGGGCCCCTTTGCCCACCTAGGCTGCAAAAAAGTGTCACACATCTGGTATCGCCATACTCAGGAGAAGTTGGGCAATGTGTTTTGGGGTGTCATTTTACATATACCCATGCTGGGTGAGATAAATATCTTGGTCAAATGCCAACTTTGTATAAAAAAATTGGAAAAGTTGTCTTTTGCCAAGATATTTCTCTCACCCAGCATTCCCCAACTTCTCCTGAGTACGGCGATACCAGATGTGTGAAACTTTTTTGTCAGCCTAGGTGGGCAAAGGGGCACACATTCCAAGGAGCACCTTTCGGATATTACCGGTCATTTTTTACAGATTTTGATTTCAAACTACTTCTCACGCATTTGGGCCCCTAAAATGCCAGGGCAGTATAATTACCCCACAAGTGACCCCATTTTGGAAAGAAGACACCCCAAGGTATTTCGTGATGGGCATAGTGAGTTCATGGAAGTTTTTATTTTTTGTCACAAGTTAGTGGAATATGAGACTTTGTAAGAAAAAAATAAAAAATAAAATAAATCATCATTTTCCGCTAACTTGTGACAAAAAATAAAAAGTTCTATGAACTCACTATGCCCATTAGCGAATACCTTTGGGTGTCTACTTTCCGAAATGGAAACATGACAGGTGCTCAGAAAGTCAGAGCTGCTTCAAAAAGCGGAAATTCACATTTTTGTACCATAGTTTGTAAACGCTATAACTTTTACCCAAACCATTTTTTTTTTAATCAAAGACATGTAGATCAATAAATTTAGAGAAAAATTTATATATGGATGTCGTTTTTTTTGCTAAATTTTACAACTGACAGTGAAAAATGTCATTTTTTTGCAAAAAAATCGTTACATTTCGATTATTAACAAAAAAAGTAAAAATGTCAGCAGCAATGAAATACCACTAAATGAAAGCTCTATTAGTGAGAACAAAGGAGGTAAAATTCATTTGGGTGGCAAGTTGCATGACCGAGCAATAAACGGTGAAAGTAGTGTAGTGCAGAAGTGTAAAAAGTGGCCTGGTCATTAAGGGGGTTGAAGTGGTTAATGGGGTTATCCTGGCTACAGATATTGATAAACCTATCTGCTGGATAAGTAATCAGATCAGTGGGGGGGCACCCCCACAAATTAGTTGTTTCAGTCTCCCAAGGCACCGGAAACTTTTTCAAGGCACTGTAAAAGCAGATAGCAATAATTACTGTATTTTTCGCTTTATAAGATGTACCTGATTAGGGCCGGCCTTTGGGGTGTGCGAGCTGTGCGGCCGCACAGGGCGCCATGGCAACAGGGGCGCCCGGCGGCCGACATGGCTTGCAGTCGGTCTCTTACAGCAGGCCGGCCCAAGATTGTGTGAGGTGAGCATGGCGAGCTGAGCCGCTGCAGCTGCCAGGTCAGATTCCGGAGCATGGAGCAGGAGCTTAGGGGCGCAAGCGCAGCGTCCAAGTGCTGCGCCTTCACAGAGAGCCGCAGAAGGATCCGCTCAATGTGTGAGGGCGGCGGCCGGTGCTCTGCATACAGGGAGGGAGCAGAAGACTTCAAATAGTGAGTACCTGTTCCTATTGGTTTTTTTTTGTTTTGTTTTTACCAAATATCTTTCATTAAATGGGGGCAGGGTCTAATTAAGAGGGGCAGGGGGACTGGATAAGGGTGACAGGCACTGGGTATGATTAAGGGGGCAGGGGAATGGATAAGGGTGATACTGGGTATGATTAAGGGGCAGGGGACTGGCTTTGGTTGACACTGGGTATGATTAAGGGGGGCAGGGGACTGGGTAAAGGTGACAGGGTATGATTAAGGGGGGCAGAGGACTGGCTATGGGTGACACTGGGTATGATTGTACTTGTTTGCACTTGCACTTAAATTATCTGTAATTAAAAAAACTGTTTGTTACAAAGATTGTTTTCCTCTTTGTGTATGTTTAGGGGAACCGGGGGGGGGGTCTGTGGATGACACACTGTTTATGGGGGAATCTGCCCCCATTACACTAGGCCCCAGACAGAGCAGCTATCACATGTAAAATCTGATCAGCTCATCCCCTAACAGTATATAAATCCAGCTCCACTTGGATAAAGGAATGTAAATTTATTTTGTTTGCGGTAAAAACTCATCCATGAATTATAAAAATGGCAGTCTTGTCTACGCATTTCGGGCTACCAGAAACAATTCCAGCCCTTCCTCATGACACAGAAAGACATTCAAAATGAGACCTTTTAAAGGGGAGGGTGCACCTGTATTCACTAATTGTCCTCACAGGCCTGTAACCGCCCCCAAGAAAGGGTGCCACACCTTCAGTTAGCTCTTCTCATGAAAAATAATGAAAGAAAAAACAGAAAGCCTTAAACCATACATATACATAGTAAAAAAAATATAATGACTATGCAGAGAAATAAATAAAAAGGATACGCATAAGGTGTATGCTAGATGCATGCCAGTTGTTTGCTAGAATATGGTGGAATGTAGTAGAAGTCAAATCGGCAGAATTTTCCCAGGAAAATGAGGGGGAGGAATTTGTTACACTAAGATTGTAGTACTAAAATTATTATTGCTGCAGGATCAGATCTAAGCGTTTATTGAGCCCCTCAGGTTGGCGCGTGTTCAATGAAAATATCCAGAAAGACTCTGTTTAATAATTTTCTTCTATAGTCTCCTCCACGTTTAGGCAAAAAGACTTTTTCTATGCCCTGTACCACCATATCTGATGTGTCCCCACCATGGCAAACAGCAAAGTGCAGACTAGCTGCAGATACATTGCGGTTGCCATGGTGGGGCACATCAGAGATGTGTTTGCGTATCCTGGATTTTATTGCATTGATAGTACAGCCCACGTATCGCAGTTTACATTTTGTGCTTTCATTGGGAAGACTCTGTTATTTGCAGTTGAAGAAAAGGTTTTGGATATTAACATATGTGTGCAGCAAATGCACCTGTTGTGTCCACACCTATAACTCCCCTTGGTCCTAAGCCAGACTGGTTGTGATTTTTTCTCTTCTTGATACAATGTTTCACGCACTTCAAAAAACACATAAAAGCGTTTTTCCACCTCCCCTTAGGCCAATTGTAGTGGGCATTGGCTCCTTTTCCGAAAGAATGTCACAATGGGTTGATTCCATACTTCACAGCGGACGTAGTGTCCTTGTATACAAATATTCCTCATGAAATGGCCATCAAATCCCTAACTTGGTTCCTACAGATATATGCAGGAATATGTCTTGATGGTGGTGGACTTCCTCCTCAGGCGCAACTTCTTTATGTTCAACAACAAATTTTACCTCCAGCTATCGGGGGTGTCGATGGGGGCCAAATTCTCTCCCCCTTTATTGCTAACATTTTCATGGCATGGTGGCAGAGTTGTTTTCTCTTCGTCTACACCCACCCTTTTTGGCACCACATCAGGTGGTATGGCCGTTACATCCATGACCTGATCCTGATCTGGACGGGTGATGTGGCGGCCATACCATCCTTTTGTGGTTACATTAATTCCTGTGTGGCCACTATTTCTTTTAGTGTCCACCATGATACATGGGAGGTGGCCTTTTTGGATTTGCGCCTGAGGGGGGACCCCGCCACCAATCAGGTCTCCACCTGCACATATAGGAAGCCCATGGCAGGTAACACCACATTATATGCGACATCCTGTCATCCAAAACATGTAATTGCCAACATACCCAGGGGTGAAATAATCCATGCAAGAAGGAATTGCACCGAAGAAAAAAGTTTTCTGGAGGAAGCTAGACACATCTCCCATAGAAAAGAGGCTATGGCGCAAAACTTGTAGAGGAGGCCATACAACAGGTCTCAACCATTGAAAGGGGATCCCTCCTTTATCCTAGACCGGAACATTTATTACAAAAGGAGGCTCCACTTTCTGATACAGGTACAAGTAGTAAATATAAAAACAAAAATCATAATATCAAGGACAAGGGCAGAAGAAACAATCTGTTTGTGACACAATACAGTACAGAATACCAACAAATATGTCATATTCAGTGGCGTACACACAATCCATAGGGCCCCGGTGCGAAACTGATCTATGGGGCCCGCTCCCCGTCGCCCCCCCCCCCCCAACCTGCCTCCTAGCCCCCCCCCCACTACCTCCCCTACCAGTGGTGTAACTATAGTGTTATGGGCCACAGTGCAAACATTTTTTCAAAGAACCGGCAGATTGTTTTACTAAGGGCTCTTTCCGTGCGGCTAATCCGCGGCGTGACTGAGTTAGGGTTGGACGATATCAAAAATATTCAGACGATAACGATATTAAAAAATTTATCGCGATAACGATATATATCGCGATAAATACCCGTTTAAAAGAAAAAAAAACACAAGGAGACGTTATACTGTATGGGGGGCCACAAGGAGACGTTATACTGTATGGGGGGCCACAAGGAGACGTTATACTGTATGGGGGGCCACAAGGAGACGTTATACTGTATGGGGGGCCACAAGGAGACGTTGCACTGTATGGGGGCAGCCACAAGGAGACGTTATACTGTATGGGGGCAGCCACAAGGAGACGTTATACTGTATGGGGGGCCACAAGGAGGCGTTATACTGTATGGGGGGCCACAAGGAGACGTTATACTGTATGGGGGGCCACAAGGAGACGTTGCACTGTATGGGGGCCACAAGGAGGCGTTGCACTGTATAGGGGGCCACAAGGAGGCGTTACACTGTATAGGGGGCCACAAGGAGGCGTTGCATTGTATGGGGGCCACAAGGAGGCGTTACACTGTATGGGGGGCCACAAGGAGACGTTATACTGTATGGGGGGCCACAAGGAGACGTTATACTGTATGGGGGGCCACAAGGAGACGTTATACTGTATGGGGGCCACAAGGAGACGTTATACTGTATGGGGGGCCACAAGGAGACGTTGCACTGTATGGGGGCAGCCACAAGGAGACGTTATACTGTATGGGGGCAGCCACAAGGAGACGTTATACTGTATGGGGGGCCACAAGGAGGCGTTATACTGTATGGGGGGCCACAAGGAGACGTTATACTGTATGGGGGGCCACAAGGAGACGTTGCACTGTATGGGGGCCACAAGGAGGCGTTGCACTGTATAGGGGGCCACAAGGAGGCGTTACACTGTATAGGGGGCCACAAGGAGGCGTTGCATTGTATGGGGGCCACAAGGAGGCGTTACACTGTATGGGGGGCCACAAGGAGGCGTTACACTGTATGGGGGGCCACAAGGAGGCGTTACACTGTATGGGGGGCCACAAGGAGGCGTTACACTGTATGGGGGGCCACAAGGAGGCGTTGCACTGTATGGGGGGCCACAAGGAGGCGTTGCACTGTATGGGGGGCCACAAGGAGGCGTTGCACTGTATAGGGGGCCACAAGGTGGCGTTGCACTGTATGGGGGGCCACAAGAAGGCGTTGCACTGTATGGGGTGCCACAAGGAGGCGTTGCACTGTATGGGGGGCCACAAGGAGGCGTTGCACTGTATGGGGGGCCACAAGGAGGCGTTGCACTGTATGGGGTGCCACAAGGAGGCGTTGCACTGTATGGGGGGCCACAAGGAGGCGTTGCACTGTATGGGGGGACCACAAGGAGCGTTATAATAAGGTCTTATGGGAGCGAGGAGGAGGGAGAGCCGGGGCGGCCGCTGCGGGAAGTAGTACGTTTATAACTTTGTCATCAGACAGAACGCACTAGTGAAGCAGCCGCAGGAAAAGTCTCTCCAGAGACAGTACTCACACAGTACTCACACGGCGCCCGGCACTGGTGGGTGACGACGGTGATTATGTCAGATGGTGGGTGGAGACTTGACTAAGGGAGGCGGAGCAAGAAGGAGGCAGGCCAGGAGCGAGAGGAAGAGCAAGGTGCAGGGGCGGGCGGTAAGTGATCAGTCAGTTCCTGAAGGCGAGTTGGTAGAAGCGGGCGGACGCACGTTTAGAAGAGGTCAGCGCTCAATGTGCGCTGACCTCTTTGATGACGTCACAAAATACCGCGGTATTTAGGAAACGGCGATATCGCCATATCGCCGTTTTTTTAATACCGCGGTATATCGTGATACCGGTATATCGCCCAACCCTAGACTGAGTGCCAAGCCCCATTCTAGACAGCAGAGACACGGAGCAGTGACATGATTGACTGTGATCTTTTTACTACAAAATCACGGTGACAACTTTATGTCTCTGTGATTTTGTAGTAAAGAGATCACAGAGAGGCACGGAGCATAATCAGTGATGTTAATGCTCTGTGTCTCTGCTGTCCGGAACGGGGCTTGGCTCTCATTTACGCAGTGGATTCCTCGCAGGGGATCCGCTTGTGTTAAAGAGCCCTAAGCCCAATGCATGGCTACACTCACCCAGACCCAGTCCTAATAAAATCTGGTCCTACCTCATCCAGGGTGTCGCTGGCGTCGGCGTGATGTCCGCTAGATCCAGAACAAGGTCCCTGTGGTGAGAAAAAAAGAATAATCACATAAGGAAGGGATGGTGACTGCCCCTGTGAAATCACCAGCTGGCCTTTAAGACTGAGCCATGCCAATGTGTAGCAGCAGGGCCTGCGTCATAACCCGGCATCCCCGGGCAAGTGCCGGGGCCCATTGCTCCTGGGGGGGCCCACTGAGCTGCTATGAGCACTTCCATCAATACAGATGGGAGCTCTCACTGCTGTCATTTCACTTACGCAGTACCCCCCTGGTGGGCCCTCTGAGCTGCAGAGACTCAGACACGCCCCCTCTACACAGGACACACGCTGCCTGAGGAGAGAGACCGGAGGGCTGGAGCTGTGAGTGAGTCTGCAGTCTGCACTCTGTCTGTTTCTTGTCTGTGGGACAGAAGGGGGGGGACTCTCCGATCGGCTGCTGCTTCATTCTATTTAGTTGTATTACTGTTTCATTAAGCAGTTTGCCTCCATGATACCTGCCCCCCCCCCCCCCCCATATCCTGTCCTATCTCATCCTCATGGGGCCCCTGCTGTCTCCTTTCCTCCCTCATGTATCCAGAGCTCCTGTTTCACCCTCCTATCTCCTGTTGCTGCCCTGCACAGACCTCCTGCCCCTACTTCTTGTATGAATCCCCCTCAGAGCCCCTTCCCCCTACTTGCTGTGTCCACCCTTCCTGTCCACCCAGGGCCCCTGTCTCACTCCTCTGCCTCTCATTATGGTGGCATCTGAACAGCATTCACCATAAGGACCTTCTAACGTCACAGGGTCACGTGACTGTGCCCCCCACCCCGTACTGTGCCCACTTATACCCTGCATTGTGCCCTCTTACCACACCCTGTGCAGTGCCCATAGTCATTCCCTGTACTGTGCCCTCTTATACCCTTTTATCCGGTCACTGTATGGTGGTTTTATCATTGTATGGCGGTGTTATCACTATATGGCGGTGGTATCCAATAACTGCATGGCCATAACTGTATCCCCTTCCCTGCCCACGCCATCCTTTTTTAGACCTGGCATGAGCGGGAAAAGATACAGATTGTGGTGCTAAGGACCTTTGTGCCACAATCTGTGTCAGAAATCCGCCTAAGGCTACTTTCACACCTGCGTTTAGGTGCGGATCCGTCTGGTATCTGCACAGACGGATCCGCACCTATAATGCAAACGCTTACATCCGTTCAGAACGGATACGTTTGCATGATAATGCAAACGGATCAGTTTAGACTTTACATTGAAAGTCAATGGGGGACGGATCCATTTGAAAATTGAGCCATATTGTGTCAACTTCAAACGGATCCGTCCCCATTGACTTACATTGTAAGTCTGGACGGATCCGTTTGCCTCCGCACGGCCAGGCGGACACCCCGAACGCTTCAAGCAGCGTTCGGGTGTCCGCCTGCTGAGAGGAGCTGAGGACAGACTGCACCAGACTGATGCATTCTGAGCGGATCCGCGTCCACTCAGAATGCATTAGGGCTGTACGGATCCGTTCGGGGCCACTTGTGAGAGCCTTCAAACGGAACTCACAAGCGGAGCCCCGAACGCAAGTGTGAAAGTAGCCTAACATAGACGTATTTCTATATAATAAATGACCCCCTAATTGTATTATTATTTGGGGGTAGGGCTAATATCTTTATAGTATATAGATTCTAGTGTATTATACTGGGCCCTGTATTTCCCAGTAGAAAATGATCCTTGGGAAACACAGCCCTCATCCCTGACCACCAGGACCAGGTAGCGCTCTGTCAGTACATGGCGGCCTCCCCTCTCCGCCACGCTGCTCCGCTGTGTACTGGGGCTTATTCTGACACTGGGGCTGGGTTCACATCCCATTTGTGCCATCCATTTAATGTATACCAAAAATATATGCGTTACCAGATGCCTCAGACTGATGCCGTACAGTGGCGTCCGTTCACCATACAATCCTCAGACTGATGCCGTACAGTGGCGTCCGTTCACCATACAGTTCCATTGTAAAAAAACATATACGTTAACGTCTGCATTTTTTACTTGACTCTGCAGGATACAAAAACGTGGAGTGCTGCACATTTGTATACATCAAACCGATAGGAAAAACGTGATGGGGGGGGAGAGGGGCGTACTAAAATTTGCTGTGGGGCCCTGTCAGTTCTAGCTACATCACTGCACATCTCCTTCTCTCCTCCAGGCCTGGCTCACTGCTGCAGCGGGCAGGAGGAGAGAAAGAGCGCAGGGAGCTGCGGTTAGTGAATGACAGGACCACCAGCTCCCCTGCTCTCCAGCAATGATAGGTATGTGAGGGGGCCACTGGGGGGTCATTCATCACACTGTGAGGGCCCCTTACACAGTATAATGACTTCCAGTGCCCCCCATTTAGTATAATGATCCCCATTGACCCTCCATTTAGCATAATGACCACCAGAGCCCCCATTAAATATAATAACCCCTCGTGCCCCCTCCATACAGTATAACCCCCAGTGTGGGGGCGATTGGGGGTCATTATTCTGAATGGAGGGTCACTGTGGGGTCATTATACTGTGAGGGCCCTTTACATAGTATAATGACCCCCAATGTCCTCCATTTAGTATAATGACCCCCAGAGCCCCCTCCATACAGTATTCCCCCAGTGGGGGCTACTGGGGGTCATTATTCTGAATGGGTGCGACTGGGGGTTATTATTCTGAATGCAGGGCCACAGGTGGTCATAATACAGGGGGGGGGGGGAATTGGGGGTTCATTATACTGTGTGAAGGGCCACTAGTAGTCATTATACTGTGTGAAGGGCCACTAGTAGTCATTATACTGTATAGGGGCCACTGGGGGTCATTATACCGTGTAGGAGCCACAGGGGGACATGTCAATGTAAAAAAATGCCTCATGGGGGCCCACTGGGATTTATCGCCCAAGGGCCCACATGAACCTGGAGCCGGCCCTGTGTAGCAGGGTAATCTAGGACATTTCCCCTAAGTGCAACCACACGGTACTAATGCCCACCTTGTGGCCCCTCACAGTAGTTATGCCCACCTTTGTTCCCGTCACAGTAATTATGCCCAGATATGTGCCCCCTCATAGTAGTTATGCCAAATATGTGTCCCCTTACAGTAGTAATGCCAGATTATGTGCCCCCTCACAGTATTAATGCCAGACTATGTGCCCCTCACCAAGTAACGCCAGATTATATGCCCCTTACAGTAGTAATGCCAGATTATGTGCCCCTCACAGTATTTATGCCCAGTTATGTGCCCCCTCAAAGTAAATATGCCCACATATGTGCCCCCTCAGAGTGGTTATGCCAGATTACGTGTCCTCTCACAGTAATAATGCCAGATTATGTGCCCCTTCACAGTATTTATGCCCGGTTATGTGCCCCCTCAAAGTAAATTTGCCCAGATATGTGTCCCCTCAGAGTGGTTATGCCAGATTATGTGCCCCTCACATTAGATATGCTCACATATGTGCCCCTCACATTGGTTATGCCAGATTAGGCTCCTTTCACACTAGCGTTCGTCGGTCCGCTCGTGAGCTCTGTTTGAAGGAGCTCACGAGCGGACCCGAACGCCTCCGTCCAGCCCTGATGCAGTCTGAATGGAGCGAATCCGCTCAGACTGCATCAGTCTGGCGGCGTTCAGCCTCCGCTCCGCTCGCCTCCGCACGGACAGGCGGACAGCTGAACGCTGCTTGCAGCGTTCAGCTGTCCGCCTGGCCGTGCCGAGGCGAGCGGATCCGTTCAGACTTACAATGTAAGTCAATGGGAACGGATCCGCTTGAAGATGAGCCCATATGGCTCAATCTTCAAGCGGATCCGTCCCCCATTGACTTTACATTGAAAGTCTGAACGGATCCGCTCAGGCTGCTTTCACACTTAGAATTTTTTCTAAGTTATTAATGCAGACGGATCCGTACTGAACGGAGCCTCCGTCTGCATTAATATGATCGGATCCGTTCAGAACGGATCCGATCGAACGCTAGTGTGAAAGTAGCCTTACATGCCCCGTCACAGTAGTTATGCCTTCATATGTGCCCCCTCATAGTTATGCCTTTATATGTGCCCCCTCACAGTAGTTATGCCACATTAGGTGCCCCCTCAAATTAGTTATGGCAGATTAGGTGCCCCTCAGTAGAGATGCCAACTTTTGTGCCCCCTCACTCTAGTTGTTCCCATCAATCCCCCCCCCCCTCTGCCCCTCTACCCCTCTGCCCCTCTACCCCTCTGCCCCTCTGCCTCTTTGCCCCCCTGCCCCCAGTCTGCAGCATTAGAAAAAAAAAATCTTACATACTTACCTTCTTCCGTGATGAGAGTAGGCAGCTTGCCGGGTTTTTAGGTCTCCTCCCACAGTGACAGGCAGCAGCGCGATCTGGGGCCAGCAGGGGGAGCTCCTGAGCTCTGAAGATCAGTGAAGCAGGGAGCAGAGAGGTTTCCCTGCTTCACTATAGAAACGGAACTGCCGGCCGTGTGTGTGAGTGCGTGCTCCCCCCCCCCCCTCCCTTACTTGACCCTCTGGCCCCCCCACCCCCCATATTATACATGTAATGGTGGCATGGAGCGCTCTGATGGGGCCCGAAATTGCCACTGTACTTCATGCCGGGCCCCACCAGAGCGCTCCATCACATGTGAGTACAGCAGGAGCCCTGCCAGCGGCCTGGGGGGGGGATCCACAGGCGGCCGGGCCCCCTGGAGTGCCGGGCCCGGTCGCAACTGCGACCCCTGCGACCCTGGTATGTACGCCACTGGTCATATTGTAAAAAAGCATTTTCCCGTCCTGTCATATGATAAAGAATGGACTGACATAGTTGCAGATGGGGTTAAATGCGCAGCTAGAAGGGCGTCCACAATTGCTAACTATGTCAGCCCCAGCCTGTATCAAGAAAAGAAAAAATCGCAACCAGGCTTAGGACCAAGGGGAGCTATAGATGCGGACATCACAGGTGCATTTGCTGCACACATATGTTAATATCCAAAACTTTTTCTTCAACTGCAAACAACAGAGTCTTCCCAATAAAAGCGTATCTCAATTGCAATACAACCCATGCAGTTTATTTAATTACTTGCACAAAATGTAAATTGCAATACGTGGGCTGTACTATCAATGCAATAAAATCCAGGATACGCAAACACATCTCTGATGTGCCCCACCATGGCAACCGCAATGTATCTGCAGCTAGTCTGCACTTTGCTGTTTGCCATGGTGGGGACACATCAGATATGGTGGTACAGGGCATAGAAAAAGTCTTTTTGCCTAAACGTGGAGAAGACTATAGAAGAAAATTATTAAACAGAGAGTCTTTTTGGATATTTTCATTGAACACGCGCCAACCTGAGGGGCTCAATAAACGCTTAGATCTGATCCTGCAGCAATAATAATTTTAGTACTACAATCTTAGTGTAACAAATCCCTCCCCATCCTTTTCCTGGGAAAATTCTGCCGATTTGACTTCTACTACATTCCACCATATTCTAGCAAACAACTGGTATGCATCTAGCATACACCTTATGCGTATCCTTTTTACTTTTTTCTCTGCATAGTCATTATATTTTTTTACTATGTATATGTATGGTTTAAGGCTTTCTGTTTTTTCTTTCATTATTTTTCATGAGAAGAGTTAACTGAAGGTGTGGCACCCTTTCTTGGGGGCGGTTACAGGCCTGTGAGGACAATTAGTGAATACAGGTGCACCCTCCCCTTTGAAAGGTCTCATTTTTAATGTCTTTCTTTGTCATGAGGAAGGGCTGGAATTGTCTCTGGTAGCCCGAAACGCGTAGACAAGACTGCCATTTTTGTAATTCATGGATGAGTTTTTACCGCAAGCAAAATAAATTTACATTCCTTTATCCAAGTGGAGCTGGATTTCTTCCAACCTCTTTTCGCATTAGCTGCCCGTTACCTGACACGAGTCTTCCGTGCTCACAGCTGAAGGAGGGGCAGGTGAGAGCTGCTGAACGTTCCTCTTCCTTTTTCTTCATAAAACAGCAGTAACTCATAGTCCTAAAACAAGTCCAAATAAGTCCTTGTGAGCCGGACCACAAAAGAAGCAGCTAAATAAAATCCTAGTCTTAGAGCAATAGTCCTTATTACTTTTTACAAATTCAAATTATAGTATTGTTATATTGTTTATAGTTGAGCACAAGATCAACACGCTAAAATTCTACTAACAAGATAAAAACTTGAGTTTCAACATATAAAATCCATGAGTAGAATTTTAGCGTGTTTATTAAAGGGCTATTGGATCCTATCTAATTTATATACAGAGAACTCCTGTGTCTGATGAAGGAACCTGACACCCGCAGCGTCTGTAAGTGAACGGGTCCAGAGGAAGAAAAAAAAAAGTAACCTGTATTATATAGCTGGCTATGTGGACTGCGTATGGCTTAAGCCTCATTCACACATCAATGTTTCGTTAACCCCTTAGTGACCACCCATACGTGTTTTTACTGACGTAAACAAAGGGGGTTTTAGTTAAACGGCTGGTTTTAATCAATTATTGCATGTACTTAAAATGGTGCATTAACCACCTCAGCCCCCTAGCTTAAACACCCTTAATGACCAGACCACTTTTTACAATTCTGCACTACACTACTTTCACCGTTTATTGCTCGGTCATACAACTTACCACCCAAATAAATTTTACCTCCTTTTCTTCTCACTAATAGAGCTTTCATTTGGTGGTATTTCACTTTTTTACTATGGTACAAAAATGTGAATTTCCGCTTTTTGAAGCAGCTCTGACTTTCTGAGCACCTGTCATGTTTCCTGAGGTTCTACAATGCCCAGACAGTATAAATACCCCACAAGTGACCCCATTTTGGAAAGAAGACACCCTAAGGTATTCGCTGATGGGCATAGTGAGTTCATAGAAGTTTTTATTTTTTGTCACAAGTTAGCGGAAAATGATGATTTTTATTTTTTATTTTTTTCTTACAAAGTCTCATATTCCACTAACTTGTGACAAAAAATAAAGATTTCCATTAACTCACTATGCCCATCACGAAATACCTTGGGGTGTCTTCTTTCCAAAATGGGGTCACTTGTGGGGTAGTTATACTGCCTTGGCATTTTAGGGGCCCTAATGTGTGAGAAGTAGTTTGAAATCCAAAGGTGTAAAAAATGCCCTATGAAATTCTAAAGGTGCTCTTTAGAATTTGGGCCCCTTTCCCCACCTAGGCTGACAAAAAAGTGTCACACGTGTGGTATCGCCGTACTCAGAAGAAGTAGGGAAATAAGTTTTGGGGTGTATTTTTACATATACCTAGTTCTGATCACTTACAGATACTATAAAAGTACAAATGCTGATTAGCGATACGCTAATCAGCGAATCAGTGACTGCGGTACGGTGGGCGCTAACCGATCGCTAAACTACCTAACAAAGGGGCCTAAACTATCCTAAAACCTAACCGTCAATACCAGTGAAAAAAAAAAGTGACCATTTACACTGATCACTTTTTTCCCTTTCACTAGGTGATTGACAGGGGTGGCGATCAAGGGGTTAATTGGGGTGATTGGGGGTGATCTGGGGGCTAAGTGTGCTGTTTGGTGTACTCACTGTGAACTGTGCTCCTCTGCTGGAACCAACCGACGAAAAGAACCAGCAGAGGAGCACAGCAGCCATTTAACACATTATATTTATAAATATAATATGTTAGATGGCTTCTGATTCGATTTTTTGAAAATCATCAGCCTGCCAGCGACGATCATTGGCTGGCAGGCTGATGCCGAAATTGTCCTTTAACTTTTGCCGGCCCGCGATGCGCATGCGCGGGCCGGCTCTGACCGAAATCTTGCGTCTCGCAAGATGACGCGCCGGCGCATCCAGGAGGAATTACATGGCTGCTGCAAAGACACATCCCTGCGTGCGGCGGTCCTGAGGAGATTAATCTTAAATATAAGTCTAAACACCTATTATGGATCTCCCAGATATCCAGTTTAAGTATATTAACACCATGGACATGGTGGAACGCACGCATTCACTCCCTCCACCACACATAGCCAATCACAGGTGGATTGCGTTCCAGAGTGGAAAGCATCGCACCCATATCCACATACCATCCGTCCGGCTTGTTTTCAAGCTACATCCTCCAGCAACCGGAAGCAAATGGCGGTGCGTTCCACAGTGGAACGCACCGGGAATATCGACCACTCGTCATTGCGCATGTTATTGGAGATAGCTACATGTGGGGATGCTCTCCAAGTTGGGACACATCCCCTCCCCTCTCTTTTTTTATTTTCACTTTCATTATATATACATTATTTTAATCGGTAAAATCCAGGTCACATTCCTCAGATACACCCGGTGACCGGAAGTGAATGGCGGTGCGTTCCACAGTGGAACGCATCGCGATTAGTAGTTATTATTTTCCAATGACGTTTTTAGGCTTAAAATAATAGAATCAGATACCCATCCACTGCTATATATATATATATATATATATATATACAGTCATGTGAAAAAATTAGGACACCCTTTGAAAGCATGTGGTTTTTTGTAACATTTTTAATAAAAGGTTATTTCATCTCCGTTTCAACAATACAGAGAGATTAAAGTAATCCAACTAAACAAAGAAAACTGAAGAAAAGTCTTTTCAAGATCTTCTGTAAATGTCATTCTACAAAAATGCCTATTCTAACTGAGGAAAAAGATAGGACACCCTCACATGTATTCCCTCTTAAATTGGCTCAGATCTCACACAGGTATATCACACCAGGTGCACATAATTAGTAGATCGTTACTCTGCATGTTGAATGAGGCTTGCCCTATTTAAACCTCAGACATTTAGTTTGGTGTGCTCCTGACTGTTGAAGTGAGAGTGAGCACCATGGTGGGAGCAAAAGAGCTGTCAGAGGACTTCAGAAAAAAGATTGTAGCAGCCTATGAGTCTGGGAAGGGATTTAAAAAGATCTCAAAAGATTTTGAAATCAGCCATTCCACTGTCCGGAAGATAGTCTACAAGTGGAGGGCTTTCAAAACAACTGCCAACATGCCCAGGACTGGTCGCCCCAGCAAGTTCACCCCAAGAGCAGACCGCAAGATGCTAAAAGAGGTCTCCAAAAACCCTAAAGTGTCATCTCGAGAACTACAGCAGGCTCTGGCTACTGTTGATGTAGAAGTACATGCCTCTACAATCAGAAAGAGACTGTACAAGTTTAACTTGCATGGGAGGTGTGCAAGGAGGAAACCTTTGCTTTCCAAGAGAAACATCGAGGCCAGACTGACATTTGCCAGAGATAAAGTTGACAAAGACCAGGACTTCTGGAATAATGTTCTTTGGACAGATGAGTCCAAAATTGAATTATTTGGACACAACAGCAGAGGACATGTTTGGCGTAAACCAAACACAGCATTCCAAGAAAAGAACCTCATACCAACTGTGAAGCATGGAGGTGGAAGTGTCATGGTTTGGGGCTGCTTTGCTGCAGCAGGACCTGGTCAGCTCACCATCATAGAATCCACGATGAATTCTACTGTGTATCAGAAGGTGCTTGAAGAACATGTGAGACCATCAGTTAGAAAATTAAAGCTGAAGCGGAACTGGACCATGCAACATGACAATGACCCAAAACATACTAGTAAATCAACCAAAGATTGGCTGAAAAAGAAGAAATGGAGAGTCCTGGAATGGCCAAGTCAAAGTCCAGATTTGAATCCCATTGAGATGCTGTGGGGTGACTTGAAAAGGGCTGTACGTGCAAGAAACCCCTCAAACATCTCACAGCTGAAAAAGTTCTGCATTGAGGAGTGGGGTAAAATTTCCTCAGACCGATGTCGAAGACTGGTAGATGGCTACAAGAACCGTCTCACTGCAGTTATTTCAGCCAAAGGAGGTAACACTCGCTATTAGGGGCAAGGGTGTCCTATCTTTTTCCTCAGTTAGAATAGGCATTTTTGTAGAATGACATTTACAGAAGATCTTGAAAAGACTTTTCTTCAGTTTTCTTTGTTTAGTCGGATTACTTTAATCTCTCTGTATTGTTGAAACGGAGATGAAATAACCTTTTATTAAAAATGTTACAAAAAACCACATGCTTTCAAAGGGTGTCCTAATTTTTTCACATGACTGTATGACAAAGGCAACAGACCAAAAAATAAACACAAATAAACAAACAAAAATATGATTCATTCTAATCCATCCAAACAGGAAGTAGGAGGGTCCCTACACTCCAGCTGAAAGACACGTGGAAATAAGAAGGCCCACAATAAATACCCCACTAAAACAACCCAATCTAAGGACTCCAGACTGGTCTTATCATTTGTTTGAGCACTCCTGAAGGTACAGATCGAATTTGTTTTTTGGATATATACATACATTACTCTAGAAGCATGTGGGTTTACACACATCAGCTTAGAGATTGCCATTGTAGTGGAATACTACAGGTTTCTTTGGATAAATATCCAGAGGCTCAGTATCCAACCATGTAATAATAGATAGAGCATCTGTAATTGCTTATGTTTTATTTATATATATATATATCTTTTAAAATTCATTTATGTTATATATATATTTTATGCGCATTTGTCTTTATATGTACTTTTACAATCTATTTCTATTCATGATGTGTGGCATGTGTTTTTACATTTATATATACTGTGGGGATGTGCTCGTGGTAGGCTACGGTAGCAGCGGCAGTATTGAGGCAATCACAGACAGTCTTAGTGATACACCGTGACTTTATTTACACCAAAGGCATAACAGGCAATGTGCAGACCACACGGGTGCATATCCACATAGTGCATAAAACAAAAGTCCTTCCATAGAAAATAAACAGCAGGTTTGGGTCACCTTGTTTTGGACAGATCACAGCAGTTCTGCAGGCATGTAAGCTACCTGCCTTTGTCTCCCTCAGGCCAGAGCCCCTTCGGCTTGTAGCACCACAGGTCCCAGGGCTATCCTTCAATGTGTGCTGCGCCCAGACTCTCCTTCACCAGCACTCACTCTGTCTGTGGAAATCTCCAGCACAGCAAGACACACCCCACCCCATCATCAGCAGGCTGGGTTCTTTAAAGGCCCAGCTCCACCAAAAACCTGGACTGGCCGTGGGGAACAGGCACCCCCCCAGCTCTTTACCTGTTCCCAGTAAGAACCGGCCCGGACAAGCTGCGCCAGCAGCATTCGCCGCTGTAACCGCAATGATCCGGTTCTTACTCCACCAAGGCCAGGACCTCTGGTGGCACGTATCGTCCGTCCATTATTATTCCGGGGACTCTCCTACAATACCTATACATCTATTTTCCACTAGTACTCCATTGGAATCATATTGTATTTATTTCATTGATTCTATATCCGTATGTATTATTAGTAAGCGCTGTATTTTATATATACTTTTATTATTTATTCTCTGCGTCTAATTACACCAATGAAGGACTCGGGGCAAGTCATTCTTTTACACTTGTGTGTACGTATAAGCATGTGTGTGTATATATAGAGACATATCATTTTGTATATTTATGCTACATTTTTATTTATCTATTCATTTAGCATTTATGTTTTTTTTTTTCCTCTGTTGTAACCAAATTCCTTTATTTCTCCTGAAGAAGAGGGCTTCAGACCCTCGAAACGCGTTGAGCCACGTATTATTAAAATGATTGACCAGAAGCCACTTGTGTAGGCGGCGTTCAGTTATTTATATTTCTACATGCGATCCTGGCCGGGGGGGGGGGGGAATAGTCCCAGGTGTTTTGAGTTTATCCTGGTGACCTCCCCCCTGTGAAGTGAGTGCATTTGATTTTATAATCTTCACTTGTCTATTATAAGGAGAATTATTACTACTAATTATTATTATGACATTTTTCTCATTAGGATAAAACACATCAGCTCCGCCGAGCCCCGGCCAAAGTATGGAAGTGTCCGAGGTCCCCAAGGGTCAAGCCAAGTAATTGTAAGTTTTCATATGAAATATGTTTATGTTATACACATATAGCATATAGCACCACAATATACAGTTTCTTCTGCAAGTCATCAAGTGTCTTGGGGGGGGGGGGCCCGTATTGTTTTTCACCCCAGGGCCCCATTTCACCTAGAACCGCCCCTGGTCACAGTCACTTCTTTATACTATGCGATATCCGAATCAGATTGGCATCGCATAGTACTGTCCTGTGTGTGTGTGTGTGTGGCTCCTCCCCTGCCTTGCTGCGCGGCCAAGTAGCGTGTGCCTGAATGGCAGTTAGGAAATGTGGTCACCCTACTGTTGCCTCTATAAATGGCCCCCGTCAGCGCAAACACTAGTGTCACCCAGCTCCTCTCGGCTGCTCTGCTACTTCAGCGGCCGACGAGAGCATGCTGCCTTCCCAAATGCCTGTGTCACCGATCGGGCTCCTCTCACCCACTTCTGCTACTATTGGCTGGGAGGGAGACTGCCCACCTACCACTGGCAGGCTGTGAAGTTATGCGGGGACCTGAAGGGAGGAGACAGTGACACCACAGGAAGCTGCAGGAGCATTTATCTCTGCTGCTAGAGGCTGCTGAAGCATTCATCTGCCCCCCAGGCCCCAACTACCAGGAGAGAAAGACAAGAGGGAACAACACCTGAATGAAGAAAGAAAAGGAGTAACAGTAACTCCATGTTCTTTTTGTATGACCTTTGCACTTCCTTACTGACCTCTACGTCACATCTCTGTTCGGGTTTGAAATTTTTATTTCGGTGCACCTCTACTTAAAACTCTTTGACATGCCATTACCCCTTCTTCCGGTCAACACTGACAGAGAGGTATGTTAAAATGTAGAAAAACAAAATCAAATAAAGTAGATTACTATAAAAATTAACCCTTTAAGGTGATTATCTGCAACTGAGGTGCAGATTTGTTTTGCACCCTAAGGAGTAAATTTTTTGTTTTATCCCCACATGACTTACATCATACTCCTTTATCACTGAGGGTGTTATTTACTAAGCTGACAAATTAATACCTGTCCCGAAATGAAGGAAGCTGAAGCTTCTTCGACTATTCACTTCAGTCCCGTACGTCTAATTTTAGCCATACATCGGCTCGCTTCGTCTCCCTTCACTTCCCCTTCAGTTAAGCCTCAGGACTTTTGGCTGAACCAAAGGGAGTATTCTGGTTAGCTCAGCCAATCCAACATCTGGGTCTGCTGAGGCAAACATTCGTCAGTTTATTCACTTTTGTACGGGCTATTCTCACATGGGCCAAACAGCAGAAAGTGAACAGCCGAATGTTCAGCTTAATCCTTTGGCTCCTTAGTGAACCACCTACGTTTTTCAGTGACACCGCACATTGTATGACACATTAGTTTGTAAACTTTGTTGTTAGTAGATCTAAAGGAAATTGTACAATCAGATTGTAAGGTGTTGAGCTTTAGGGTTCCATTGCAAAGGCCTGCTCTGAATGCCCAATGCTCCAGTAAGTAATGCTTGTGCGGTCGTGCCCTTACACTAGTGCGAGCACACTGGCAAGGTATGCCCTCACCTTCGGGTCACCTTAGATCAGGGGTGTCAAACTCAAATTCATCGGGGGCCGCATCAGCAGTTTGGTCACCCTCAAAGGGCCGGTTGTATCGGACTTATGGGGGATCTGTGGGTGACACTTATGGGGATCTGTGGGTGACACTTATGGGGGATCTGTGGGTGACACTTATGGGGGATCTGTGGGTGGCTCTTATGGGGGATCTGTGGGTGGCACTTATGGGGGATCTGTGTATGACAGTTATGGGGGGGATCTGTGGATGACACATATATAGCATCTTATGCTATGTGTCATCCACAGATCCCCTTCATAAGTGTCCCTGTAGTGAATGACCCTCAATACACGGGCTAGGGGCCGGCATCTGCTTTTATAATAACAGCGGGGCCCGTGCAGTGACTCACTGTATAATCGTATCTCTAATAGTTAATGGTTACCGTATGTATATAATCGCATAAGGAGCGCTGTGTATTACCGGTACTTACAACTACAAGCGCTCGCCGAGAGGAGGGAGGAGGCAGGAGGCAGGCCGGGAGGACAGGCACTGGCAGCGTGAGTCATACATCATGCGCCCACGCCGCCTGCTTCATTCATAAAGTGGGCGGCCCAGGCGCGTGACGTATGACTCACACTGCCAGCGCCCATCCTCCCGGCCTGCCTCCCCCCTCCTCTCGGCGAGCGCTTGTAGTTTTGTAAGTTCCGGTAATACACAGCGCTCCTTATGCGATTTTTTATCACTTCCTGCAGGGGCCGCCTGCAGGAAGTGATAATAAAAGGTGAAGGCTGGCGGCGGCTACACGGGCCACATGGCGAGGTCTGGCGGGCCGGATTTGGCCCGCGGGCCTTGTGTTTGACACCCGTGCCTTAGATGATTGGGATATATAAAGCTTTAATTTGTATTCTGGATATGTACTATAAAGCCCTTATTCCTGTCCTAATTGTTACTCCCTTTTATTTGTTTGCTGTCCAGCAAACCGTTTAGTTCAATCCTTATTGATAAATATGGAGAGCATACCATCAAAAAGCAAGGAAAAAAGTGGAGCTCAAAAAATATGCGAGAAAAGGGCTAAAGAGCTTGACATAGCAGTAGAGGATCCTAAGCAAATGAAATTATTATTTGCAGTGGCGAGTTGAAAGTTTAGATGTTGTAAAGCAGGGGTAGGCAACCTTCTGCACTGCTCATAATGCTCATAATTTTGATATGACTTTTTGTAGGGTCATGGTGCAACAGTACCCAAAGAAAGACCAACAGAGGTTTGCACAGACCAAGATAGGCTTCCAGTGAGGTAAAATGTGGTAGTTCAAGAGGAGTTGAGAACACAAAGTCCAAGTAGCTTAATAGAGAAGGAGTTGGACTTTGAAAGCAGTTCTGAAATGACTATTATAAGAACAATCACCCATTCCTTGCTCTGAAGCTACATGATTTAGAAAGCAGTAGAACAGAAGAAGAGTCTGCATCTTCTGATGTTCAGTTTGACACCACCAATACTCTCTTTAGTCTTCCTTCTACATGTTCCATGGCAAAAAATTGCATTTGTGCAAATGCATCCAGTGCAACCAAGCACTACCGATTGTGAAGGCCTTCGCTTTAAAGAAATTGATTTTTATTTCCGTAGAAATCCAAATGGAGATCTTATTAGGCGTTCATGGCTTACTTGCAGAGTGAACAATAGAAAGCTTGAAGTTTTTTTTACAGTATCTGCATAGCATTTTCAAATTCCACTTCATCGTTCACTAGTGGGTGTACACATTTTAGGCATTGTTATCAGGTTGCTAACAAACATGAGACATCAAAAACTCCCTGTGAAGCTGTGAACACCTATTTTACTATAACAAAGAGTAGAGGCATTGATACATTGATAAACCAGGCACATGCTTCAAAAAGAAAGAAGGAGATACTTCAAAACATAGAAGTAATGAAGCAAATCTCTGATATTGTTAAACTGCTAGCAAAACAAGGATTACCTTTTTTTGCCCATGGAACTAATGAATCATTATATAATTTGAACAATGCTGAAATTAACCATGGAAACTTTCTAGAAATGGTTTTATTTCTCTCGAATTATGACGTTCCGCTTACAAATCGCATTCGGAAATGCATTTCTGAAAGTGAAAAGAGTAAAAAACAGAGAAGACTCCTGGGAAAACAGACAGATGGCTGTGGATCACTTGTGACATTTTTGTCATATAGCACAGTAAAAAAAGTTATTATGGCAATCATTTAGACCATGAAGTCATCAATAGTGTCTGAAATTGATGAAAAGAGATTTAGCATCCAAGTAGATTCTACACAAGATGTTGGAGTAGTTGACCAAGATACTGTGGTTGTTAGATATGTAAAAGAGGAATCTGTTAAGGAACGTCTCATCTCTGTTTTACCGGTAAAAGATACATCTGGAAGAGGACTCGATGAACTTTTAATGTCAAGTTTTCAAATTCTTGGACTGGATTGCAGAAAAATAGCAGGAGAGTCTTTTGATGGAGCAGCAAACATGAAAAGTGCTTATGTGGGGTTGCATGCTCAGATTGCAAAGGAAGTGCCTAATGCTGTCTACATGTGGTGCTATAGTCACATTTTAAACCTGTGCATATGATTGCTGTGATGTTTTAGAGGCAAAAACTTTTTGGGGGGACTCTCACAAGAGAATGAATGTCTGGAGGGATCAGCTTGATAAGAGATGTGGGCATGAGAAACTGCTCAGGTTGCAAAAAATTGGAGAGACAAGATGGTGGGCCAAAGATAAAGCCCTCCATTGGCTATTTGGAGAAAAACACTCACTATTTTTGGACACTTTAGAAGTTTTATTGTTGATTTCACAGTTCAAACAGTCTGATTCAAAGACTACTTCAGAGGCTTCTTCTCTGTCAGAAAACCTATGTTTGTCTAAGACCATTTTAGCTACACATCTATTTTTGTCTATTTTTGATGTTATTGGCCCTGTTTCAAGATATCTTCAAACAAGTGGTCTTGACTATATGGTTGCATGGAGAATGGTGGAAAGTACAGTTGACCAACTAAAAAAAATTGAGTTTTCTTATATAAAAGAGAAAGCAAAGCAGTTTGCAAAAAATAAATAAAAATGCCCTAATCATAGAAAGAGAAGACTTGATTCCCTTGAAGTTGAGTCAGAGCTACAAGAGAGAAGAATTGGGCGAAAAAAGCCTATGCCTGGCAAATCCTCAATTGATGAACATCCTATTAGTGAAACCCAACGTTTTCGAGTTTAAGTTTTTAGACCAATTCTGGATCAGATCATTAGAAGCCTGGATGAGCGATTTTCTGAAAACAAACAATTAGTTCAGGACTCCCAATACTTGGATCCTCGTTTCTTTGACAAAATCAGAAAAGATCCAAATGTGTTAGAGGCAGGAGTACTACAAAGAATTTCTCAGTTGGCAAACGTGGTTGAATCAGGTCTGAAAACGGAGCTACAGAGTTTTGCCAACTTGTTCCCACATCTTAGAGAACATAAGAGCAGGAATGTAGACATAGTTCCTATTAGCTGTCAGCAAGAAGTAGATGATGATGATTATCTGGATAATAATCCTGTTAATGCTGATGATGATGATGATGATTGGGGCTCCTGTAAAGTTGATACCATGGAAGAAGAAACAAAATGCAAGTCCTGTAACAAATGTTTTCTTTGCTGTCACCGATTTCTTGTAAAATATAATCTTTTTTCATCTGCTTATGAAAATCTCTCTGTTGTTTATGAATACCTGCTAACACTATCATATACTCAAGTGGCATGTGAAAGAGCATTTAGTAAGTTAAAACTTATAAAGACTCGCCTAAGAGCCACCATGGGGCAAGAACTTCTTGATGCACTTATGATAATGTCAGTTGAAAGAGATCTTTTGGAACGATCTTTTGATGAGGTCTTTGCTAACGGTTTGAAATTTTAGAGAAAAACATACCTCTCCAAATGTTAGTATGGTATATGCAATACATCATAATATGTCCTGCACTAAGCAGTTGTAATATGCACTAAACTATAAAACTAAAAAAAACTGTGTTCTCATGTTCGTTTGCTAGTGTGAAAAAAATAATTCAAGAAATGCATGTCCTTTTAATTTTTTGTTTACTTCTGTATATCGGATTAACGTTCTCTATTTATTTTAAAGTCTTACAGTGTGACTTGTTTTAGAAGTGCACCAAAATGCAAATTTCAAAACGAAACAAAAAAAAAATGTCAAGCCGAAACAACATTTTTTTATTTCATTTCTTTCCATAAACTTTTAATTTCATTATTCATTTTTTATTAAATAATTAGATTTTTTACTTTACTTTTAGGGGCTTAGACCACTTTTTTAGGTCTAGACCCCTGATATTTCCCTTTGTGAAATGTAAAAAGCAATTGAGGAAAGCAATTTCTGTATCCCATGTTACAAATGAACAGGAATCCTCTATACTGAGAGTTTCTTTTCATTCATAACATGATGACAGAGTGTGTTTACTATAGTTGCAACTATGAATGAACACACCTGTAGATCACTTTCTTTTTATTCATAATTGGGGACGCAGTAAACATGCTAGGTCCTCAATTATTTACAAACACTCAGTGATCACTGCGTGTTTGTGCCTCACTCTGCTTCCTGACACGCTGTCACAGGAGGCTGAGCAGGCGGTGCGGAGAGGAGAGCTCAACCTCCTGGGACAGCACTGCAAGCTGTCTCTGCCCACACACCGCTCTGCCAATCTGTGACAGGAGGCTGAGCATTGTGGAGAGGAGAGACGTCGGCCACTCACTGCGCTCTCCTCCCGCAGCGCTCGGCCGGCTGACACAGTTGCTCTCCTCCCTGCTGGGACACAGAACAGCGCCCAGCAGTAGGGGAGGAGCGAATACACAGATGCAACACTGTATCAGTCAGAAAATGACACTTTCGGCATTATACCAAAAATGCCATTTTCAGCTGATATGTTTCGGCGGCCGATATATCGGAGCATCCCTAGTTTATTTTGTTTTCCTGTGTTGTAATTTTTACATGGCTGACGAAAGTGGCAAGGGGGGGGGGGGGGGGTCAGGAGGAGGCAGGGGAAATGGGAAAGCAGGAGGGGGGCTCAGTGGGCCTCTGGGTGTTACTTGCACCCTGGGCTAAAAATTGCCAGTCAGCCCTTGTCCCAATGTATAGATCGATTACTCATATATATATTTTTTCATATATAAAGGACACTACTCAAATTATTGAAATAGTAGAGAATTTAAAATATAATCCTCACTGAATTCTTGGCACATTAGAAGTGAAATCCTTATACACGATAATTAAACACGAACAAGGAATCCATGCTTTAAAGCAACAACTACAAACGATAGGTCATTTTAAGGAAGAACAAGTTAATTATATAGCTGAGGGAGTATATCACATTTTAACCCATAACTAATTTGCATACGAGTCAGAATTTTAACTACAGACAAGGGACAGCAATGGGCATGAGGTTTTTCCCCAGCTATGCTAACCTATTTATGGCACAGTGGGAATCGACACGTATTACGCCTAGACTGGGGGAGGACCTGGTGCTCTGACATAGATATATTGATGATGTCATATTCGTAAGGAGGAACACTAAGGATGCTCTCAAGACATTCCTTGAAGAAATCAACCATAATGATAATAACCTAAAATTTACATCAAATATTAGTACCAAACAAATACAATTTTTAGATTTAACAATAACTACACAAACCAATCGTCTAATATGTAATACACATCACAAACCAGCATAAAAAAACTGCTACATATTATATTATAGCTGCCACCTACTAAGGTAGTTTATGAATATCAACACCGGACAGTTCAGACGTATAAAAGAGAAACTGTACTAATGACGAAGACTTTGAAAAAGAGGCCCTTCAAATGCAAAAACAATTTCTAGCAAAAAACTATCCACAATCCCTTTTAGAGACCTCCATATCCAAAATTAGAAGCCTGGACAGAGAATCTTTTTTTAAATCAGACACACACAATCCACCAATAAACAAAGTTTGCCAGCAGTTGACAGAAGATGTCAATCAGGCCCTAGCATTGTAGATACGGAGGTAGTGTCACGAGGGTGTCAAGAGCCACGTCTGACTCAGTTATACCCGGGGTCAGGAAGTCGCAGCGGGTGGCTGCGCGCTCTATGTCTAAAGATCACGCTGTTTCTTAATGATAGTTTTCTGTGTTTGCCTTGCAATCCTTTTTGTCTCACTCAGGGATCCGTAGCTTCTTCTCCTCAGCTGTTTCTTGTCTGTCACTCCCAACCTCCTTATATTCTCCTCACCCACTTCTCTGGTTGCCAGATATAGAGCTTCCTGCCTGGACTTCTAAACTGACCCACTGGAGCTGTGTAGCTGTGATCCCTGGTTGTTGTTCCAGAGTGTTACCCTCCGGATCCCTGTGGGCTTTTGTTGTCCACTGTGGTCGCCCACCTGGGATTATATGTTTTGTCTGTATTGTCTGTCCTCTCCTTGGTGTTTTCCTTTAGTGTTTGTGGTGCGGACTAGTGCTCCCACCGCCCTATTCACTACCTAGGGCTCATCTTAGGGAAAGCCAGGTTTTTAGGCACGTGATCGGCGTACGGGTGAGGAACCCGTCTAGGGCAGTCAGGGCAGTCAGGTGCCAGCCTCAAGGTGAGTAAGGGGTCACCACCTTTCCCTCTCCCTTGGACAGGGCCTTCCCTTTTCCGTCCCTTTGTGTCACGTATGTGATCGGCACGCCGGTCATGACAGGTAGTCTTCCTATTCCTCTACCAAGCTATTCACCAGCATTGCGATTGCTCCGACGGGAGACCTCTGCCTTAGTGACTATCTCCATACATTTATGACTAAATGGTATATAAATAAGTGATCATAAGGAAAGAAGACATCTCACTCTATATGACTATT
The DNA here is from genome assembly GCF_014858855.1 of Bufo gargarizans. Classification (NCBI taxonomy): domain Eukaryota; kingdom Metazoa; phylum Chordata; class Amphibia; order Anura; family Bufonidae; genus Bufo; species Bufo gargarizans. Next base: position 72,442,718 of record NC_058089.1, read on the forward strand.
ATCTTTCCACTATCATTCTACAGTTTTTATATATATTTTTATATATTTTTGATCACTGCTAATCTTTTTTTATTATCATATTTTTTATTATCATATTAACACTTTTTAGCCATAAGAAAGACATCTCTAACCTAAAAGCAAAAAAACATTATAAAAACGCATCTGCACACAAAAAACGCAAGAGAAACGCATTAAAAATGCATTTGCGTTTTTTACATAAAATGAAAACTATCGAACTAAACAACATAAAAGAAAAAGAATAAAAAGACATGGAGGTGTAGACTAGAAACAATATTTCCCTTAAGACTGTTTCCAGATATATTTGTAACATTACTTCATCCTGGCCTTTACATTAGACCACTTGAAATTTTGGGATTCCTCTCACTTTTCTGGGTTTTTAGTGGATCAAGCCAGCATATAAAAGTGGAGAGTCAGACAGTGTATACCACAGCCACTGATGAAGCGGTTGCTACCTCGAAATGTGTCTGGCAATAAGTATCTAGCGACTACCCACTAAAGACCCACTTCAATTTATTCTGTGGAAATACGTTGTCTCCAAACTTCAATATATCGCAACAGGAGGTTTAAACCAAGTTACGATCATCCCACAATCGCCCTCAACCACAATAACCAACAAACTGTAAGTAACCTCATTTATAAACGCACACATGTGTGTCAAAATATCCATGGAACAACTATTTTCCATTATCTAGTAAAAAAAAACTGCAAGCAACTCTTGGCACAAACAAACAAGTTTATTCATTGATATTGGAAACCAGCGGCTCAACCTATAGACCCTGATGGAAATGGGTGCTCACCTCTCGGTCCACCCAGACCGTATAGTAAATAAAAATAGAATAAAAAGTAGAGGGGCACTCCTTAAATGGGAACAGAAAACGGCAGTGAGAATAAAATGTAATCTATTTGATATTTAATAAGAATCACACGCATCACATATACTATTATATAAAAAGCCACATCAATTAATTCAATAAAACAAAATAAAATGAACCTTAGGGTCCTAATTATAACACAAGAGTTCAGGGGTTCATGGGACACTGCCCACAGTAGCAATCCGTCTCAATAAATCCACAAACACCTAGTAGCAGTATGAGAGGTGTGTGGTTGGATTAAATCAATAGGAGCAAAATTGCCACACAATGTCCAGCTTCAGGCCTCCAGAGCAGGGAAATCGATGATAAAATCAAGTCCTGGAGAAAATGGCAATAGGCACTTCTTACCGTGAGCCTGCAGTAGTCTCGCTGTGATCGAGAGGAATGTCAGCCTAGCACAGCTAAACGCGGCGTCCCACGTGGTATAGAGTCGAAGCGTGACGTCTCACGTGACTCACCAGCTAGAGCTATTGTAGCTGTAGTAGCGTCTCTCTTTATGTTTCTGAACACCACCTCAGATGCGAGATTGGTTCTCCGAATCACCCCGACCGGCGTTGTCACTGCTCGGTCACTTGTAGTATCGGGGAGAAGAAGACTCACTGTCCCAATTTGCCCAAACGCGTTTCAGGGTATACACCCCTTCCTCAGTGGTGGAGACAGTGAGCTCTGGACAGCTTTTTATATCCTCCCAGGAAATTCATCACAGGTGATATTGTCCTAATTAGGACCTCAGGAACTCCCAATGTGGGAATCAGTGAAAGTTCAACAAAACATCAGATCCTGCAATGTTCATAACATCGATGTGGTAGACATATTACAATCCCATTAAGAAATAAAATAAAATTATAAAATTAAACAAGCATATGTCGACTCTTGTGTCTTATAATATACCTTCATGTGCGTGCTTACACACACCTATCTATACAGATATCTATAAAATGACATGCGAAAATCTCCACATCCATCATCAAATAAAAATGTTTAGTATACATAGAATATCCTATAAATTTTTTCCGGCTCAGAAAATGACAATATAGATGCGATCACAATCTTAATAACAATAGGAACGCACAAGAAACGCACATGTGATCAATTGCGCTTTCGGTGCGTCTCTGATGCGTTTTCTCCAAAAAACAATCAAGACGCATATATCAAATCTTGCATTCTACAATGAACCTTCATGTGTGTTTTCGCACACACCTATCTATACAGGTATCTATATAAAGATCTAATGAAAAGATCTCCACATTTTTGAAGCTGAAGGTATTTAATATACATAAAATATCCTATGAATTGTTAAAACTAAAAAGATATAAATGTAGATGTGATCACAACATTGATTACAATAAAAACGCACAAAAAACGCACGTGCGGTAAGGTGCGTTTTCGGCGCGTTTTTGATGCGTTTTCTTCCAAAAATGATAAAAAGAATAAAAAATGGTAAAATCTACCAATACAAAGTTAAAAAAGCCTACTGGAAGGTAGATATCCTTATATGAAACCCACTGAAGTATATATTCAAGGGGAGGCAATCAAATCAGTAGAATTCATATGAAGATCTATGTTCCACGGAGAGAGGGGAGGCGAGCAGGGCAGGGAGGATGGAACAGAGTGCTGGGAAAAAACAGCAAGACTCTGAATCAGCGTCTCCACCCGGCTTACCACCCATTTCTCAAAGGAATCCAAAAAGTTCCCATTCGGCATTCAAGCCCCTGGGAATCAGGGATTCAAATTCGAAAATCCGACGTGATTCCTGCCTGGACATAGCAGCTATATGATTACCACCTCTCCATGGTTTCTTGACTCTCTCCAATGCAAAGAATTGTAAGGACGAAGGATCGCAATTGTGTATATCTTTAAAGTGTTTAGAGAGGGAATGTAACAAATATCCCTTTTTTATATTAGTCAGATGTTCAGCCACTCTCTTCTTTAGTGTCCTCTTTGTCCTTCCTATATATTGTTTCTTACAGCTACATTGTAATAGGTAGATGATATCAGTTGAATCGCAGGTTAGACATTCATCAATGTCAAGCCTGAACGAATTTTGAGTAGAGGTGACACTTGTGGTTTTTCCTGGCAAAATTTGTTATTTTACAATTCCCACACCGCCCACATCTATGGAAGCCACCAGTTCTAAGCCAATTGTGGCCCTCATTTGGACCTATCTTATTATTTTTTTAGGGTGGGTGCTACTTTTGCTGCTCTTGTATATATAATTCTTGGGTCTTTAGGTAAGGGATGAACCTATAATTTTATCATCCAGGAGAAAGTGCCAAAAAGGGATCATTCCAAAAGGTCTAGCCCTGAATAAAACCCCAGCTAGTGATCTGGTTAATGAAGCATTCAGAGAGGACTGGGACACCTTCCTGAAAGCACAGTCGGTCTGTTTGATTCAGATGATTATCAAACGCCGACAAGAGATATCTAATGAATTAGGTGAACAAATCAGTAAAATTAAAAAAGAATTAGAACAGTTCCCCACTGGGGAAGATACAAAGGGCTGGCATGATAGAATATGCAAAAATTTGGATACGTTAGAAAAAGAAGTTATCTATAAAAAAAACTAGAAAATTGAAAAATCAGTATGGGAGTGCTCCCAATGGTAATAATGTGTATGTCCCGGAAAAAAACAGTGATAATAGAGACACAGATAGACCAACTAATGACACTATACAGCATGAATCACTGATTACAGTCAGTAATAGATATGAGGCATTAGCATCACCTCTTTTTTTAGATGGGACTCCACCTCACCATCGTCCCAAAATGAAACATACCCGGACACCCTCCCCACCAAGGAGACATGGGATTGCACAAAAGGGAGATCACAAACACGATTACAACCTGAGACATTGTTACCCGGAACATCGAGACAATCAGATAAGGATACCAGGGATGAGACAGAATTACAATCAGGTACGATATCCTTACTCACACAGTCAACAGGAACAGTGAAAGTTAGTGCTTTTCATGTCCAGAAAGTACTTTTTTGCCTTGATGCCCAGTTCATGATCAATGTTACTGTAAAGGGCTTCAACGTCCAAACTAGCCAGGAATGTGGATGGAGACAGTGAGATTCCCCTGATTCTTGTTAATACATCCGTCGTATCTTTTATATACGAGGGGAGGGACGACACAAATGGTCTCAGTATTTCATCCACATATTCACTGGCAGGTTGGCTTACACCCCCCATAGCCCCCCTTTGAGTTGAGGCGAAGAATATCTGGCCACATCAGTGCCATAAATACAGGCAAGGACACGTCGCTCTACAGGCACATCTCATGGAGGTCCCTAAATTTTGGGGACTGATGAAAATAACTCTGGGACCAAGAAGAGGCAATCTAGAGGTCAAACTTCTACAGGAGGAGGCCAGATGGATACACAAGTCCAGGAGGCCTAAATGAAGGTTTTTCATACGCGGCCTTCATCTAAACTGAATATAGATTGACAATAGAAAGTATATAAAAAATAAAAAATAAATTGTCATAAAAAATTACAACTTTACATCAAGTAAGTAGGATTAGTCCAACAAGACCCCAATATATAAAAGAAAAGTACCACCCCCAATATGCAAGATGGAAAATTAGCCAATAGTCAAATGTATAGGCCAGTCAACTCACAATTTCCATAACAAAACTGTCAAATATGGTCTGAACATGGGGATCCCATCTCTGCACAATGACTTCGGGATCTCTTTTGAAATCAGTGGGAAGATGTCATAAAATTTGGTGGATATGTGATTTGACCTATAGATAAATGGAGGCCTCTATTCATTTGACCAATTGTAAGACACATATTTTTCAGATGACATTATGTACCCATAGATTACCGGCAATTTTGATTCATCTGATGGATTCTAAAAAGTTTGACCCATCTGATGGCGTGTAGAAAATAACATATCTTTCATCCCCCTTCTGGCTACATCGAATGTAAGTCACTTGGACCGACCGTTACAAATGGGTTAATGATCGGCTGAATAAGATGGGACATGTCAGAAACAAAAGGGGTAGAGATTTATTGTGATTGCACTCACTATGATAAATTATATACTCCATCTACTGCTTACATCATAGTGAGGTATCTGTACCGACCTCCAGGAATGGGTTAACGAGCGGCGTAAGAAGCTGGGATACGTCGGAGGTAGAGGGGCGGATACCTATTACAATCGCATTCATCGTAGACAGACCGATCTGACCAATGGACAGGCGAATCGTCGATTGTTTACCTGCGAGTGCCAGTGACGAGACGGAGCAGGGGAGCGCACAGGATATGTGTCAGATGACATTTCCTGTTACCCTGGGACGCCTGATTGGAGGGATTGAACTGTGAGTGGCCGCAATTGATAGGTGGGTGGGATCCAAAAAGGCATAAAGGAAGGTCTTCTTGAACGCGCGCACACATATACCCCACATCCCCTGACGAAGCCACTGGTCATGGCGAAACATGTCGGGAGGGGTGGTATAGTGCTTCCTAGTTTTAGACAGTCTGAGTGGCAGTGAGGATTAGTCTCCAGTACGGTCGATAGACAGCACGGGTGTTTGGCGTGTGACAGAGTGAGGGATTAGGATACACAGAGCTATACAGACCTCTATCAACAGTAATAGAGGAAGGAGTAAATCGAGAGTGCAGCTGAGGGCTGAACCAACTGTAACGATCAGTAAGACGCAGCAACATTGTTGAAGCACGGTTACCCTTGATTAGGGAACAGATAGTGGAGGCTCTTACAGCTCTGCACGTACGAATCAGGTGGCGTGGCTACGCTTAGAGAACGCCACCAGGCATTATTAAGACCAATAAGTGTGTGTGTACCACCCTTAGGACAGACGGGTGGATAAGACCCGTTCTGCCCACTGGGATCCCTCTTGAACGTCTGTGACAGACGGGTGGATGAGACCCGTTCTGCTCACTTGGATCCACGTTGAACGTCTGTTAAACACTAACACTACTCCTATTGAACAATTCACCCCTATGCTGTCCGTGGAGACCTATAAATAATAATGTGACTGTGGTAGATACCACAAGAGGAATCAGCTCACTTGTCACCACATACTGATTTTTTTTTTTAAATATTTTTTCTCCTAATTTGTGTGAGGTGCAAACCTTTTTAAACATAAACTAATAAAGATATTAATTTTAACAGTAGTTAGAGACCCCTAAAGGGATTCTAGGTCTTATTGACCACTGCAGTAGGAATACATCGTTTGTAAACGCAATATTTTTTACCCAAACCAATAAATATACACTTATTGCATTTTTTTTTTATCAAAGACATGTAGAACAATAAATTTAAAGAAAAATTTATATAGAAATGTAGTTTTATTTGAAAAATTTTACAACTGAAAAATGAAAAATGTCATTTTTTTGCAAAAATTTCTGTGAATTTCGATTAATAACAAAAAAAAGTAAAAATGTCAGCAGCAATGAAATACCACCAAATGAAAGCTCTATTAGGCTACTTTCACACTAGCGTTCGGCTGTCCGCTCGTGAGCTCCGTTTGAAGGGGCTCACGAGCGGACCCGAACGCTTCCGTCCAGCCCTGATGCAGTCTGAATGGATGCGGATCCGCTCAGACTGCATCAGTCTGGCGGCGTTCAGCCTCCGCTCCGCTCGCCTCCGCACGGACAGGCGGACAGCTGAACGCTGCTTGCAGCGTTCGGGTGTCCGCCTGGCCGTGCGGAGGCGTGCGGATCCGTCCAGACTTACAATGTAAGTCAATGGGGACGGATCCATTTGAAGATGCCACAATATGGCTCAATCTTCAAGCGGATCCGTCCCCCATTGACTTTACATTGAAAGTCTGGACGGATCCGTCCGAGGCTATTTTAACACTTAGCTTTTATATGCCAATATAATGCAGACGGATCCGTTCTGAACGGAGCCTCCGTCTGCATTATTATGATCGGATCCGTTCAGAACGGATCCGATCGAGCGCTAGTGTGAAAGTAGCCTTAGTGAGAAGAAAAGGAGGTCAAATTAATTTGGGTGGTAAGTTGTATGACCGAGCAATAAACCGTGAAAGTAGTGTAGTGCAGAATTGTAAAAAGTGGTCTGGTCATTAAGGGGGTTTAACCCTTTCATGACCAAGGGTCATTGATGCCCCAGTGTCCAGGTCAAAATTTACAAATCTGACATGCGTCACTTTATGTGGTAATAGCTTTGGAACACTTTTACTTATCCAAACCATTCAGAGATTGTTTTCTCGTGACACATTGTACTTCATGATAGTCATATATTTGAGACAATATATTTCACCTTTAAAAAAATCCCAAATTTACCAAAAATTGGGAAAAATTCACAATTTTCAAAATTTCTATTTCTCTGCTTCTAAAACAGAAAGTCATACCGAATAAAATATTTATTACTTAACATTCCCCATATGTCTACTTTATGTTGGCATCATTTTGGAAATGTCATTTTATTTTTTTAGGACGTTAGAAGTCTTAGAAGTTTAGAAGCAATTCTTAAAATTTTTAAGAAAATTTCCAAAACCCACTTTTTAAGGACCAGTTCAGGTCTGAAGTCACTTTGTGGGGCTTACAAAGTAGATACCGCCATAAATGACCCTATTGTAGAAACTACACCCCTCAAGTTACTCAAAACAGATTTTACAAACTTTGTTAACCCTTTAGGCGTTCCACAAGATTTAAAGTAAAAGGGAGATTAAATTTCTAAATTTCACTTTTTTGGCAGATTTTTCCATTTTATACATTTTTTTTCTTTAACACATTGAGGGTTAACAGCCAAACAAAACTCAATATTTATTACCCTGATTCCGCGGTTTACATAAACACCCTACATGTGGTCGTAAACTGCTGTACGGGCACACGGCAGGGCGCAGAAGGAAAGGAATGCCATACGGTTTTTGGAAGGCAGATTGTGCTGGATTGGTTTTCTAAACGCCATATGTTTTTTATTTTGCTGCTGATCGTCTTGTGCAGGGGCTTGTTTTTTTGCAGAAAGTGTTGAGGTTTTTATTGGTACAATTTTTGGGTACATAGGATTTTTTGAGTATTCATTATTACACTTTATGGGCCAAGGTGACCCAAAAATTGGCTGTTTTGGAACAGTTTTCATTTATTTATTTTTACAGCGTTCATCTGAGGAGTTTGGTCATGTGATAGTTTTATAGAGAAGATCGTTACGGATGTGGCAATACCTAATATGTATACTTTTTTTATTTATTTAAGTTTTACACAATAATAGCATTTCTGAAACTAAAAAAATCATGTTTTAGTGTCTCTATAGTCTGAGAACCATAGCTTTTTTATTTTTTGGGTGATTGTCTTAAATAGGGTATAATTTTTTGCGGGACGAGGTGACGGTTTGATTGGTACTATTTTGGGGGTCATAAGCCTTTTTGATTGCTTGCTGTTGCACTTGTTTGTGATGTAGGGTGACAAAAATAGCTTTTTTGGCACAGTTTTTTTTAATTTTATTTTTATGGTGTTTATCGGATGGGGTCTATCATGTGATATATTTATAGAGACAGTCGTAAAATAAAATACACATATTAGGTGTCACCGTGTCTGTAACAGACACGGTGACACCTAATATGTGTATTTTATTTTATTTTTTCATTTTTTTATAGGAAAAGGCAATTTCTTGTTTTAATTTACATTTTAATTTATTTCTTTATTTTTCATTTTTATTATTTTATTTTCACTTTCTTTTTTTTATCAAGTCCCTCTTGGATCATGAAGATCCAGTGGGGCTGATGGCTGTACTATACTTTGCAATACTCTTGCATTACAAAGTATAATACTATTAGATGCCCTGTAGGTGGCAACAGCAGGCGCTTTTGCAAAGCGTCCGGTTGCCAAGGCAACCATCGGGTGCTGCAATCACAGCGCTGCAGCCCTGATGGTTGAGAGAGGGAGCTCCCTCTATTAAACCCCATGGATGCCGCAACCGCGGCATCTATGGGGTTACAGGAGAGTGTCAGCATAGAGCTGACACTCTCTGCTGATGGTGGCGGCTCAGTAATGGAGCCACCGCCATCACACACAGCAGGGGGATCGGGGGCAGCGCTGGAAAGGGGGGAAGATCGGGGGGTACGGCCACAAATATTGAGGGAGACTGGGGCAGGAGGGGCGGGTGAGAATTAATGCATGGGGCGGGGAGGAGACAGACCACATCAGGGCAGGGGGGTATTACGAGGACACTACCTGATTTCAGGCTCTGATCTCCAGAGCGCAGATCAGAGCATGAAACCGGTATTTTTTTCACTGCCGCGATAAGATTGGTTAGTCTGCACTTGGATTAAAGAGCTGGTTTGACATTTATAGACGTGATAGCGTGAGGTGGTTAAAGAGTAATGAGGGGGGAGTCGCAGAGAGCGACAAGGAAAAAGCAAAGGTGTTAAATATTTTTTTCTTCAATGTATTCCCTGAGGAAAATAAACTGTCAAATTCCCCATTAAAAGTGTCCTGTTTGACCCAGGAAGAAGTACAACAGCGACTTAAAAAGATTAAAATAGACAAATCGCCAGGACCGGATGACATACACCCCCGTGTCCTAAGGGAATTAAGTAATGTCATAGCCAGACCCTTATTTCTGATATTTGCAGATTCTATATTGACAGGGAGTGTCCCACAGGATTGGCGCATGGCAAATGTGGTGCCAATATTACAAAAGGGTCCAAAAACAGAGCCTGGAAACTATAGGCCGGTAAGTTTAACATCTGTTGTGTATAAACAGTTTGAAGGTTTTCTAAGAGATGCTATCTTAGAGCATCTCAACGAAAATAAGCAAATAACGCCATATCAGCATGGCTTCGTGTGGGATCAGTCATGCCAAACTAATTGAATCAGTTTCTATGAGGAGGTAAGTTCTAGACTTGACAGCGGTGAATCAATGGATGTCGTTTATCTGGACTTCTCCAAAGCATTTGACACTGTACCACATAAAAGGTTAGTATATAAAATGAGAATGCTCGGACTGGGAGAAAACATCTGTATGTGGGTAAGTAACTGGCTCAGTGATAGAAAACAGAGGGTGGTTATTAATGGTACACACTCAGATTGGGTCACTGTCACTAGTGGGGTACCTCAGGGGTCAGTACTGGGCCCTATTCTCTTCAATATATTTATTTATGATCTTGTAGAAGGCTTGCATAGTAAAGTATAAATTTTCACAGATGACACTAAACTGTGTAAATTAATTAACACTGAAGAGGACAGTATACTACTACAGAGGGATCTGGATAGACTGGAGGCTTGGGCAGATAAGTGGCAGATGGGGTTTAACACTGACAAATGTAAGGTTATGCACATGGGAAGGAATAATGCAAGTCACCCGTACATACTAAATGGTAAAACACTCGGTAACACTGACATGGAAAAGGATCTAGGAATTTTAATAAACAGCAAACTAAGCTGCAAAAACCGGTGTCAGGCAGCTGCTGCAAAGGCCAATAAGATAACAGGTTGCATCAAAAGGGGCATAGATGCCCGTGATGAGAACATAGTCCTACCACTTTACAAATCGCTAGTCAGACCACACATGGAGTACTGTGTACAGTTCTGGGCTCCTGTAAACAAGGCAGACATAGCAGAGCTGTAGAGGGTCCAGAGGAGGGCAACTAAAGTAATAACTGGAATGGTTCAACTACAGTACCCTGAAAGATTATCAAAATTAGGGTTATTCACTTTAGAAAAAAGACGACTGAGGGGAGATCTAATTACTATGTATAAATATATCAGTTGTCAGTACAGAGATCTATCCCATCATCTATTTATCCCCAGGACTGTGACTGTGACGAGGGGACATCCTCTGCGTCTAGAGGAAAGAAGGTTTGTACACAAACATAGAAGAGGATTCTTTACGGTAAGAGCAGTGAGACTATGGAACTCTCTGCCTGAGGAGGTGGTGATGGTGAGTACAATAAAGGAATTCAAGAGGGGCCTGGATGTATTTCTGGAGCTTAATGATATTACAGGCTATAGCTACTAGAGAGAGATTGTTGATCCAGGGAGTTATTCTGATTGCCTGATTGAAGTCGGGAAGGAATTTTTTATTCCCCTAAAGTGGGAAAAAATTGGCTTCTACCTCACAGTTTCTTTTTTTTTTTTTGCCTTCCTCTGGATCAACTTGCGGGATAACAGGCCGAACTGGATGGACAAATGTCTTTTTTCGGCCTTATGTACTATGTTACTATGTAATGACGAGTTGTGTCCTCAATATTTCCCACCACCCAAACTCTTGGGTTAACTTATTTAAAGGTGTGGGCCTAGTTTTTTTAACCCTGTCTTTCTGTGTTAATCTGTCCAAATCTACATCCATTGTGCAGTTGAAATCTCCCAGCAATAGTAATGGACTGTTGTATTTATCCTGTAGAAACTTGTTTAATTTTAATAACACCTCGTATCTATAAGGTGGAGGGATATAAATCCCTGCCACAATCCATTTCACTTTCCCAAAATAACCATACAGAAAGACAAAATGCCCTTCAGCATCAATCTTTTGAGATATTATGGAACATGATATATCTTTATGAATAAGAATACTAACCCCTCTACTATGCCTACTATAAACAGAGCGATACTGATAACTAATCCATTTTCTTTTTAAAAGATCCAATCTATCCTTCACCATATGAGTCTCCAATAAACACACTATAGCTGGGAGATATCTACCTATAGCACTAAAAACAGCATAATGTAGTTCTTTACTTTATCACCTAGCCCTCTTACATTCCATCACAAGATTTTAATTACAGGAATCTTTTATATCGAATACTTAACAGAACGAACCCAGAAAAGAGGAAAAAAAAAAAAAAAACAGACCCTACTCCTTGGCCTCACACACCCCATCCCTCCCCCTTACGGTGTATTCTTCTCACATTAGGGACTAAACACCCTACTGTTCTGGCAGGAAATTCAACTCCCTCCCCCATCCCTGTCCATTTACCTAAATCAATTCAGCCTAAACCCACCGTTTCCATCCACTTATTAGCTTCCTGAGCAGAGGGGGGAAAAAAACTAACCTTATCCTTATACAAAATTCTAAGCTTCGCAGGATACAATAAGGAGTACGCTATTTTAGCCTGACACAATCTACGCTTGACATCAATAAATTTCTATCTCTCTTTTTGAGTTGCAAATGAATAATCTGGAAATATTGATACTTTTTATCCCTGTATCCACAGACTTAAACGCTCTTATTTTTCGCATGCCAGTCTCTCTGTCCTTAAACGGAGAGATTTTTGCTATTATTTTCCTTGGGTAATCGCCCGGTACATTTCTTATTGGTATCCTATGTGCTCTCTCAACTATAACTTGTTTAGACCAGTTTTCCCCACCCACCACCTCACTAATCTGACTCTGAATATATTGTGTACAGTCTGCGCCCTCTGGTTTTTCAGGTATTCCTATCAATCTTATATTTGACCTCCTATACCTATCTTCCATCTCTGTAACTTTCTTAGTAAGAGAGTCATTCTCCACCTTCAAGTTCCTAAGATCCTTGACGAAACCAATAACTTAAGTCACTAATTCTTTATTCTGCATGATTCATTCTTCCACTGACTTTCCTACAATCTTCTCTGACCAACTGTACTTCAGATTTTAATTCCCCCATTTGCATCATAATTGTCTACATTGCATTGTTAGATTTACTCACTGCTGACATAATGTCCGCTAATGTAGGAGATTGTGAGGTATCTAGTGAAGATGATAACATCTTCTGATCACCGCTCACAGCTGAGTTTTTAATTTGCGTATTGGACCTAGACTGTCCCTTATTTGTCCAGTTTACCATCCCACTCTTCCCTTGTTTTGGACACGTCCTGTCTAGGAGACCCATATACTCCAGACCATCTCTGTTCCCTCATTTTCTCCTTATCTTCTTGACCATTTTTCATTTTTCTTCCCTTTTTACCTTTTGCTTCCTCCCTTTCCATTTCACCTTTCCCCTCCTTCCCTTTTATTTCTCTTTTGGGGTTCTAGGGCACAGTCAACTAACATTAGGATCACTCCAAAATTCTACTAAAAAAATTATAATCGATTAGTAAGTCATAATTAGAATAATTTCTGTAATGTTTAAAGCGGTTTTCTGGGAATTATTTAAAGGACGACCAGCAGCCTGTCCTAGAATGTGAGCATGACTGGTTTCCACCACTTGTAAAGCTGCCTATGTGGATGAGGGGGAGGGGCTCACCACACACAATACTGCTGTACAATAGATGGTAAAGATGCGATACTGCCCATGTTATGCCATAATGGCCGAGTAAGTATATGTACTATGTTACTATGTTATGTACTATGTTACTATGTTATATGCAAGTGCCAGTGAGTAGGCAGCTCTCAAGTGGTGGCAACCAGTCCCTCTCACATTTTGGGACAGTTTGCTTGTGGTCATTTTAAATCTTTCTAGGAGAACCCCTTCAAATGCACTGCCCAAAGCCAAGAACTTTAACGTATTTCAGCCACTCTGAGACTTGTTGAAAACTTGAAACGATGTGATCAGGAAAAAGCTTTTAACGTAAGGAAGCCCCCTGCATAATTCTTGAATTATTGAACTAGCCATGGACTACTATGTCTGTATAGCCATATAGCCATGTACTATTTTTCTGGACTGCGCCCTTAAAAAACATAATCGCTGAGTTTCACGCATTATGAAGATGCCATTTGCCCAGTTCCCAACTGCTGTAATAAAAGTGCATAGACTTATTGTTTATTATAAATATACCTTAACCCAACTCCTGCAGGAAAAGTGAAGCAGAAGGAGCTAACAAAGTACTGTATGCATACTGTTCTGCAGAGGAACTATATGGCAAGACGCCAAGTTATCTGAAAATGGGGGTGAGGTGGTGGTGGGTCAGTACCCGAGTAGGGTTATTGAAAAGGGTTAAAGAGGTTATCCAAAGCTACTCATCCCCCACAATACCTGAGCCACTCATACAGAAAATACTTACGTAGTCCACAATGTCAGTGTCTTCCCAGATCACTCCATGGTTGTTGCTGCATCTCCCTGTAGTGCAGATGAGAGAGGGTCACCGTCGCAGCCTGCTATTGGCTGCACCCCCCGTCACTGGATGTTGTGATCTCCATGACGGGGAGATGCAGCAATTGCCATGGAGGGATCCGGAAGGACACAGGTGTCAGGGACCAGGTAAGGATTGTCTGTATGAGGAATCCGGGCATTGGGGGGCGTACAGCTTTGGATAACCCCTTTAGTTGTTGAAATGTTATATTGCAAAGATAAATGTCATGATTTGTTATGTTTATGTACCTAATGGCACCGTATGAACAATTAATAGTCAACATCTTGGCTCACTATTAGGTGGTCAGGAGATGGACCTGGGTCCACCCCTGATAAGTTACTCAGTCTAGTCTAGGTGAACTACAGTGAAGACTTACATGTGCAAGCTCCTCAGAGCCAGGCCAGAGTTCAGAGAACCACCATCTCTGGGACTTCTACGGTAGAGAAGGCACCTTTACCATCCAAGTACTTCACAGAGAAGGAACTTGAAAGGCAGTGGCGTAACTAGAGTTCTATGGGCCCCAGGGCAAACTTTAAATTGGGGCCCCCCCGCCAAGACTCCACCCCCGCCAAGACTCCACCCCCGCCAAGACTCCACCCCCGCCAAGTTAAGTTTAAAAAAATAAAAAATCAGTTGCAGGTTTTTTGTGTATCCATGGACTACCTCCAGTGATACCAATTTTTTTTTTCCAGACATTATTAACGTCCACTGATGAGCCATCCATCTGCCCCACCCCCACCCTGATTGCAGACAATGGCAATAATAATGTCTGAATTCAGGGGGTGGGGCGGATGGATGGATGATCAGGGGACAACATGGATGAATCATTGCATTACTAATACTACCTACCAGTCTATAGACCAGTCCAGCAGGCAGTGAGGCAGGAGAAGATGGTCCTGGAGTGCAGTACTTCTGCTGCAATGCCCAGCGCTCGCCCTTGGTGTCTGTCTGTCGGTCGGTTGGTCGGTCGGTCGGTCCTCTTCTTTCTTCCTCGGAGAATCGCGCCCTGAGCCCTCTAATCTGTGCTGGCACAGGCACACACTGCTGGGGGGCGGGGCTCTGCCTCTTTTAAATCTGCTCTGGCGGGCTTTTGCTGCGCCTGTGAGCCTAGAGTCTACTCTCCTGAGTCCTGACGTCAGAGACTCTCATCTCGCGTGAGCGGAGGGACGGGTCACGCGGCCGTGGTCATGTGTGTGTATTGTGGGCGTATTGTGGGCGTGTGTAGCTTGAGGGAGGGCCCGGCGGAGGAGCGGCAGCAGCTGAGTGAGGGAGGACGGTGCACACAGGCAGCGCAGGTGAATCAAGCACAGATCAGTTTCGCAGGGCCCGCCTGCCGCCGCAAGCACTTGCTGGCCTGCAGCGGGCCCCCCTCCCGCCGGGCCCGGTCGCAGTCGCACTCTCTGCGACCGCGATCGTTACGCCCCTGTTGAAAGGTCTAGAACCTACAAGGCCATGCACTGGAGTCAGTCAGCAAGGCATTGTGCACATTTATTGCAGAGAGACTTTGCTGTTGTGGGAAGGGTGCTATTGCACCCTTTCACACTTTGAAAGGGTTTATTCAGTCGTATCTTAAATCTGCACCCCTCAGCCAGGGAATAGCAGAAGAATCTACCACAAGCCTCACTGCATGCCCATGGTTCTACTAGGAGACTTGATAGAGAGCCACTTTGCCTATTTTACCGTCTCAGATAAACACCTAACACCGATGGCATCCCAAATAACCACCAGGCAGGAGTCCTAAATAGAGTGGCTAGAGGGAGACCTTAACACTGTAAAATTGAGTACTACTACCACCACCATCAAAACCAATAACACTATCATCCCCCTTGCCTCCCCTCTTGGTCGCTGCACTAGCCAAACATTTGATAACAGCACAGATTATGTATTTGATGCTTTAAATGCAACTTTTACCTTAACTGGAAAATTTGTGTTAGTTACTAATCAACACATTGTAGTCTTATATTATCTAATAGCATCACAGGAAGGAATGTGTCAAATTGTGGGCCCTTCTTGTTACCATCAGGGTCAAACAGCCTATCTGGCAATTCTGGCAAATGCCAGATAAGATAATCCTTTAGTAGTCCCACCATGGGGAAATTCACAGTTACAGCAGCACAGAGAATACAAAAACACCAAAATAAGGCTACTTTCACACTAGCGTTCAGAGCGGATCCGTTCTGAACGGATCCGTTCATATAATGCAGACGGTGGCTCCGTTCAGAACAGATCCGTCTGCATTATAATGGTAAAAAATGTCTAAGTGTGAAATTAGCCTGAACGGATCCGTCCAGACTTTTACATTGAAAGTCAATGGGGGACGGATCCGTTTGAAGATTGAGCCATATTGTGTCATCTTCAAACGGATCCGTCCCCATTGACTTACATTGTAAGTCTGGACGGATCCGCTTGCCTCTGCACGGCCAGGCGGACACCCGAACGCTGCAAGCAGCGTTCAGGTGTCCGCCTGCTGAGCGGAGGCTGAACGCCGCCAGACTGATGCATTCTGAGCGGATCCGCATCCATTCAGAATGCATTAGGGCTGGACGGAAGAGTTCGGGGCCGCTTGTGAGAGCCTTCAAACGGAGCTCACAAGCGGACAGCCGAACGCTAGTGTAAAAGTAGCCTAAAGGCATTATAGTGACAGTAGATTACAGATAAAAATGTAAAAAATAAGGGCTATAGATATCATAGCTTATAGAATTCATGCTTTGGATAGAATGATATCCACAGGACCCGGTAGGCGATGAGTGCAGTCTATTTCTGCTTGGGTCGGTGTTGGTTGTACAGCCTAACAGCAGCAGGGAGGAATGACTTCCGATAGCACTCCTTCTCACACCTAGGATGAAGCAGTCAGTCACTGACAGTACTGCCCAATGCTATCACTGTCTCATGCATGGGATGGGAGTTATTCTGCAGCATGGAGATCAGCTTGGCTGGTATCCTTCTCTCACCTACCACCTGTACTGGTTCTGGGTGCTCCCCAGGACTGGGCTGGCCTTTCTAATCAGTTTGTCAAATCTATTCCTCTACCTAGTTGAGATGCTGCTACCCCAGCAGGCCACTCCGAAGAAGATGGCTGATGCCACGAAAGAGTTGAAAAAGGCCCTAAAAAGTGCTCTCTGAACTTAAAGCAGGTAAAGGGCCTGCTGTGGCCATTTCTGTATAGTGTGACCATGTTATCTGCCAAGTTCAGCTTATTATTGAGGAGTACATCCAGGTACTTAAAAGTGTTGACTATCTCAATGTCAATACCCTGGATGTCCACTGGTTTAGGATATCTGTGCTTGTGGAAGTCCACAACCATCTCCTTAGTCTTCCTGGCATTGATCCTAAGGTGGTTTTGCTGGCAACAATCCACAAATTTCCGGGTCAGTTCTCTGTATTTCAAGTCATCCTCATCTGTGATCGGGTCTACTATTGCTGAGTCATCAGATAACTTCTGTAAGAAGCAGCTAGATGAGTTGTACCTGAAGTCTGCATTGTAGAGGAAAGGAGCAAGAACTGCAAGCAAGACTTGAAATACAGAGAACTGACCCGGAAAGCAAGAACTGTACCCTGATATGCACCTGTACTACAGATCAACATGTCTGACACACAGTTCCAAGCTCTCACATACTGAAGTCAGTTTATCAGGTAGTCTAGGATCCAACTGGAGAGGTGATGGTCCACTCCTACAAGATCCAACTTGTCTCTTAGTACCCATGGCTCTATGGTGTTCAAAGCACTGGAGAAATCAAAGAACACTATTGTTATAATGTTCCCTGCATGGTGTAGAAGGTGGACGATATCGCCATCCACCCCCATGCCAGGCCGATAAACTGGAGGGGGTCCATGGATGAGCTCACTAGAGGGTGGAGATGTGTTAGAACCAACCTCATGTAAGGAGGTCAGATACAACCTCTCTCCCAAACACCCAGCTGGCAGGGAAAAAGATGTCACAGCCCTAGGTATACATCAGCAATAAAATTGTGAGAACTGTAGGTTCACTCAAAGTAACAAGTACTGGTATGTATGTTGCATGCAGAGAAAGATAAATGAAAAAATGTGCAAATAGCACAAGGCAAACTAGCCCACCCAAAGACCAGGGATGGCCGCATAAAGTATGCACATAGCCATTGAACTGTACAATACAGACAGAGGCAAGTGTGCCAAGTGCAGGTGGTAATAGAGATATAAAAAGAAATGTAACAACTAACTGAGCAAAACAACAAAACATGTATTACCCATGATATGCTGGACCCAGAGCGTGTGACCAAAAGCTGCACCTCGACGTACGTTTCACCTGGAGAGGCTTCGTCAGGAGGTAAAGTAACAAACTGAGTTCGTCCTTAAATGGTGTGGTCCACAGCTGGCAGCTGATTAGCGCATCCGCCCAGTGTTGCAGGGATGACATCCTAAAGACGCGCCACCCAGCTTACAGAGCAAGGCACGCCCACCGTGTCACATGACCAGGAGGAGGGAGGGAGCGGCATCTGACATCACGCAGCCACACCTCCCCGCCCCAGGTCAGATCACATGACACGCACGTCGGCCGGCCCTGAGACGTGCGTGTCATGTGATCGGACCCGGGGCGGGGAGGTGTGGCTGCGTGATGTCCGATTCCGCTCCCTCCCTCCTCCTGGTCTGGTCATCTGACGCGGTGGGCGCGGTGGGCATATATTGTTTGTTATGTGATCATGTCTGAATAAATCACATATATTTTATGTGTGTGTCTCCCACTCTTCTTTGGGGTTATTGGTTTTGTTTTTGGGTTGGCTCAGTATATTATACTAGACCCCAGTGTTATCTACACATTATGTGAGGTTTTTCTAATAGAGAATAAAGTAGAGGGATGGCACTCTGGTCATAGGTAGCATATGGAAACTGACTATTTATTATGAGATGGCTAATTATGCCGGATAGCGACAATAAAAAAAGTATAAAAATTGCAATAGTACAGTGTAATACAATGTGAGTGTACTATTGCCTTCAGTTAGATACTCCTAGGAAAATCAGGCATATATAGTAGTAGTGCATATAAAATACTGCATATACTACATGAAATAAAAATTGGATACAGGAAGTATTAGGTAGTAATATGGTCACAGTCTTGTAGACCTATTAAAGAAAGATGTAGGTATCCAATCAGATAATGTCCCAAAGAGAATAAATTGGATGGGGAGGATCTAGACCAAATGAGAAAGGGCTACCCATTCCCACTGAAGGAGCAGGATGTTTTTTTTTTTGAGGTAGCCATACTCAAGTCAAGCTAGCTAGCACCAAAAGGATCCTAAAACTACACAGCTCCGGAGCAGAATATTTCTTTGAAAGCTTCAGCCCCTTTTCCGCCATTGGTTCCCACGTGGAACGCCGACGAGAACTGAGCGGGAAAGCCAGTGAGTATAAGTGACGTCACCGGAAGTGATGAACACCTACAGCAACGAATAGGCAGAGCATTCAGCCCCGTGAGCGGGAACAACACACGTGGACGCCGCACGCCTGTTGGGAGCCGCTCACCAGCCTACCTCAGGAGGGTAATGTACCTGCTAAACTAGCAGTATTTTACATTATAATCTATGACTACTGGACCACTCTCTATAAAGTCAATCGGAGATAAATATGTTATCTATCTGAGACATGAGTGATCATCATTAACATTGGACTATTGCTTAACTAGAGGTGAACATCTCATTTATTTGGGACAAAAGGATATTTCTACACCTCCTAAAGGAGGTCTTCCTCCCCATCCAATTTATTCTCTTTGGGACATTATCTGATTGGATACCTACATCTATTTTTAATAGGTCTACAAGACTCTGACCATATTACTACCTAAGACTTCCTGTATCCAATTTTTATTTCATGTTTTAATTATATATATTTTTTCATTTTTCCAATTTTTTTCATTTTTTTCATTTTTCCATTTATTAAATCTTCTTTATATTTTATATGCAGTATTTTATTTGCACTACTACTATATATGTCTGATTTTCCTAGGAGTATCTAACTGAAGGCTTACCACTCACATTGTATTACACTATACTATTGCAATTTTTATACTTTTTTATTGTTGCTATCTGGCATAATTCGCCATCTCATAATAAATATTCAGTTTCCATACACTACCTATGACCAGAGTGCCATCCCTCTACTTTATTCTCAATTTCCTACTACAAGCGTTGGGTACGCTTTGTTTGGATTGAGCACCTCACTCCATTTTTTGGGCTTTAGTGAGCCGCCCTACCACAATTTTCTCAGTTTTTTCTTATAGGTTGGTCTAACTGATGCCATATGGCCCTGCGGCCTTCCCCGCTTTGATCCTCCCATATTCCCTTCTCACCTGGGCACATGTAAACATCAGACAAGCCAGATGACTGATTGCTAGATTGACTGATTTGGAGACGAGAGCTAACAGAACGAGGTGAGGTCACTGTTTGTGTGGGAGAGGGGTAGAATGGCATGCTGGGATGGGAGGAGCAGGTGTGTTATCAAACCTATTGAAGAAACGATGGAGCTCATTAACCCACTTTTTATCTCCTCCTACCTGGGAGACAGGCTGGCTGTGACCAGATATTGACTTAAAGGAAATGTGTCACCAAAAATGTTCTATGCCAGTTAAAACCAGATAGTGACACACATGTTTTTATTTTCTGATTGTAGATTTTTTTAATTTTATTTCCTGAACATTATTATAGGGGCTGTCATCTTGCCTGAGCTGTTCTTAACAGCATTTACACAGAATTTAAAAATTGCTTTACGGCAGTCTTATGGAACATAGACACAATGGACAGGAGAGGACCTTATGGACCTACATGGGAAAGCTTTCTAGGCATGCTCTGTGACCTGTGCAGAGGTCATTTTACAAGAAAAGAATGGATGAGCTCTGACAATCACCTATTGTGAATGGTGGATCCTGACTTATCTATACACACAGGTGATATCATTACAGTCAGGATTAGAATGAGTTAACTGCAGTAAAGTAACCTGTATAAACCAAGAAGTGGCACCAATTGTTAGACATAGTGGCAGGTGCAAAAACTGCAGGATTTTTGGTTTTCGTTTAAATATAAAAAGTGACATGGGAATTTTTTAAATATTTTCCCCATTTCCCCCCGAATATGGAAACACCCCATATCTGCTCAAAAACTGATGTATGGGCACACAGCAGGGTTCAGAGTGGAAGGAGCACCATATGGCTTTTGGAGAGCGGATTTAGCTGGAATGGTAATTGGCCCTGTAGTGAAAACACTCAAAAAGTGACCACATTTTGGAAAGTGCACCCCCTTACAGACATTTTAAGGGCACTATTTACCTAACAGGTGTTTCACAGAAAGGATTTAAAAGCACACGTCTGTTAAAATGAAAAATGACTAGCAGACCCCAATTTTTCACTTTCACCATGCAACAGGAGAGAATGCACCCCACAGTTTGTTCCCCATTATGAAGACATCCCATATGTGCCTGTAGCCTGCTGTATGAGCGCACAGCAGGCAAACTGCAAAACATGGATTTTGTAGGCAGGCCTGAATTGGCAGACATGGATTTTAGGTGCCATGTCGCATAAAAAAAAATCCCTGAGGTCCCAGAAATTAAAAAAACCCAAGAAGTGACCCCATTTTGGAAAGTGCATCCACGTACAAACTATTTAAGGGGTGGAAAGGGCACTTTTGACCTAACAGGTGTTTCACAGAAATTAATATGTAGTGGTTGGTGAAAAGTGGATGTGCAAGCTATTCAGACTAAATCCGAGATATAAGGTGGTAAAACTACAGAGTACATAAAGGATTAAATTAAATTAATACTCCATGGAGGAGTGGTAGATTTTGAAACAATCCTGCATGCACAGGCCAGGTTTTTCAGAGCAGGTTTCGCAGTGGTAAATGGTGTCTTTCCTTATCCCCCTTTTGGAACACACCCTGCACCTTTCATGGGTCCTTCCCTTCCTTGTTGTCTGGGGCACTTGACCCCTTCCTTGCTGTCTGGGGCACTTGACCTGGAAAATGTTGCCCTGGTACAACTTCGGCACCATGATTTCCTGAAATACTGGGACCCTCCCCGGGCTGGCTTTGAAAAATTAGGGCCTTGATAACCACCTGTCATGGACGTACCGAGACATACAGATGTTCCCGCGACAGGTGGCAGGAGATCTGTGAGACTGGCAACAAGTGGTTTGATCTGACATGTTTTCCTTTTGGATAAACTGACGTCTGTATGGTTTCTGGTGCTTGCCACACCTTCTTTCCTCAGGTGTGACTATTGTGGTCATTTTACCTTCTCTATTTATTGTTCTTTCTCCCACCATGCTATGCGGTTTATAGCTTCTGCTGTACTTGTGGTTAACGTGTATTTGGTTCTCAGCTGAGTTCCTGGTGCTACCAAAGCTTATATATATATATGTGTGTGTGTTTGTCATTAGGCCTGAGGGAGAATCCTGTTCGTCCTTCCCTTTGGAAGAACAGGTAGACTTACTCCTGATATTAGTTCTAGGGTCCTATTGAGTGAGATAAGATTCTAGGTATCCATTGTATGAACTTACCTTTGGGCCCTGTTCATACATGTAGTTTGTCAGGACTAGAGTTATGGTTTTCTCTAAGAGGTGTCCATCTTCCTTTCCTAGTTTCTAGGCCTTATACCAGTATCCCCTTTCCCTTATGCCCGGTGTGGTGTTTTCCTCCCACACACGAGCATGGCATTATAAACCGCCAAAACTGTCATTTTTGCTTATTTCAGTACAGCCATGGATCCTATTTCTAAACTGGAGGAGGAATCTGTCTTTGGAGGAATCTGACCTCCGTACGACCGTCTCGCAGATCCAGAGACCACAGGCTGCTGGTCCTAGTAGTAGTGGTGGTTACCAAACCTGTGTCGAGCCTAAAGTTGCCCTCCCAGACAGATTCTCTGGTGGAAGTGATAATTTAATTTTGTTTAGGGAGGCGTGCAAACTGTATTTTAGGCTACGTCCACAGTCATCTGGGGATGAGAATCGGAGAGTTGGTGTGGTTATTTTGTTGTTTAATGGGGATGCTCAATCATGGGCTTTTTCTCTGCCGACCAAATCGCTGTCTCTCTGGTCGGTGGACGAATTTTCAAAGCTCTGGGTCTCATCTATGATAACTCAGATCGGACCTCCCTGGCCGAGATCAAGCTACGTGGCTTTCGTCAGGGAGAACGTTCTACTGAGATCTATTGCTTTGAGTTTAGAAGGTGGGCTATGGATACTGAGTTGAACGATCCGGCTCTCCGTAGTCAGTTTTGTCAGGGATTATCTGAGAGGCTGAAGGACGCTTAGTCCTTTCAGGAGAATCCTGAGTCTCTGGAAGCCGCTATGTCTCTTGCAGTACGGATTGATAGAAGCCTGAGAGAGATCTAGGGGACCCCACTCTCAGAACGTACGTATCGTCTTCCTCTGACACTTTGGGTGAAGATACTCCTGGGTTTATGTCTGGGGACGAACCCATGAAGTTAGGGGGAGCTACTCCCGGATCCACTTTTAAGCATTCTGGAGTGTGTTTTTTCTGCGGACAGAAATGACATTGACGTATGTCCATGCATTCAGCCTCAAAAAGAAGGTTTATAAGTGGTGTACCCCAAGGTTCAGTTCTAGGTCCTCTATTATTTAATTTATTTATGAATGATATAGAGGACGGGATTAATAGCACCTTTACTATTTTTGCAGATGACACTAGTAGTAATGTACAGTCTATGGAAGATGTCCATAAACTACAATCTGACTTGAACACTCTAAATGATTGGGCATCGACTTAGCAAATGAGGTTCAATCTGGATAAATTTTAAGTTATGCATCTTGGTAGTAATAATCTCAGTGTTTCATATGTCCTAGGGGATGTAACACTTGTGGAGTCACTTGTAGAGAAGGATTTGGGTGTCCTTGTAGATCATAGATTGAATAACAGCATACAATGTCAATCAGATGCTTCTAAGGCCACCAGGATATTGTCATGCATTAAACGAGGCATGGACTTGCGTGGCAGGGATGTAATGCTACCACTTTACAAAGCGTTGGTGCGGCCTCATCTGGAATATGCACCACCAGTCCACAGAAAGGACGCTCTGCAGCTGGAAAAGTACAGAGGAGAGTGACTAAACTGATAAGGGGCATGGAGGGTCTTAGTTATGAAGAAAGATTAAAATAATTACATTTATTTAGTCTTATTGAGAAGAGATGTCTAAGGGGGGACATGATTACCTATACAGATAAATAAATGGGCATAGCTGGAACAGTGGACAGTTTTAAAAAGGGTTTAGATTAATTCTTAAAAGTAAACAACATTAATGTTTATAAAAATGTGTAGAAATCTGAGTTTCATTTCCTTCTGGGATTCGCGTCCCCACCTATTTCTTGGTTAAACTTGATGGATTTTTGTTTTTCTTCAACCGTATTAACTATGTAACTATGTAACATGCAGCTTGAGTCCCCAAAACTTTATCATCTCTGCTGCATTTTCTGGGGTCCAACCTAGAGGTCTAGCATATGGCGTTGTGGGGTTATGAGCAATAAATTGTTGGGCGTACAAATTGGTTTGGGCCACCATTAAATTTACAAAATCTTCAGAGATTTTGAAAAAATCGAGTTGAGTAAAGCCCGCACAATCTTTCTGTATTCCGGAGCTGCCCTCAAAATCCAGAATTTGGGGCTGATAATCCTCTACGGGTAGGGTCCATAAGGGTTCACTCTGGGGGGCTGCCTCCACTGCTACCCTGGGGCGTCTTCTAGAGGGTCCCTCATCACCGGATGATGATGATGAGGGGGTAGAGGAGTAGAGGAATGTGGCATCCTCTTCTCCCTCACTAGCAGACTCAAGGATGGCGTATGCAGGGCCGGCTCCAGGTTCATGTGGGCCCTTGGGTGATAAATCCCAGTGGGCCCCCTTGAGGCATTTTTTCACATTTACATGTCCTCCTTTGGCTCCCACTCGGTATAATGACCCCAGTGGCCCCTATACAGTATAATGACCACTAGTGGCACTTCACACAGTATAATGCCCCCCAATGCCCCCCCCCCCCCACACTGTATAATGACCCCCAGTGGCCCCACACACAGTATAATGACCCCACAGTGGCCCTCCATTCAGAATAATAACCCCCAGTCGCCCCCCCATTCAGAATAATGACCCCAAGTAGCCCCCACACTGGGGGAATACTGTATGGAGGGGGCACGGGGGGTCATTATACTGTATGGTGGTCAGGGGGTCATTATACTGTATGGTGGGCTCTGGGGGTCATTATACTGAATGGAGGGTCATTGGGGATCATTATACTAAATTGGGGACACTGGGTGTCATTATACTATATAAAGGGCCCTCACAGTATAATGACCCCACAGTGGCCCTCCATTCAGAATAATGACCCCCAGTCGCCCCCACACTGGGGGTTATACTGTATGGAGGGAGCACTGGGGGTCATTATATTTAATGGGGGATATGGTGGTCATTATACTAAATGGAGGGTCAATGGGAATCATTATACTAAATGGGAGGCACTGGGGTCATTATATTGTGTAAGGAGCCCTCACAGTGAAATGACCCCCCAGTGGCTCCCTCACATACCTATCATTGCTGGAGTGCAGGGGAGCCGGTGGTCCTGTCATTCACTAACCGCAGGTCCCTATGCTCCTTTTCTCCTCAGGCCCGCTGCAGCAGTGAGACACACGTTATGACGTCACCCCTGAGTCAGGCCTGGAGGAGAGAAGGAGATGTGCAGTGATATAGCTAGAACTGACTGGGCCCCACAACAAATTTTAGTACACCCCCCCCTCCAGTGGGTTCACATCACGTTTTTCCTATCGGTTTTATGTATACAAATGTGCAGCACTCCACGTTTTTGTATCTTGCAGAGTCCAGTAAAAAATGCATACGTTGACGCATATGTATTTTTACAATGGAACTGTATGGTGAACGGACACCACTGCATGGCATCAGTCTGAGGCATCTGTTAACGCAGACATTTTTGGCATACATTAAATGGATGGCACAAATGGGATTTGAACCTAGCCCTAGTGTCAGAATAAGCACCAGTACACAGCGGAGCAGTGTGGCGGAGAGGGGAGGCCGCCATGTACTGACAGAGCCCTACCTGGTCCTGGTGGTCAGGGATGAGGACTGTGTTTCCCAAGGATCATTTATCTATTGGGAAATACAGGGCACAGTATAATACACTAGAATCTATATACTATAAAGATATTAGCCCTACCCCCAAATAATAATACAATTATTATATAGAAATAAGTCTATATTAGGCATATTTCTGACACAGATGTGGCACAAAGGTCCTTTGCACCGCAATCTGTATCTTTTCCTGCTCATGCCAAGTCTAAAAAAAAGTGGCGTGGGCAGGGAAGGGGATACAGTTATGGCCATAGAGTTATTGATACCACCGACATACAGTGATAACACCACTATACAGTGATAACTCCGCCATACAATGATAAAACCACCATACAGTGACCAGATAAAAGGGTATGAGGGCACTGTACAGGGTGTGGTAAGAGAGCACAATGCAGGGTATAAAGGGGCAGAGTACGGGGTGAAGGGCAGAGTACTGGGTGGGGGGCACAGTCACATGACCCTGTGACGTTAAAAGGTCCTTATGGTGAATGCGGTTTAGATGCCACCATAATGAGAGGCAGAGGAGTGAGACAGGGGCCCTGGATGGATAGGAGGGGTGGACACAGCAAGTAGGTAAAAGGGGCTCTGATACTACTTGTTGTATCAGGAGGTCTGTGCAGGGCAGTGATAGGAGGGTGGAACAGGAGCTCTGGATACATGTCGGAGTAAAGGAGACAGCAGGGGCTCCATGAGGAATGAGGATAAGATAGGACAGGATATGGGGGGCAGGTGTCATGGAGGCAAGCTGCGTAATGAAACAGTAAAACAACTAAATAGAATGAAGCAGCATCCAGCAGCAGATCAAAGAGTCCCCCTCCCCCTGTCCGACAGAGAAGAGACAGTCACAATGCAGACTCACTGACAAACTGTGTTCACACTTCTGCTCCAGCCCTCCCAGTCTCTCTCCTCAGGCAGCATGTCCTGTGTAGAAGGGGCGTGTCTGAGTCTCTGCAGCAGCCGGCCTCATGTGACTCAGAGGGCCCACCAAAGGGGTACTGTGTAAGTGAAATGACAGAAATGAGAGCTTCCATCTGTATTGATGGAAGTGCTCATAGCAGCTCAGTGGGCCCCCCCAGGAGCATTGGGCCCCAACACTTGCCCAAGTTTGCCGGGTTATGACGCCGGCCCTGGGTGTATTCCTCTTTAGCTGAGTATACTCGTTGGAACGGATGAACCATTTTTATTTTGTTGGGCTGTGACATGTGAAATGTGTAAATCTTTATTTATTGTCAGGGGTGTGTATGTTGTGCTTTCACATGTGAAGGGGCTTGTAATAAATTTGAAATACAGAGAAAAGGAGTAGAAAAAAATACTGGTACAGGATGCATGCACACACAAAGATATTGTGTGCGTTCAAAAATCTACACTAACACTATCTAACTAAAATAGATTTCTATATATATGTACAGTGAGGAACAGAAGTATTTGAACACCCTGCGATTTCGAGTTCTCCCACTTAGAATTCATGGAGGGGTCTGAAATTCACATTGTAGATGCATTCCCACTATGAGAGACAGAATAAAAAAAAATCAGGAAATCACATTGTACGATTTTTAAAGAATGTATTTGTCTTGCACTGCTGAACATAAGTATTTGAACACCTGATAAATAGCAAGAATTCTGGCTCCACCTGTTACTGTACCTTTAAAAAGTCTACCTCTACTCCACTCATTAATTTCAGTTGCACCTGTCTGAGCTCTTTAAAGACCCCTGTCCACCCCACAGTCAGTCAGACGCCAACTACTACCATGGGCAAGACCAAAGAGCTGTCAAAGGACACCAGAGACAAAATTGCGGACCTCCACAAGGCTGGAAAGGGCTATGGGGGAATTGCCTAGCAGCTTGGTGAAAATAGATCAACTGTTGGAGCAGTGGCGTAACTATCAGGGAAGCAGAGGAAGCAGCTGCTTCGGGGCCCGAGCTCAGAAGGGGCCCAGGAGCAGTCGCTGTACTTCGTCACCCCGGGCCCCTGTCAGAGCAGCTGACTTCTGCTGCACTGGGTCCAGAGTCCTGCACTTGCACCTCTGTCACTGACCTGACATCAGAGACATTGCTCCGCCTCTCCCCTCCTTAGTTCTTATGATGGACAGTGACCAGCAACAGGACGGCCCGATGTGGGCTGGGCTATAATAGCCCAGCCCCCTTTTGTACCCGCGATTCCTGCTGCCTGAACCTTCGGTGTCCAGCATGCTGAACATCAGTTGTATTGCCACAACTGCACCAGTGATGTGAGTGGCAGGGGAACTGCGGTTATATTCAGCTTTCCCAGACTGTGCACATGTGACCTGCAGTACAGTTGGAAAGCTGGGTGAATTATATCATGAGATTTCATCCAGCTTCCCTGCTATCCTGCATGGCACAAGTGCAGAGGCATTAGAGTATGGGGGAGAGGCACAGAAGGAAAGCTGGGTGTCTATATATGTGTATTATATATGAGTGCGTCCATGTATGTGGAGAGTGTGTGTATGAGTGCGTCCATGTATGTGTGGAGAGTGTGTGTATGAGTGCATCTATGTATATGGTGAGTGCATGTATGAGTGCGTCCGTGTATGAGTGCATTTATGTATGTGGTGAGCACAGGTATGAGTGCATCTATGTATATGGTGAGCACATGTATGAGTGCATCTATGTATATGTTGAGTGCATGTATGAGTGTGTCCATGTATATGTTGAGTGTGTCCATGTATGTGGAGAGTGTGTCCATATATGTGCAGAGTGCGTGTATGACTGAATCCATGTATGTGGAGAGTGCGTGTATGACTGCGTCCATGTATGTGGAGAGTGCGTGTATGACTGCGTCCATGTATGTGGAGAGTGCGTGTATGACTGCGTCCATGTATGTGGAGAGTGCGTGTATGACTGCGTCCATGTATGTGGAGAGTGCGTGTATGACTGCGTCCATGTATGTGGAGAGTGCGTGTATGAGTGCGTCCATGTATGTGGAGAGTGCGTGTATGACTGCGTCCATGTATGTGGAGAGTGCGTGTATGAGTGCGTCCATGTATGTGGAGAGTGCGTGTATGACTGCGTCCATGTATGTGGAGAGTACGTGTATGACTGCGTCCATGTATGTGGAGAGTGCGTGTATGACTGCGTCCATGTATGTGGAGAGTGCGTGTATGACTGCGTCCATGTATGTGGAGAGTCCGTGTATGAGTGTGTCCATGTATGTGGAGAGTGTGTGTATGAGTGCGTCCAATGTATGTGGTGAGCACAGGTATGAGTGCATCTATGTATATGGTGAGCACATGTATGAGTGCATCTATGTATATGTTGAGTGCATGTATGAGTGTGTCCATGTATATGTTGAGTGTGTCCATGTATGTGGAGAGTGTGTCCATATATGTGCAGAGTGCGTGTATGACTGAATCCATGTATGTGGAGAGTGCGTGTATGACTGCGTCCATGTATGTGGAGAGTGCGTGTATGACTGCGTCCATGTATGTGGAGAGTGCGTGTATGACTGCGTCCATGTATGTGGAGAGTGCGTGTATGACTGCGTCCATGTATGTGGAGAGTGCGTGTATGACTGCGTCCATGTATGTGGAGACTGCGTGTATGACTGTGTCCATGTATGTGGAGAGTGCGTGTATGACTGCGTCCATGTATGTGGAGAGTGCGTGTATGAGTGCGTCCATGTATGTGGAGAGTGCGTGTATGACTGCGTCCATGTATGTGGAGAGTGCGTGTATGACTGCGTCCATGTATGTGGAGAGTGCGTGTATGACTGCGTCCATGTATGTGGAGAGTGTGTGTATGAGTGTGTCCATGTATGTGGAGAGTGCGTGTATGACTGCATCCATGTATGTGGAGAGTGTGTGTATGAGTGTGTCCATGTATGTGGAGAGTGCGTGTATGACTGCGTCCATGTATGTGGAGAGTGCGTGTATGACTGCGTCCATGTATGTGGAGAGTGTGTGTATGAGTGTGTCCATGTATGTGGAGAGTGCGTGTATGACTGCATCCATGTATGTGGAGAGTGTGTGTATGAGTGTGTCCATGTATGTGGAGAGTGCGTGTATGACTGCGTCCATGTATGTGGAGAGTGTGTGTATGAGTGTGTCCATGTATGTGGAGAGTGCGTGTATGACTGCATCCATGTATGTGGAGAGTGTGTGTATGACTGAGTCCATGTATGTGGAAAGTGCGTCCATGTATGTGGAGAGTGCGTGTATGACTGCGTCCATGTATGTAGAGAGTGCGTCCATGTATGTGGAGAGTGCGTGTATGACTGCGTCCATGGCTGCAGTATGAAAGGTACAGAGGCTAAAATACTTGTGGATATGTAGAGGTAAATCAGACAGGTCTATTACAATTGCAGCGCAGGTTTTAAAGGGGTTGAGTTGAATATAAACTCCGTTAGCAACTGTAAATGTTAGATAAACAAAGTCGTGCTAAAAATGACGGTAAATACAGTAAATAAAAAGTCACAAAATAGCCATATAAGAGGGGTTTGCACAGGAGGAGGTGGTTTGTGAAGAAGTGTGTAAGGCTACTTTCACACTTGTGTTCAGAACGGATCCGTCTGCATTATATTGTAGAAAAAATTCTAAGTGTTAAAGTAGCTGCAGACGGATCCGTCTAGACTTTACATTGAAAGTCAATGGGGGACGGATCCGTTTGAAATTGCACCATATTGTGTCAACTTCAAACGGATCCGTCCCCATTGACTTACATTGTAAGTCTGGACGGATCCGTTTGGCTCCGCACGGCCAGGTGGACACCCGAACGCTGCTCGCCTGCTGAGTGGAGCGGAGGCCAAACGCCGCCAGACTGATGCATTCTGAGCAGATGCGCATCCACTCAGAATGCATTAGGGCTGGACTTGTAAGAGCCTTCAAACAGAGCTCACAAGCGGACACCCGAACGCTAGTGTGAAAGTAGCCTTAGGCCTCTTTCACACTACAGTATGTCGATTTCAGTGTTGTGCGGTCCATTTTTTAACTGATCCGTTCCGTTTTTTTGCTTCCGTTGTGTTTCCGTTCCGTTGTTCCATTCCGTTTTTCCATATGGCATATACAGTAATTACATAGAAAAAAATTGGGCTGGGCATAACATTTTCAATAGATGGTTCAGAAAAAACGGAAACGGAAGACATACAGATGCATTTCCGTATGTGTTTAGTTTTTTTGCGGACCCATTGACTTGAAAAGAGCCACGGACCGTGATTTGCGGGCAATAATAGAACATGTTCTATCTTTCAACAGAACGGAAAAACTGAAATACGGAAACGGAATGCATATGGAACACATTCAGTTTTTTGGGCAAAACCCATGAAATGAATGGTTCCGTATACAGAACGCAAAAAACAGACCGCAAAATGAAAAAAAAAAAAACGGTAGTGTGAAAGAGGCCTTAGAAAGGTGAGGAATCAGCCAGAACTACAAGGCAGGAGCTGCTCAATGACATGAAGAGAGCTTGGGACCACAGTTTCAAAGGTCACTGTTGGTAGAACACTACGCCGTCATGGTTTCAAATCATGCATTGAACGGAAGGTTCCCTTGCTCAAGTCATCACATGTCCAGGCCCGTCTGAAGTTTGCCAATAACCATCTGGATGATCCAGAGGAGGCATGGGAGAAAGTCATGTGGTCAGATAAGACCAAAGTAGAACTTTTTGGTCTAAACTTCACGCGTCGTGTTTGGAGGAGAAAAGAAGGATGAGTTGCGTCCCAAGAACAACATCCCTACTGTGAAGCATGGTGGTGGTAACATCATGCTTTGGGGGTGCTTTTCTGCGAAGGGGACAGGAGGACTGCACTGTATTAAGGAGAGGATAAATGGGGCCATTTATTGTGAGATTTTGAGCAACAACCTCCTTCCCTCAGTCAGAGCATTGAAGATGGGTCGTGGCTGGGTCTTCCTACATGACAACGACCCGAAGCACACAGCCAGGATAACCAAGGAGTGGCTCCGTAAGAAGCATATCATGGATCTGGAGTGGCCTAGCCAGTCTCCAGACCTAAATCCAATAGAACATATTTGGAGGGAGCAGAAACTCTATGTTGCTCAGCGACAGCCCCGAAACCTGACAAATCTGTGTGGAGGAGTGGGCCAAAATCTCTGTTGCAGTGTGTGCAAACCTGGTCAAGAACTACAGGAAACCTTTGACTTCTGTAATTGCAAACAAAGGCTTCTGTACCAAATATTAACACTGATTTTCTCAGGTGTTAAAATACTTATGTTCAGCAGTGCAAGACAAATACATTCTTTAAAAATCTTATAATGTGATTCCCTGAATTAGTTTTTAAATTCTGTCTCTCAGAATGGGAATGTACCTACAATGTGAATTTCAGACACCTCCATGAATTCTAAGTGTTCAAATACTTATTTTCCTCACTGTATATGGAGATTTATAGATAGATAAATAGATGGATATATAGATAGAGCTAACTACATGGAAAAAAATTCTGCACAGTTAACTGAGCAGACCTGTCAGACAAATATATGTTTCTGATCAGCACTCAGAAGGTGCAGGACGCACGTACTCCCACAGATATTGTGTGCGTTCAAAATCTACAATAACACTACCTAAAATCGATTTCTATGTAACACTAAATACATTTCCCCCCACCCCCAAAAAAAGAAAACTCAGCACAAAAGCGACCAGTAAAAAAAAATTACATTTGTTGCAGATACAAAAAAAAAAAGAACACTAGCTAAAAATGAACTTACAGTGGATATAAACAGTCTACACACCCCTGTTAAAATGTCAGGTTTCTGTGATGTAAAAAAATGAGACAAAGATAATTAATTTGAGAACTTTTTCCACCTTTAATGTGACCTATAAACTGTACACCTCAATTGAAAAACAAACTGAAATCTTTTCGGTAGAGAGAAGAAAAAATATAAAAATTAAATAATATGGTTGCATAAGTGTGCACACCCTTAAACTAATACTTTGTTGAAACACCTTTTGATTTTATTACAGAACTCAGTCTTTTGGGGTCTTTTTGAGTCTATCCAAATCTGTCAGATTGCGAGGGCATCTCCTGTGCATAGTCCTCTTCAGATAACCCCACAGATTTTCAATCGGATTCAGGTCTGGGCTCTGGCTGGGCCATTCCAAAACTTTAATCTTCTTCCTTTGTTGATTTGGATGTATGCTGTGGGTCGTTGTCATGCTGAAAGATGAAGTTCCTCTTCATGTTCAGCTTTCTAGCAGAAGCCTGAAGGTTTTGTGCTAATATTGACTGGTATTTGGAACTGTTCATAATTCCCACTAGCTTAACTAAGGCCCCAGTTCCAGCTAAAGAAAAACAGCCCCAAAGCATGATGCTGCCACCACCATGCTTCGCTGTGGGGATGGTGTTCTTTTGGTGATGTGCAGTGTTGTTTTTGCACTAGACATATCTTTTGGCATTATGGCCAAAAAGTTCAACCTTGGTTTCATCAGACCATAACACCTTTTCCCACATGTTTTGGGAGACTTCAGATGTGTTTTTGCAAAATGTAACCTGGCTTGGATGTTTTTCTTCGTAAGAAAAGGCTTTTGTCTTGCCACTCTACCCCTTAGCCCAGACATATGAATAATATGGGAGATTGTTGTCACATGTACCACACAGCCAGTACTTGCCATATATTCCTGCAGCTCCTTCAATGTTGCTGTAGGCCTCTTGGTAGCCTCCCAGACCAGTTTTCTTCTCGTCTTTTCATCAATTATGGAGGGACGTCCAGTTCTTGGTAATGTCACTGTTGTGCCATATTTTCTCCACTTGATGATGACTTCACTGTGTTCCATGGTATATCTAATGCCTTGGAAATTCTTTTGTACTCTTCTCCTGACTGATACCTTTTAACAATGAGATCCCTCTGATGCTATGGAAGCTCTCTGTGAACCATGGCTTTTGCTGTGGGATGTGACTAAGAAAATTTCAGGAAAGACCAACTAGAGCAGCTGAACTTTATTTGGGGTTAATCAGAGGCACTTTAAATGATGGCAGGTGTATGCTGACTCCTATTTAATATGATTTTGAATGTGATTGCTTAATTCTGAACACAGCTACATCCCCAGTTATAAGAGAATGTGCAAACTTATGCAACCACATTATTTAAATTATTTTTTTTTCTTCCCTCCACCTAAAAGATTTCAGTTTGTTTTTCAATTGAGTGGTACAGTTTATAGGTCACATTAAAGGTGGAAAAAGTTCTGAAATGATTTATCTTTGTCTCATTTTTTTACATCACAGAAACCTGTGTGTGCAGACTTTTTATATCCACTGTATATACAGTACAGACCAAAAGTTTGGACACACCTTCTCATTCAAAGAGTTTTCTTTATTTTCATGACTGAAAATTGTAGATTCACACTGAAGGCATCAAAACCTATGAATTAACACATGTGGAATTATATACATAACAAACAAGTGTGAAACAACTGAAAATATGTCATATTCTAGGTTCTTCAAAGTAGCCACCTTTTGCTTTGATTACTGCTTTGCACACTTGGCATTCTCTTGATGAGCTTCAAGAGGTAGTCACCTGAAATGGTTTTCACTTCACAGGTGTGCCCTGTCAGGTTTAATAAGTGGGATTTCTTGCCTTATAAATGGGGTTGGGACCATCAGTTGTGTTGAGGAGAAGTCAGGAGGATACACAACTGATAGTCCTACTGAATAGACTGTTAGAATTTGTATTATGGCAAGAAAAAAGCAGCCAAGTAAAAAAAAATGAGTGGCCATCATTACTTTAAGAAATTAAGGTCAGTCAGTCCGAAAAAAATTGGCAAAACTTTGAAAGTAAGGGCTATTTGACCATGAAGGAGAGTGATGGGGTGCTGCGCCAGATGACCTGGCCTCCACAGTCACCGGACCTGAACCCAATCGAGATGGTTTGGGGTGAGCTGGACCGCAGAGTGACGGTAAAAGGGCCAACAAGTGCTAAGCAGCTTTGGGAACTCCTTCAAGACTGTTGGAAGACCATTTCAGGTGACTACCTTTTGAAGCTCATCAAGAGAATGCCAAGAGTGTGCGAAGCAGTAATCAAAGCAAACAGTGGCTACTTTGAAGAACCTAGAATATGACATATTTTCAGTTGTTTCACACTTGTTTGTTATGTATATAATACCACATGTGTTAATTCATAGTTTTGATGCCTTCATAGTCATGAAAATAAAGAAAACTCTTTGAATGAGAAGGTGAGTCCAAACTTTTGGTCTGTACTGTATGCATAAGCTTCTAATTATTACTTCTTTAAAAAAAAGGCACTGATGAAAAAAAAAAAACTTCACAAAAAAATGAGCCCAGGTGCTGAACAGTGAAGTACGGACAAGGACGGACGGGATAAGGACTGGGATTAGGGCTTGGGACGGGTCCTTATGAGGGATTAGGGATCTGGAGCTTCTGCTGCAAAAAAAAATAAAAAATTCACTGCAGCAGATGTTCTTCTTTTCACAGGTACCAGTAACCAGTGGTGGTGAACCACAAGTCCCAGCAAGGAGATACAGCACAGAGGGGCACAGGTACACTCTGCATGCAGTCTCCAGCAAGAATCACTGCATGCAGAGGGATTCTTCCTGTTCCCTGTGCTGCTGTAGCGCTGTCATTGGCTGGAGCGTTGTTCCAGACAATTGCAGCGCTGGCAGGAGATGCCAAACACTAGAGTCCCCTGCCTGACCTCGGGGGAGACAGGTGCTGACTAGTTCAGCACTGGTCACCTCCACCTGTCCCCCCCACCCCCCGGACCCCCGGCAGCTCCATACTGCTTCCGGCGCTGCAATGTGCCGGTCTTCTTTGACCAGCCAATCGCAGCTTTTGGAGCTGCAAGGGGGCGGAAATACCTCATGCTGCCCTTAGTCTGCAAAGATACCCGCCGGTAAGAGCAGCCATCCCGCCCCGATTCCCCCTTTATCCTTTCCCAGAATCCGGCGGACCTTGCGTCGTAAATGTACAGCGCTGGTCCTTAAGTGACACATTCACTTTAAGGCCTTCCCAGACCTCATTGTTAGCCCAGCGGTCCGTGCCGGCGCCACTGCCCCTAGCCGTGGCCGCCGGGATCCCTCTTTTTCCTCCTGCCGCCATGCTGACAAACGCGGGCAGCAGGTAGCTTAACTACGCTATCTGTGTTCTATGCCAGAGTTTAGTTCCTGCTGGAGACTTGCACTGGTGTTTGAGCCTGCGTGGGTGTGTCTCTCTTCACCTATGAGGCAACACATAAGCGCCCTCTGTCTCACCAGCCTATGGCTGGATTGCAGCAGGTATTTAAAGGCGCTTCCTACTACAGGAAGATGCCTGAGCAACCTCATGGTTTTAGCTGGTCTATCTCCAAGTACTAAGGTGTCTCTCTTGTCTGCTTCACTGTGTACCGGACCTTGCTTATTGAACTCCCGGACTTTGCCTGTTACCGCCTGCCTCTGACTTCAGACTTTGTTTATGAACTTTGCCTGTTTGCCGCCTGCCCCTGACCTTGAATCCTGTTTATGGACTTTGTTTACAGCCTGCCTCTGACCTCGGACTTTGCTTACTGATTTCGATTGATTGCCGCCTGTCCAGACCCGGAAACCTCGTAGCCACACAAGTCCCACTGAGTACTCTAACCCCCTGGGCAGATGCCAATGATTTCGGGGACTGCTCTGGAGTAGACCCTGGAAACTACACTAAAGGCCCAATCCTATCCTCACCATCAGAGGCTCTAGTGAAGACCAGGTAGTGACTTAGATACGCCCTTCCAGAGTATACCCAGTCAGTGGCACAGTGGGTCCGGCCCCGCTTGCATAACACTCACTAATGTTTTTATGTTCCATTTGCTCCTCCATCTTCCTCTTGTATCTGGCTTTCCCTCCCTGATTTGACTCCTCAGTTCCTTTTGCACATCCCTCAGCTTTTTCCTTGTCACCTGACCTAAAGACCCTTTTCTTCTCCTTGAGACAAGTTATTTTTTTTATCAGGGTTAATCCAGGGTTTGTTATTAGAGAATTACCTTACCATTTTTGTGGGTACTCTGTTGTTCACACAAAAGTGGATGAAGTCTGTTATTCAGTGTGTGAGACCATCCAAGCCCTCCACATAGGAATCCTGCAGCTCTTCTCATTCAGTTGTGTTCCTCACAGTGCAGGTGACAACTGGTATTCTACTTACAAGTGGTTTGTACACAGGTCGAAGATGCACCAGGTTGTGATCTGATCTTCGCAGGGGCGGTAGGGCTAATGAGTTATATGCCTCCCTTACATTTGCAAAGAATAAGTCCAGTGTCTTGTTGACTCTTGTGTGGCAGGTTACATACTGTGTGAAACTGGGCAAGTATGGTTAAGTATGAAGAAGTATGGTTAAAATCTCCAGACACAAGAAGGAGGGCCAGGGGGCGCAATGACTGCAACTGGCTCACCATGGCTTGCAGGACCTCACAGGCAGCTTGAGCATTTGCAAAGGGAAGGGAGGGGGGGGGGGGGGGAGGGGGCATAGGCAGCTATCATAATGACATGCAATAGTTCCCTCGGTAAATAGAATAGTCTCATGCTCACAGCTAACAGTTCAATGTCCTTACAGTAAGTTTGCTCCTTAATCATAATGTGCCTAGAGTTACACCATCTATTATTCACGAATATCGCCAGCTCTCCTCCTTTCCTCTTGCTGCTGTCCCTTGTCCTGTCTGCCCAAAACAATTTAAAGGCATCCAAGGAGACAAGTGTGTCTAGAGTAAGTCTATTTAGCCCTCTGTAAACAGTATAATGCTGCACACCCTAAACTCCTGATGATGCTGGGTCAGCGCCACCAGTTCATCCATCTTATTCAAGAGAGATCTCACGTTGCCCATAATGACGGAGGGTAAAGCAGATCTATAACATCTCCTCCAGGCCCTCCAAAGAGCTCCAGCTCTGCACCTTTGTCTCCTTCTTTTCCTTAGTTCATCAGGGATGTCTGGTCTAGTAGTGCAATGAGCCGGACCGTGGGTGCAAGTTACACGGACCCCAATTATGCAGTGGGTCAGGGTATGAGTATAATAGTCTATGGTTTTTGTTTGTGACGCCAATTGCAGCGTGCGCAGGGTACTAATACAGGGCCCTTTTAAGGTGTTGCAACTCACGTACCAGGCTAGGAATGCCAGAGTGGTGTAATGTCTCTGTGTAGCAGTAATAATAGTGTCAACGGTGTCTCCTACCTTGGTACGGCTGGACTCCTGGATCCTGGCTCACTTGCAATAAATGAGTGTTGCTAGTAGGAGTAATTGAGGAACTTGGTAGCAATGAATGAGATCCAGACTTGGAATATAATTCAAACTGTCTTTACTGGTTGCAGCTTTCATCCACATGATACAGCAATAGTCTTTGGTCCCAGCAGGTATTGGCAGTGTATGGCAGGGATCACTATCTCTCCTGCTTCTATCATGTGCCTGGAGAATATGTCAGGAATGTATATCTTCTTCTCTGTCTGTCTTCTGCTGTGTATGGGACTGACTAGCTGAGGAGGAATTTTGCTTCTCCTGGTCTCTGGATGGTACTCACAGTTAGCTCACAGGGAATGGTTCTTCCTGGAGTTCTGGAGGTGGCTGCTTGCTTGTCACCAGCTGAGGCTGAGGGCTCAGACTGGGCATGAAGATCTTTGGTCTCAGCAGAGACACGATCCTGGGTTGGGATCCCTAGAACTGGGAGCTCCTACCAGCACAGCCTTCCCCTATCCAAAGTGGCTGGCACACTAACTCTAACTTCCTTTCTCCACCCATGAGGCAGGATGTGGGAACATTGCACAGCTCCTCAAAGAGGGGGAGCCAAACTGGAATAAAGTATTCCAGTCTAGATATACTAAACTGAACAAAGGCCCTGCTGACACATTGCTGCCACCTGCTGGTGTACATGGAAATTACAGCAAAGTACATTCAAACAAGGCTTTCAATGCACATTTGTGGGGAATATTAAATAAAATCACATTAGATGACAAGGCACATGTTACCAACAAATAGTAGCAGGGAAAAA
The DNA here is from genome assembly GCF_014858855.1 of Bufo gargarizans. Taxonomy (NCBI): domain Eukaryota; kingdom Metazoa; phylum Chordata; class Amphibia; order Anura; family Bufonidae; genus Bufo; species Bufo gargarizans. The sequence goes on from NC_058089.1 coordinate 72,481,605, forward strand.
GAGTTTAGTAACATAACTCTGGGATGTTACAGAGGCATGCAGCCCTGCTGTGTTCCTAAACTCCATCAGCTGCACCCTGGTGTAAACAATAGACCCTTGGTTCCATACATGATCTCCAGACATTATAGTTAGCACTGAAATGGTGTATGGCTGTGTATGGCTGTATAGTTGTATAATACGGCAGGGCACAGGAACCAATGGTTCACAGGTCCACCATTTGCTTTAATTGCCGAATAGGACTGAAGCCCATGCGGCAGTGCAGGCAGTCATGAAACAATTACATAATTTCTACAGGCAGCGCCATGACTATACAGCAACCTCCTGCGCTGGGGCACTGGCTAGTCAGGCCACAGGCTGGAACGGCACTCAGTTGAGTATTTTTTTTATTTTTGTGACTCTTGAGGCAATACAGGGGGCAGTACACTGCCTGTCCAATAAAAGAAGTCGCCACAAAAAAAAAAAAAGATTCTCAATGAGGTTAAGGTCTGGACTCTGTGGTGGCCAATCTATGTGTGAAAATTATGTCTCATGCTCCCTGAACCACTCTTTCACAATTTGCCTCTCTTCTTACCCTGATGCGCCCATCACTCTGGAACAGGGTAAATCTGGACTCATCAGACCACATGACCTTCTTTCATTGATCCAGAGTCCAATCTTCATGCTTCCTAGCAAATTGAAGCCTTTGTTTCTGGTTTGCCTCACTGATTAGTGGTTTTCTTATGACTACACAGCTGTTCAGTCTCAATCCCTTGAGTTCCCATAGCCCTGAGTTCTACTGTTGTTTTTCTTCGATTTGATTTCACCAAGCGTTTAAGTGATCGCCAATCACGATCATTCAGGATTTTTTTCCGGCCACATTTCTTTCTCGAATACGATGGGTCCCCACTATCCTTACAGTTTTTAATAATGCGTTGGACAGTTCTTAACCCAATTGTAGTACCGTATTTTTCGCCCTATAAGACGCACCGGCCCAAAAGACGCACCTAGGTTTTTGGGGAGGAAAATAAGAAAAAAAATATTTTTAACCAAAATGTGTGCTGTGTGTTTGGTGGGTTTGGAACTAATGGTGGTCTGTGGATGGCACTATTACTGGGGATCTGTGGATGACTGACACTGTTATGGGGGGGATCTGTGGATGACGGACACTGTTATGGGGGAATCTGTGGATGACGAACACTGTTATGGGGGTCTGTGGATGACGCACACTGTTATGGGCGGATCTGTGGATGACGGACACTGTTATGGGGGGATCTGTGGATGACGGACACTGTTGTGGGGGGATCTGTGGATGACGGACACTGTTATGGGGGGATCTGTGGATGACGGACACTGTTATGGGGGGATCTGTGGATGACAGACACTGTTATGGGGGGATCTGTGGATGACGGACACTGTTATGGGGGGATCAGTGGATGACGGACACTGTTATGGGGGGATCTGTGGATGACGGACACTGTTATGGGGGGATCTGTGGATGACGGACACTGTTATGGGGGGGATCTGTGGATGATGGACACTGTTATGGGGGGATCTGTGGATGACTGACACTGTTATGGGGGGATCTGTGGCTTGCACTGTTACAGGGGGGGATCTGTGGCTGACACTGGAACAGGGGGGATCTGTGGATGGCACTGGTACAGGGGGGATCTGTGGATGGCACTGTTACAGGGGGGATCTGTGGATGGCACTGTTACAGGGGGATCTGTGGCACAGATCCCCCCCCCTGTAACAGTGCCATCCACAGATCGCAATCTGAACCCCCTCCCCCACCCCCGCCCGCCGCCGCCGCCATACAAATATAAGATGTCATATTGAATTGATAGTTATTACACATGCCCCCCAACTCCTATTACTACCTTACATCCTAATCGCTTCTGTAAAATTCAGGCAGGCCGGCCGGACGGCCGACGCGTCTCACTGACGTCACTTGCGTGCGCCGCCTACTTCATTCATAAAGTAGGTGGCGCAGGCACGTGACACGAGTTACGCTGCCGCCCGCCCGGCCTGAATTCTACAGAAGAGATTAGGATGTAAGGTAGTAATAGCAGTTGGGGGGCAAGTTTAATAACTATTACTTGAATATGAGATCTTATATTAGTATACCGGAGCGGTGGGGCGGTGCTATACTACACTGACTGCACCGCCCCGCCGCTATTGCCGGCCCCCAGCTCCTCCTCCCAGTCCCTCCCCGAGTCCCCGCTTTGCTCATACATCGCTGCCAGCGATGTAAAACTGGCAGCATTCGCCCCATAAGACGCAGGGGCATTTCTCCCCCATTTTGGGGGAAGAAAAAGTGCGTCTTATGGGGCGAAAAATACGGTAGTTTCTGCAATCTCCTTAGATGTCTTTTCTGCTTGATGCATGCCAATGATTTGACCCATCTAAAACAGACTAACATATTTTCCACGACCACAAGATGTGTCTTTCGACATGGTTGTTTAAGAAATGAGAAGCAACTCATTGCACCAGTTGGGGTTAAATAACTTGTTGCCAGCTGAAAGATAATTGCCTATGCAGTAATTATCCAATAGGAGGCTCATACCTATTTGCTTAGTTAAATCCAGCTGGAGACTTTTTGGGGGGACAGGCAATGTATAACTACTGGGGACACTACAGGGTGACATTTTAGGTGGATATAAATGCTGAGGAAATACAGAGGGGCATTATAACTACTAGGGGCACTACAGAGGCGTAGTATAAATTCTAGGGGGAATACAGGGTGATACTATAGCAACTACTGGGGACACTACAGCAGGATGTTATTTTGAACTTTTGACTTTCAGGCTCCATATCTCACCATCCACTACAGCTTCGAACAGACCATGTGACTACCATCATTTTATAGACAATCATTTTGGCTATCTCATGCATAAATTGGACTTGCAACTATTTAATAGTTATGCAGATTCTTGTCATGTAATTCCATTGTTACTATTTTGCTCCTGGTGGTGGATCAATCTTTTTCTTGTATACTACAAATTACAACCTGTTCTCACATTTCCTAATACCTCAGTGTGTTTTTAGGTTCATTCACAAGCGCAAAGTATTTCCCAATAAAAGAGAAACTGCATCATCCAGGTCATCAATAGTGGTATCTCGGCCCAAAAATTGCCAAACTGCATAATGTGAGTGCCATGACAGTTGGAAGAACACGAAATGAAGCCCATCCATTCATTTCAAAACCAAAAGGTGGATGTCCAGGCAAAAAATTGGAGTCAACAAATCGGCTCATCACAAGGTCTATCAGTTCTGGTGCAACAAACACGGCAGTGGAGGTGGCTTATATGCTTCATAATAATGAGATCACAGACATCCGTGCAAACACCGTGCAATGAGCATTACACAAGTCTGGAATGGTGGCCCAAAAAAAAGGTGAAGAAGCCTCAATTTCAATTTCGTCATAAGAAGAGTCAGCTCGAGCTTGTAAAAAAGAAGCAGCGGTACACAGTAGAAGATTGGAAAAGGGTGATTTGGAGAGTTGAGACGAAAGTGAATAGGATGGGCTCTGATGGGTGCAAATGGGTCTGAAAGAAACAAGGGAAAAAGGGTGTAACAGATTGAGAAATTGAAGGAACTGTCAATTTCGGTAAAGGAAGCCTGATGATGTAGGTTGTTTCACAGCCAAAAGCATTGGATACTTGAACAGGATCGATGGTGGTTTCAATGCTGAGCTATATGTGAGTATCCTACAAAACGAGTTACTTCCTACACTTAAGTACTATGGGTATGAAAAGGACGACATAATGTTCCAGAAGGACAACGACCCGAAGCATACAGTCATGTGAAAAAATTAGGACACCCTTTGAAAGCATGTGGTTTTTTGTAACATTTTTAATAAAAGGTTATTTCATCTCCGTTTCAACAATACAGAGAGATTAAAGTAATCCAACTAAACAAAGAAAACTGAAGAAAAGTCTTTTCAAGATCTTCTGTAAATGTCATTCTACAAAAATGCCTATTCTAACTGAGGAAAAAGATAGGACACCCTTGCCCCTAATAGCGAGTGTTACCTCCTTTGGCTGAAATAACTGCAGTGAGACGGTTCTTGTAGCCATCTACCAGTCTTCGACATCGGTCTGAGGAAATTTTACCCCACTCCTCAATGCAGAACTTTTTCAGCTGTGAGATGTTTGAGGGGTTTCTTGCACGTACAGCCCTTTTTAAGTCACCCCACAGCATCTCAATGGGATTCAAATCTGGACTTTGACTTGGCCATTCCAGGACTCTCCATTTCTTCTTTTTCAGCCAATCTTTGGTTGATTTACTAGTATGTTTTGGGTCATTGTCATGTTGCATGGTCCAGTTCCGCTTCAGCTTTAATTTTCTAACTGATGGTCTCACATGTTCTTCAAGCACCTTCTGATACACAGTAGAATTCATCGTGGATTCTATGATGGTGAGCTGACCAGGTCCTGCTGCAGCAAAGCAGCCCCAAACCATGACACTTCCACCTCCATGCTTCACAGTTGGTATGAGGTTCTTTTCTTGGAATGCTGTGTTTGGTTTACGCCAAACATGTCCTCTGCTGTTGTGTCCAAATAATTCAATTTTGGACTCATCTGTCCAAAGAACATTATTCCAGAAGTCCTGGTCTTTGTCAACTTTATCTCTGGCAAATGTCAGTCTGGCCTCAATGTTTCTCTTGGAAAGCAAAGGTTTCCTCCTTGCACACCTCCCATGCAAGTTAAACTTGTACAGTCTCTTTCTGATTGTAGAGGCATGTACTTCTACATCAACAGTAGCCAGAGCCTGCTGTAGTTCTCGAGATGACACTTTAGGGTTTTTGGAGACCTCTTTTAGCATCTTGCGGTCTGCTCTTGGGGTGAACTTGCTGGGGCGACCAGTCCTGGGCATGTTGGCAGTTGTTTTGAAAGCCCTCCACTTGTAGACTATCTTCCGGACAGTGGAATGGCTGATTTCAAAATCTTTTGAGATCTTTTTAAATCCCTTCCCAGATAGGCTGCTACAATCTTTTTTCTGAAGTCCTCTGACAGCTCTTTTGCTCTCACCATGGTGCTCACTCTCACTTCAACAGTCAGGAGCACACCAAACTAAATGTCTGAGGTTTAAATAGGGCAAGCCTCATTCAACATGCAGAGTAACGATCTACTAATTATGTGCACCTGGTGTGATATACCTGTGTGAGATCTGAGCCAATTTAAGAGGGAATACATGTGAGGGTGTCCTATCTTTTTCCTCAGTTAGAATAGGCATTTTTGTAGAATGACATTTACAGAAGATCTTGAAAAGACTTTTCTTCAGTTTTCTTTGTTTAGTTGGATTACTTTAATCTCTCTGTATTGTTGAAACGGAGATGAAATAACCTTTTATTAAAAATGTTACAAAAAACCACATGCTTTCAAAGGGTGTCCTAATTTTTTCACATGACTGTACGTCGAGATTGGCGAAGAAATTGTTCAAAGACAATGAAGTAGAGGTGCTGGATTGGCCACCACAGTCCTCAGACCTCAACCCAATCCAATAGTTGTGGGTAGAGTTGAAGAAAAAGCTGTATTCATACCCAAGTGAGTGGACCAGTATGCACCAACATTGGGAATGTGTAGAAGAGACCTGGAAACAAATTATAGTCAAGAAATGCTTGAATCAGATCAAGAGCATGCCCAGAAGGATTCATGCAGTGTTAAAAGCCAAAAGTGGATTTAGAAAATATGAACAAAATACAAAAAAACATGAATTTAGTATTTTAGGAGCAAAACGGTAACAATGCAGTTACATGACAAGAATCTGCATGACTAATCATATGCTAAATAGTTTAAGCATCAATTTAAGTATGGGATGGCCATGATGGTCGTCTATAAAATTATGGTAGTCTCGCATTCGAAGCTGTAGTGGATGGTGAGATATGGAGTCTGAAAGTAAAAAGTTCAAAACACTGTTACCCTTTTGCTAATAAATGTAAGTACTAGTGCAAGTGATATTTCAAGTAATGGGGAAATACAGGGGGGTCATTTTAACTATTGGGGCCACTACAGGGGCATTATAACTACTGGTGACAGTACAAGGGTACATTATAAATATCGGGGCAATACAGAGGGACTTCATAAGTACTCAGGCAATACAGGGGGATGCTATAACTACTAATAGCAATACAGGGGACATTATAAGTACTGGGGGCACTACAGGGTGACACTATAACTACTAGGGAAATTACGGGGGAGAACACTCAACTTATCTAGCAGAATATGAAAGATGTACAGTGCCTTGACTTCTTTCATATTTTGGTGCTTCTCAACCTAGAATTAACATGGATTGTTTGAGGATTTGCATAGTTTAATTTACAGAACATGCCCACAACTTTGAAGATGTTTTTTTTTTTTTTTTTTTTTTATTGTGAAGCAAACAACAAATAGGACAAAATGACAGAAAAAGTTAATGTGCATAACTATTCACCCCCCCCCTCTACTTTGTAGAGCCACCTTTTGCGGCAATCACAGCTCCAAGTCGCTTTGGATAAGTCTCTATTAACTTGCCACATCTTTCCATGGGATTTTTGCACATTCCTCGTTGCAAAACTGCTCCAGCTCCTTCAAGTTGGATGGTTTGCGCTTGTGAACAGCAATCTTTAAGTCTGACCACAGATCTTCAATTGGATCAAGATCTGGGTTTTGACTCGGCCATTCCAACATGTTTCCCCTTAAAGCATTCAAGTGTTGCTCTAGCAGTGTGTTTGGGGGCATTATCCTGCTGGAAGGTGAACCTCCGTCCTAGCCTCAAATCACGCACAGAGTGGTACAGGTTTTGCTCAAGAATATCCCTGTATTTAGCACCATCCCTCTTTCCCTCAACTCTGACCAGATTCCCAGTCACGGCTGCTGAAAAACATGGTGTTCTTTGGGTGATGTGTTGGGTTTGCGCCAGACATAGCGTTTTCTTTGATGGTCGAAAAGTTCAATTTTAGTCTCATCAGACCAGAGCACTATTACGGTCGCAATAGTGTCGGGAGCGCTGCCACATGTAGAGGTGGCGCGTGCGTGTGTCTGTTAAAGTGCTGCCACATGCAGAGGTGGCGTGCGCGTGTGTTCATTTGTCTGTTCATCCACCCTAATAGACTCGATCTGTAACAGTCAAAGGGCTCCTGATGAGGTTTCCAAGTAAACCAGAAACACATATAGAGACGCATCTCAGCAAGTCATAACAGATTTAATTAGCACTTGATAGGCATTTACAATGTTTATTTTATGCTAGTGATGAGGGATACACAGCCTGTTACTAATGCATGTAGAAATAACAGCATAGGTAGAAGGGAATATTTGTACTAAAATATGTATTGGATTAATGAGCAGTAGGAAAGTACAATCATCAACCTACCTACACCCTCATGGAGGATATTGTTTTATATAGGGATAGCATTCGGTGGGCAATTGCCATAGGTGCCCAAACAGGCCATTTGGGCTTATTTTTTGCTGCCCTTATATATATACATCTTTCACATTCTGTAAGATAAGTTAAGTGTTTTACCCAGTTTTTAAAGTTTTTGGCATTTTAGTTTTAGTGTCCCTTCATTTTGTGAATTATATTGAGTAGTGACGTAACAGAGACTGTAGATCATTATTTGCGGTGACCTCTTTTCGCATTACAGGGAAGCATTATAATTATTGGGGGTGCCACAGATGGACATTATAAGTCTGGGGAAAATTATATAAAACTGGGGAAAATTATAAGTTTTGGCAAAATATATGCGGGGTGCTACAGCAGTGGCTGGGTTTGGGGTAGCCCCAACGCTACGCTGGGTCCCCCAGACACAGTCAAGGTGTCACTATATGTTGCTGCTCTACAGAAGGGATGGTAAGGCATGGTCCACCCCAATGGAAGATAAGTCCAGAGAGTCGGGGTCTGCATTAAACCAGGGTGCTTCTTTACTGGAGGGATTCAGGTGCAAAACAGTACAGGGGAGACATAGGGCTGGCTTCTCCAGGCTCCTACCTGGCAGAAGAAGGGTTTGATGCTGAGAAAAAAGCCTGAGCTAGCTGTCCCTCTCTCTCTCAGAAGGCTGGTACCCTAGCCCAGTGCAGTTTCTAGGTAAAATTTCACACGCAAGTAAATGTACAAAAACCAAGTAACATATAAAACCAGATTCAAATCATAGATGGCAAGGCAGATTACTGTATACTGTACAGAAAATGCATGGAGGTTACACCATGCCGGACAATATAACCTCTGTGCCATGCTGTAGAATAAACAGTATAACCCCTACACAGTGTAGAGGTATACTGTATATTGTGGGGCACAGTGTAGAGGTATACTGTATATTGTGTGGACAGTGTAGAGGTATACTGTATATTGTGTGGCACAGTGTAGAGGTATACTGTATATTGTGTGGCACAGTGTAGAGGTCTACTGTATATTGTGTGGCACAGTGTAGAGGTATACTGTATATTGTGGGGCATAGTATAGAGGTATACTGTATATTGTGCGGCACAGTGTAGAGGTATACTGTATATTGTGTGGCACAGTGTAGGCTATATGTGTATAACATAAACATACTCCACATAAAAACTTACAATTACTTGGCTTGGCCCTTGGGGATCTCGGACACCACTTCAACATTTTGGCCGGGGGCTTGGTGGAGCTGATGTTGTGCTTTATCCTAATGGGAAAGATTTCATAATAAGGATTTGGAGAAGGGGCAGAGGGATAGCAGAGCAGGGAGAGGCTGGTGCTGCTACTAGGGGGTCATAAAGCCCACCATAATGCCCCCCCCCCAGTAGAAATAATTCTCCTTATAATGTGCAAAACATACCCCCTTGTAATGCCCCCAGTTGAGCTAATGTTCCCATAATGTGCCAATATAAAATACCCCTTCTCAGAGCCCCCCTTCCCCATAGTACCCACCATATTGTGTCCCAGTATAAAATGCCCCTATACAGAGCCCCCCATATAAAATAGCCCTTCTTTTTAGCCTCAGTAGATACCCCTATAGTGCCACCCAATAATGTGCCACTAATAAGTGTCCAAATAGATTCCCCCTAATCATGTGCCAGTAAGATGTGCCCCCATAGATGTCCCCACTCGTGTGCTAGTAATAAGAGCCCCCATAGATGCCCCCCAATCATGTGCCAGTAATAAGAGCCCCCCCACAATCATGTGCCAGTAATAAGAGCCCCCCCACCATCATGTGCCAGTAGCCAGTGCCCCCCCTATCAGGTGCCAGTAGCCTTTTATCATGTGCCAGTAGCCCCTTATATGTGCCAGTAGCCCCCTTTATGTGCCAGTAGCCCTCTTATGTGCCAGTAGCCTCCTATATCATGTGCCAGTAGCCCCCCTTATGTGCCAGTAGCCACCCTTATGTGCCAGTAGCCCCCCTTATGTTCTAGTAGCCTCCTATCATGTGCCAGTAGCCCCCCTTATGTGCCAGTAGCCCCCCTTATGTGCCAGTAGCTCCCCTTATGTGCCAGTAGCCCCCCTTATGTGCCAGTAGTCCCCTTATGTGCCAGTAGTCTACCTTATGTGCCAGTAGTCACCCTTATGTCTGTGCCAGCAGCCCCCGTTATGTGCCAGTATTGTAATTTGTACATATACAGTACAGACCAAAAGTTTGGACACATCTTCTCATTCAAAGAGTTTTCTTTATTTTCATGAAAATTGTAGATTCACACTGAAGGCATCAAAACTATGAATGAACACGTTGAATTATATACATAACAAAAAAGTGTGAAACAACTGAAAATATGTCATATTCTAGGTTCTTCAAAGTAGCCATATTTTGCTTTGATTACTGCTTTGCACACTCTTGGCATTCTCTTGATGAGCTTCAAGAGGTAGTCACCTGAAATGGTTTTCACTTCACAGGTGTGCCCTGTCAGGTTTAATAAGTGGGATTTCTTGCCTTATAAATGGGGTTGGGACCATCAGTTGCGTTGAGGAGAAGTCAGGTGGATACACAACTGATACTCCTACTGAATAGACTGTTAGAATTTGTATTATTGCAAGAAAAAAGAAGCTAAGTAAAGAAAAACAAGTGGCCATCATTACTTTAAGAAATGAAGGTCAGTCAGTCTGAAAAATTGGGAAAACTTTGAAAGTGTCCCCAAGTGCAGTCACAAAAACCATCAAGCGCTACAGAGAAACTGGCTCACATGCGGACCGCCCCAGGAAAGGAAGACCAAGAGTCACCTCTGCTGCGGAGGATAAGTTCATCCGAGTCACCAGCCTCAGAAATCGCAGGTTAACAGCAGCTCATATTAGAGACCAGGTCAATGCCACACAGAGTTCTAGCAGCAGACACATCTCTAGAACAACTGTTAAGAGGAGACTGTGTGAATCAGGCCTTCATGGTAGAATATCTGCTAGGAAACCACTGCTAAGGACAGGCAACAAGCAGAAGAGACTTGTTTGGGCTAAAGAACACAAGGAATGGACATTAGACCAGTGGAAATCTGTGCTTTGGTCCGATGAGTTCAAATTTCAGATCTTTGGTTCCAACCACCGTGTCTTTGTGCAACGCAGAAAAAGTTAACGGATGGACTCTACATGCCTGGTTCCCACCGTGAAGCATGGAGGAGGAGGTGTGATGGTGTGGGGGTGCTTTGCTGGTGACACTGTTGGGGATTTATTCAAAATTGAAGGCATACTGAACCAGCATGGCTACCACAGCATCTTGCAGCGGCATGCTATTCCATCTGGTTTGTGTTTAGTTGGACCATCATTTATTTTTCAACAGGAGAAATGACCCCAAACACACCTCCAGGCTGTGTAAGGGCTATATGACCATGAAGGAGAGTGATGGGGTGCTGCGCCAGATGACCTGGCCTCCACAGTCACCGGATCTGAACCCAATCGAGATGGTTTGGGGTGAGCTGGACCGCAGAGTGAAGGCAAAAGGGCCAACAAGTGCTAAGCATCTCTGGGAACTCCTTCAAGACTGTTGGAAGACCATTTCAGGTGACTACCTCTTGAAGCTCATCAAGAGAATGCCAAGAGTGTGCAAAGCAGTAATCAAAGCAAAAGGTGGCTACTTTGAAGAACCTAGAATATGACATATTTTCAGTTGTTTCACACTTTTTTGTTATGTATATAATTCAACGTGTTCATTCATAGTTTTGATGCATTCAGTGTGAATATACAATTTTCATAGTCATGAAAATAAAGAAAACTCTTTGAATGAGAAGGTGTGTCCAAACTTTTGGTCTGTACTGTATATAAAAATGAAAAAAAAATATACTTACCTCCTCCAGCGATGCGATGCAGGCCTCTTACGGCCTGTGTCCCTCGCTGGCTCAGGCGGCGCGATGACGTCATCCCGCCGCCTGCATCGGCCTCTGATAGGCTGCCGGCTTAGTGCTGGCAGCCTATCAGAGGAACAGGGAGGGGACATACCTCTCCCCTGCCGCAGCTCAGACATTTGTATTGACGTCTTGAGGATGGCGATACAGATGACTATGGAGATGAGTGAGCGCTTCCACAATGGAAGCGCAGCGCTCATCTCCTGCTGTGCCCTGCCGGTGCCCCACTGCCGGTGCCCTGCCCTAGCCAAAGGCTGGAGCCCCAGGATCTGTAGCTCAGTAGTCCGGTTGGCTCCTTGGTCACAGGACTGGTGACCCATGGTCTGTGGCTCAGCGTCCCCATCTCAGCATCTTCTTCTGGTCACTTATGCAGACTTGCATGAGTATTGCCCTCAAAGCACGGGTCCCTAATTGCAGAACACTGACTGCTCACCTTATATACCATCACTAGATAGACTGGAACCTTCCAGTGGGAGGGGTGGAGTGGAGAAGCTCAGCACAGATACATTGTAACACTTTACATCTCTCATAGACTACATTAGAGCTTAAATGATACTCAGTGGCAATGACACAGCAATTTTTCCAGACAAGTTTCCAGACATAACAATAGAGCTAAACCAGACAGTGAAAAGGTCAATTGATCTGGTTTTGGTGGTAAACAAGTCTGGCGTTTTCCCTCTAAAACATGCTGTGGAACTGTGGAAAATTACCAGCTTCTCATTCAAAGTCCTAACAGTCTCTCAGTGTTCTTTAACGCTATCCAAAGAGCCTTGCGAATACATTGCAAATGAACAGGATATATATCACAACATACATATAAAATGCAATAAGACAGTAATAAATAGTATGCTAACCCTTTCAAGTGAAATAAGCAAATGTCCACAAATGTCCAAACGTCAAAGTACACCCTGCTTCAGTGCACTACACTATAACTACTGGGGGCACTACAAGGGGCATTATAACTACTGGTCCACAACAATGGGGCATTATAACCACTGGGGGAACTTCTAGGGTACACTGAAAATATTGGGGACATTACATATTTCACATTCACTGCATAGTAAGTAGGCCAGTCTGTTTTTAAAATGCCAGAGCTGAATTTTTGTCCCAGTCCTGCCCTGGTTGTCATTATATAGTTCCACCTGGAATTATGCAGGTTAAACATGATTTAGATCAAGCAAAAAAGGTGAAGGAGGAATTTAGGAAGGACAACTCCAAGGATGACTGGAAGATGAACTGGCCTGCATGGTTACTATGGCTAAATCCACTTAATTGGTTTAAGGGAATAGGGGTTATTTAAAAAAATAAAAATAAATGGTTGCAGTTAGTATTCTGAAGTAATAGTGAACTTGCATAAGGCTGGAAAGTCTGCATGCCGCTACTGACAGCAATATCAACTAGACCACTGTGGAGAACCCATCAAGAGTCACCACATTGGTTAAATCAATGTTAGTACAGCTGCCCATGGCCACCGCTGCCCTGCTCTCCCCTGGGGACATGGAAGCTGTGCTACTCCCCATGCTGCTGCCTACATGCTGCTGCCTAGTGTTCCAGGCTCTGTCTCCTTAGGGCGCCTCTTAAAGGGCCAGTGTTCACGCTTCCAAATCCTTCCCCAGCCAATAGCTAGGGGCCCATGGGTATTTAAGGCACCCACTACAGGCAGAGGGTGCCTGAGTTTTAAGGTTCCTGAGTTTTGCCTGTATTTATCCTGTTTGTGCTCTAGCCCTATACCCATCTTGCCTGCATGCACCTACACTTCCAGTTTCAGTTCAGGTTTAAGTTAACCCTGTCTATCCACCCTGTTCTTGTTCCTGTCAAGTTCCCCTTCCTGCCTGTGTCTTCACTACCACCCAGGCTTTGCTCTGTGTCTTTATTCATCTACACTGCCAGTGTGCAGTCTGGATCTAGTAACCTGCATTTAAAGGAAACCCGTAATCACTTTCTAAGCCTATTTATCCACTCACTTTTCTATAAATATGTTTTAATACATTATTAATAATATTAAAATCAATTCTGAATGAACTATCAGTTCACAGAAAAACCTAAGATAAATGTTCCCGCCATATACAGTATGCAAATGCACCTTAGATGAGTCCTGTCTCCTCCATACTTCAGAGATGAGTCCAGCGTTCTCTGACTCTTAGAGTGCAGCCACGCCCACAAATGAATAAGACACCCTCTACAATTGCTTATCTCCACCCTTTTTCTTCCAAGTCTCACAGCTGCGCAGTAAGCATTATATGATCAGTAGTAGATTTTGACTGCGAATATTCTAATCGTGGAGGAGAACTATCTCAGGATGCCGATGATTCTTATGGTTAAAAACAGGGTTCGATAAAAAATATTTGGGGGAGGGGGGCCCATTCAAAAATTTGCTGTGGGGCCCAGTCATTTCTAGCTACGCCACTGCTATGTACCCCAAAATGGGACTAATGTAAACGTCAACTCATCCCGCAAACAAAAATGTCCCCACAAGAGATGATCGTCGGCAAAATCTAAAAAATATGGCTCTCAGAAAACAGCAACACAAAAACAGAATACTTTTTCAAAACTTGCTTTATGTAAAAGTGGTAAAACATAAAAAAATAAACTATACAAAATTGTTATCTCTGTAATCGTATTGACCAGCATAAAAAAGATGTAATTTTTCCCTCATGGTGTTTGCCGCAATAACAAAACCCAAAAAGCAATGACAGAATTGCCACTTTTTCGTTATTCTGCTCTCAAAAGGCTAAATAAAAAGTGACCAAAAACTTGCATGTACCCCAGAATAGAACCAATGATGATGGCAACTCATCCCGCATAAAATAAGCCCTCACACAGCTCCATCGAGAGGGAAAAAAAAAGGATGGTTGTCAGAGAATGGCTGCACTCGTGCCCCTAGGCTGTTCAAAAGCAACATGGTAAACCCAGGGGTGCACCTAGCCTTTCTGCTACCCAGGGACGGACATACTGCCTGTGCAGCTGGTTCAGCTGCACAGGGGCCCAGCGTGTGAGGGGGCCCATACAGCTTGGACTGGTCCATTGGTGAGTGAACTTCAGACTGAAAGATAATGTGCAGCTCAGAACTAATTCATAGGACAGTTAACAGGTTTTAGTTTAATCAGCACTCCTAGTCAGTAAGGCTGTGTCCACAGGGTCTGATCTTTACAAAATCAGGGCAAAAAAACACTGCATTTTTACGTGGTTTTCTTGAAAATCGGACCTTGTAAACCCAACCTTACTAACCAGAAGAGCTGATTGGTCTGAAAACTGTCACTCAAAAGCACTGACAGGCTCTCCTTCAATGGGCCAGCACTGCTAATCAGTGAGGAAGGAAGGAAGGACCCACTGCTGCTGTGTGGAGACCGAGCCCTGCTGCAAGAAGGGGGAGGGGCCTGGCTGAGGACACGAGAAACAGCAATAAAGCCAGGAAGAGGAAGGGATCTGTATGTAATGTAGTGTAAAATAGTTCCTGCATGTATGACGGTGTGTGTGTATGTGACAGTGCCTGCATGTGTACAAGTGTGTATGTGAGTGTGTAAGAGTTGGACCCGAGGGAGTCCGTTAGGATACAGTGAACCACACAAGAATGAATGCACGGACAGTGAGCTGTGTGAACCAAAATAATTTTACTGACTTTAGTAGAGAAAACTATATACAATATAATGTACACCGTGATCCAGCCGGACCACACGGAGTGAGGTATGTTCTGGTGTACTGAAGTGGTGATACAAACTCTCTGGGTTATTAGCAAACCAAGATTGTCCACAGTGGGACCCCAGCCGGGAATTCCCTAATTTAGGTACTGTACCTTTAAATATTCATACTTTGCCTAAATGCCACTAAATATGTCAGGATCTCCTAACCAAACACAGCGAACCGAAGCCTTTAGGAATCAACACTAAATGTGGGGTCTGTGTACCTGGGATCTCGGCTGATGGACACTGTGGCTCACAGAGGCCAAATACAGAAAAATCCCACACTATCCCTCCCCCAAATGCCGATAATGCCCACTCCCCCACTGCAGCTAGACTCCCTTGAACTTCCACGTGGCTATTTGTAACTCCAGAACCGGGATATGGATCCACTTGCTGTTGCAATAAAGCTTTACTTGCTGCAGCGGTGTCAAAACTTGTCCTCACCCTAATTGCAGGGAGGGACCTGAGCTCAGGATTTAAGTCCCAATAAAAGTGCGCACTAACTGAATGTAAAATGCAGGCTTGAATGGCAGTTGGGTTTTCTTGATGATGATTCACTGCGGGCCTCAGGGCAGGCAGGCCTCTGGTCTCCTCAGCTCCTGAATATAAATGAAGACTACAGATCCTCTTTAACAGGCAGCAGATATTCGCCACAGACCCTCTTTAGCAGGCAGCAGATATTCACCAATCGTCCTTTGCTTGCTGTGGATAAAGCCTTCAATATCTGGCTGATGATAGGACACCTCAGTTAAACAATTTAGCAGACACGTCTGAATCCATTGCTCTCCAACTGCCGACTCTCTGTCCTCCTGCCACTTCCTTTCTCCAGCCCCTGTAGCTTTTCCCAGTAAGTTAGGACATGGAAAAAAAATAACAAAATGCACAAAATAAATAAGAAGCTATTTTTTAGTCTATTTCAATAAGAAAGCCAATCAGGTGCAGCTATAAGATTACTTTTCTATTTATATATTAACATCTCGCTCCTATTAGTTCTAAGGGGGCTGTCTGACTAAGGGCCTCTAGTGGCCAGTCACACAAACTGAATGTTATATCACTATAGCTTATTCAATGTAGTCACAGGTGTATCCAATTGGAGTATCATATGTTTCATCTTGGGGGCCCCAGACTGTGACCCCTTCACATCCCACCCCACTAGAGGGTGGCGACCTCGACACCACTCTCACAGACCCAGGGTTCCCCCACACAAACTCCTCCTGAGCATAGCGCTGAGGAGGAATCGCTGCCGTGGGCCTTGTTGTCCGACGTAGTTGAGAAGGGGGTGTCTGACTTGGTACCACCACACTTGAGGGTGACACCGGATCAATTACAGTTGACCGGGGATGAAATCCCTCTGGATAGGACCAGGGCACCATCCAACACTCATCTGTCATCGCCCCTTCCTGGTAAACCGGTTCACTCCTGGGCGGAGCCTGCTCTTGAAACCGGAACAACCGCATCATGTTTCTATGTAAATTTCTAACAGGACCTCCACCCCCCTCTGGTTCAACCTCGTAGATGGGTATGTCTGAACCCACCCTGCGCCGAACTATATATGTTGTGGCCTCCCACTGATTGTCCACTGTCAGGCGAGGGCATATTCAACTCTCCCAGCTCTCTCCCAGCCCGACCAAACATAAGCATGTACGGTGAGTAACCGGTCGTGCTATGCGCCCGGTTATTATAGGCCCAAATCAATTCGGGAGATACTCCGGCCATCTGGATTTCTGATCCTTTTCCAGTGTCCTCACCATCTGAAGGAGTGTACGATTGAAGCGTTCACATGCCCCATTCCCTTGCAGGTGATACGGTGTAGTCCAGGACTTCTCAATACCGTACAGGTGATATAGTTCATTCATCATGGCCCCCTGAAAGCAGGCCCCCTGATCTGAATGTATCTGACTTGGACACCCATACACCTGTATAAAACGATGGCAGACGGCCTCAGCTGCTGACTGGGCCGTCTGGTCTCGGGTTGGCACTGCCACCGCAAACTTTGTAAAATGATCGGTCATAACCAAACAAAAACCATGACCCGAATTGGAGTGCCCCACCTGCACATAATCTATCATCAATAGTTCTAATGGCTGGGATGTTTGGATGGTCTGAATCGGAGCCCTCTGCTCCACACTTTTGTTTAGGTCGCAAGCTCTGCACATCTGACAGGCCTTCTCCACCATCCGTTCGAGATCTGGGCAGTAAACCAGTCTCTGTAGCCACTTCTAAGTTTTATCACTACCAAAGTGGGCACCCCTTTCATGAGCTTCTCGAGCAGCCGCGGGAGCCATGGTAACCGGAATAATGATTTGCCACGATGCTCTAACTCTGTCCGTGTGTAGATCTTCCGATACAACAGGTCGTGGGCCATTGTCAGTTTGTCCCACTGCCGGAGCATCTTGTGGCCCTCAGGCATCAGACTTTCTCGCTCCTCTGGTTTTAGCCACGTTTTATGCCGGACCCACTGTTTTACCCTCCAGATATCTTCACACTCATTCTGGGCCCGCACCCAATCTGCATGGGTCCTTCCTAACAGTACAGGTGGCCCTTGCGCCACCCCACTTGACTATGCAACCGCCGCAAAGGAAGGTAGGCGACCCGGGTCAGGAGTCTCAGAGTCCTCCAGGTCATCGTCAACATCTCCATCCGGGGAGCCCACGGGTACTCTGGACAATGCATCAGTGTTAGCATTCTCTTTTCCAGACCTGAACTTGATCCAGTAGTTGAACTTCGCCAGTCGAACTTGTGACAAACTCCCCTCTTTTGAGGTTGCCACAAGTGCTTGGAGAGGACTACTTGCCAGCCTCTTACCATGTGATTACGGTCCTATGTTGTATGCACCGGTTTTATGCAATAGCGGCATAGTTATATAAGTTCATGTATTTTGCTGTCTTTTGCTACCATGTGGCTAATGGAGTCTGGCCTCTGTCCTTGGGAGATAAGTGGATCACTTCTCAATTGTCTCCAGGACAAAAGACTGTGTATAACCGGTTTTGGACAGAAAAGCCATGAGTACAGCCAGGCCAAAGAGACTTGTACTAACTTTTGAATTCCTGGTCTAATTCGTGCCATTTTGGGATGTGTTAAATGTCTATGTGTATTGTAAAGGGTGGGACATTGATGTCTGTCCTATTGTCTCCCCGTGTGTATTGGCGATTTCCCTTTGTCCTGAGAGATAATGGAATTGCACCTCGGTTGTCTCCAGGACAGAGGACATTGTGTATTGTCCTGCCTGGGATAGTTATGTTAACCATTGTACCATAATTATATCACAGGCAGACGGGAGGATGTTATGTGGGTTGTAACCTTTGTGTTATTGGTTAATGTAATGTAATGTTTGTTGTGGGTGTCTCCCTTGCATGGGAGCAGGGAATAAAATAAATTGTATTTGCATGTAGTGCCTTCCAGTAAAGTATTTCTAGCATTCAGCTTGGGCTCATGTATAGACTTATTTGGCGATACCAGCGATAATAGCGATTTATTGCTCTGTGGATTACTTGGCGGTGCTATTTCAAGGGAGGAAGGGAATACTAGATGGTGACACGGATGATACAGTCACAGAGCTATCCACCGCTGTTCTAAAGCTCCCAACTTCGCATTATTCAGGTGTGCCAAAGGGTTATTATCTGTCAGCACCAACACCTCCATCTCAGTCAGGTATTAGGCAAAGCGTTCCTTCATTGTCCATACCAAGGCCAACAGCTCTAACTTAGAAGGAGCTGTAATTGTCTGGGTTTTTTCTCGGACCCTCGGAGGGAGCGACTCCCATATGCAATAACCCGCTCCCGACCATCCTGTATCTGTGCTAGCACGGCCCCTAGGCCATGCAGGCTCCCATCCGTGTACAACAGAAACGGGGTATCGAACCGAGCATAAGCTAAGATTGGGGCTTTTGCCAGAGCATCCTTCACTTCATCTAGTGCCTCTTTCCTGCCTCTCCCCCCATGAAATTGGACGGTTTTTAGGGCCGTTAGCTGTCCTCCAGAGCAATTCATTCAAGGGCCCCACAATATGTGCAAACTTGGGGATTAATCTACGGTAGTACCCCGCCAGCCCCAAAAACGCCTGGAGTTCTCGTAGGGTCTTTGGTCGTGGCCACTTCTGAACCGCTTCCACTTTCCCGGGAGAGGGTTGCACCCCTTCTGGGGTCACCGCATGGCCCAGATACTCAATGCGTCGACGAAAGAGTTGACACTTTTTCGGTTTTATCTTCAACCCATGGTCCCTTAAGTTTTGGAGGACCTGCCGCAGCCGGGCCAGATGGTCTTCAAAGGACTTCCCGAGGGTCACCACATAGTCAAGATATATCAACACCGATTCAAAGTTAAGGTCTCCCAGACAGTGCTCCATTAACCATTGGAATATACCCGGAGCGTTAGTTAGTCCGAATGGCATCCGATTGAATTCATACAACCCCATCAGGAGGATGAACGCTGTTTTCGCCTTATCTTTCTTCGCCATAGGCACCTGCCAGTATCCGCTGGCCAAGTCGAGGGTGGAGAAGAACTTGGCTCTCCCCAGTGCAGACAATGTCTCTTCGATCCTCGGGAGGTGGTAAGCATCCCGTACCGTATTTGCGTTCAGCTTCCGGTAATCAACGCAGAACCGCAGAGTCCCATCTTTTTTTCGGATCAGTACCACTGGTGCCGCCCATGGACTTTGGCTTTCCCAAATAACCCCGTTATCTAGCATACCTGCCAACATAGTTTAGACCTTGAGAGGGATCTGCCGGTATCGCTCTCGGATCGGTGGAGAGTCCCCTGTGCGGATTTCATGTTCTATCGCTGTCGCACACCCAAAATCCGCCTCATGGCATCTTGGAACTCCCACAGAAAGGACTCTACCTTCCCTCGCTGCTTGGTAGTCAAGGTTCCCAGATCCATATCCATGAGCTCCTTAATCTTCCGGCCATTCCAATCCGCAGTGGGGATTTCTTCTCGGGTCGTCCCCACACCGTAAGTCCATACTTTTTGCTGACTTGGCTCGAGAGTGAACTCCTCTTTCCGGAGAACTTCCCTGTCCTGCACTCTGACTTCGGGTAGCAGGGTCCCAGGTGGCACAGTGACCTCCTGGTCTTGCAGGTTGATGCATCTGACAGGTACTCAACCATCTCTCATGGTCGTCAAGGCTCTAGCTACTAACGGTTTCGCTCTCCCTCCTCCACTGGGAACAGGTTCAACCATGACCTCCAAGCTGTCTAGCCTCCAGTTGGTGCCCACGGCCATCATAACTACATGCTCCTGATTTGGGCCAAACACGACTGTGGCGCACGATGGAACCCTCACAATCCCCACAGACTGGCCTGGAGTCACGCTGTTCTGCAAGCCACAACTCCTCACCATCTGCCGAAGGACTCTCTGTGTCGGTCGATGAATCGTGGCATGCTGCCAATAGCGGGGGCCCTCCTTAGCAAAAAGCTGGTGGTCTAGCTCCCGCAGAAAATTCATTCCTAATGTCACGGTCAACCTTCGTCTGGGGGAATGTGTCACTAGGATCACTCCTTTGGTTCCCATATCTTGGCCACATTTTTACATTTTTTTATCCTCATCCATACCACCCCCTTCACTACCAAGCTTTCATTGTTGTCCACAACCAAGCGGATCAGGTTGCCAGCTTCTGGTCTCATTTTGCACCCGAAATGGGCCTCAAAATAGTCATAGGGCATAATCGTACACTCTGACCCAGTATCCACCAGGCAGCGAACCCTCTACCCCTCGATGTCTGCTTCCAGCCATGGACTCTCAGAGTACAAATCTTGGTTCCCATGGATAGGGCGTCGTCTCCCCGTCTCCACCGCAGGCCGCCCTGTCACTGCGGCAGTGGGGAGTTTAAAGGAAGCCCCTCTCCTTCGTCTGCCCGGTCCGAGGAGCAGTTCTGGGCATAAAGACCCAGCTGCTTGCACTTCCAGCAGCGGACCCGGATTCGTTCCCTCTGTTCACGGGGTTGTCCCATTGGAATTTTCTCTCCCGCCTGCCGGGTGGCTGGTATGGCCATGGGGGCACTCCTCCTTGTCGAATAGGCCGTCCTCCATCGAGCCATCTCGGCACACAGCGCAGTCAGTGCCTCACACAGCTTCTCCTGGACCACCTCTCCAGAGGATTCTTCCCGCACTTTGCCAGTCATTCGCACAGCCGACACAGCCTTGAAGATTCCCGTAGTCATTCGGAGTTGCCGTGCGATTGCTTCTATGTATACTTCCACAAATGGTTTGTCCAGGTTCTGGATTATGTATTTGGACATTTGCTGCCTTAGCCGCTCGTTCCCGATCCCTACCACAAAATGATCCCTTAAGGGATCGTCTCCACCTCCAGGATCACCCAGAGCCCTAGGGGCTCGACGATTAAGGTTATTCCCTAACTCCTGCAGGGCCGTCACATAGTCCTGTAGGTCCTCATCTTCCCTTTGGGTCCGGCTAAAGAATTGGGCACGTAGAGTTGTGACCTCTGCCAACCCCCCATGTACCTTTTTGAGATAGGCCACGATTTTATCAAACGTGTCACGCTCCTCCGGGGGCCTAACCATAATGGTCCGTCTAGCCCGCCCCTCTAGTGTGTTAATGGTAACCTCCGAACATATCTCAGGGGCCAGGTTATACATCTTTATGGCTCCCCTAACCCGGTCTACCCAGTCAGATAGCAACATGTTTTTCCCGTCATATTTCGCTAAGTGATTTAACAGAGCACCCGTCGGGAGGTGTCCCATCAGGGCCTGTGGGGTTGCTGCCCTGTGGGTGGCAATGGGCGCCACTGCCTCGCCATCCCCTGAACTCGCTGCTACAGCCTGTAGGACTGACTTTAGTAGAGAAAACTATATACAATATAATGTACACCGCGATCCAGCCGGACCACATGGAGTGAGGTATGTTCTGGTGTACTGAGATTGTGATACAAACTCTCTGGGTTATTAGCAACCCAAGATTGTCCACAGTGGGACAGCCGGGAATTCCCTAATTTAGGTACTATACCTTTAAATATTCATACTTTGCCTAAATGCCACTAAATATGTCAGGATCTCCTAACCAAACACAGCGAACCGAAGCCTTTAGGAATCAACACTAAATTTGGGGTCTGTGTACCTGGGATCTCGGCTGAGGGACACTGTGGCTCACAGACAGGGTCGCCATCAGGGGGGTACAGCCGATACCCCAGTAAGGGGCCCGGACCCCGAGGGGGCCCGGCCAGTTCCAATTTCATAATTTTTAATTTTTTTTTTGTCTGCAGGGGGGCATCTGATTGTTCCTGGCCACGTTGACCGACCCTCCCCCCGCCGCTCCGCTGATTCGGCCGCCGTATTAGTAGTAGTACAACACCTTAGCCTAACCTGCGGATGGTATTCCGGGCCCGGCTGCATTACCCTTTAAAAGGAGCCGCTGCGCAGAGGAACGTAGCTGCGCAGCGGCACGTGACGTCAGACGCTGTGCGGCTGTACCTGTCGTCGCTGCCTCATGCCGGGACGCCGCCGGCATTCAAATTAGCGCGCGGGAACTTGAACTTCTGTTCTGGGCTGGCACTGGCAGAGAGTGGCAGACGCAGTACTGTCTGGAGGTAACTTGTGGTCTGAGATTGTGGTGGTCTGGAAGCCTGCCCAGCTGCCCTAGTGCCCTCACCCCCTCCTCCATCACACACATGATCTTCTTGGACTTGGATGGACCCCCTCCTAATAATTCATTAGGTCCATTAGGTTTACTTAGGTTATTACTTGACTTGTTTCCATCCATAAGGCAAGGGGCTGGGTGGGCTGGCAAGAAAGGTGTTAATAACAATAAGTGATGGATCATGGTCTGGAGGCTCATCATGGCCCTGGATAATGTTGTCTTTGCTCGGGGGTAAAATGCAAAGCTGTTTTCTGGATTATCCCACAGGGCCATGATCCTCCATCACTTATTGTTATTAACCCCTCCCTTGCCAGCCCCATTTAGCTGTGTGTTCGGCTGCAGTCAGAACACACAGCTAAATGGGGCTGGCAAGGGAGGGCTTAATAACAATAAGTGATGAAGGATCATGGCCCTGTGGGATAATCCAGAAAACAGCTTTGCATTTTACCCCTGAGCAAAGACCGAGCAACATTATCCAGGGCCATGATGATCCTCCATGATCCGTCACTTATTATTAACCCCTCCCTTGACAGCCCACCCAGCCCCATTTTGCTGTGTGCTGCTTAGAAAAAAGAAAAGTTTAGGCCATGAAGGGGTTAATTAAGTGTTGGAGGGGGTGTTATTATTGTGCATATTGTGTTTGGGATCCATTTAACAAGTTTGAAAGTTGTTGAGTGTCATCCACAGATCCCCCATAAAAGTGTGTCATCCACAGATCCCCCAAGAAAGAAAAAATCCTCAAAAGCAAGCGGAGGACGGCACAGCAGACGACTGAATAGCTTCTTTTGTCACTGATTATCACTTTTTACTGTCTTTGTAGTTGTAAAAAAAAAAATGAAATTGGGGGTGGAGGGGGGGCCGGGAGGCGGAGTCAGGAAAGATTCTAAAGGGGCGAGGTAGGAGGGGGGCCCAGGCCTTGAGCTGTGTAAGGGGCCTCAAAATTTCTGATGGCAGCCCTGCTCACAGAGGCCAAATACAGAAAAATCCCACACTATCCCTCCCCCAAATGCCGATATTGCCCACTCCCCCACCTCAGCTAGACTCCCTTGAACTTCCACGTGGCTATTTGTAACTCCAGAACCGGGATATGGATCCACTTGCTGTTGCAATAAAGCTTTACTTGCTGCAGCGGTGTCAAAACTTGTCCTCACCCTGATTGCAGGGAGGGACCTGAGCTCAGGATTTAAGTCCCATTAAAAGTGCGCACTAACTGAATGTGAAATGCTTCAGGCTGAAATCTCCAGTGCAGGCTTGAATGGCAGTTTGGTTTTCTTGATGATGTTTCACCGCTGGCCTCAGGGCAGGCAGGCCTCTGGTCTCCTCAGCTCCCGAATATCTGAATCTCTGTCCTCCTGCCACTTCCTTTCTCCAGCCCCTGTAGCTTTTCCCAGGAAGTTAGGACATGGCAACAAAATGCACAAAATAAATAAGAAGCTATTTTTTACAGTCAATTTCAATAAGAAAGCCAATCAGGTGCAGCTATAAGATTACTTTTCTATTTATATATTAATTGTCAACATCTCGCTCCTATTAGTTCTAAGGGGGCTGTCCGACTAAGGGCCTCTAGTGGCCAGTCACACAAACTGCATGTTATATCACTATAGCTTATTCAATGTAGTCACAGGTGTATCCAATTGGAGTATCATATGTTTCATCTTGGGGGCCCCAGACAGTGACCCCTTCACAAGTGCCTGCATGTGTACAAATATGTATGTGAGTTCCTGCATGTGTGAGGATGTATGACCGTGTGTATGTGACAGTGCCTACATGTATGAGGATGTATGACTGTGTGTATGTGACAGTGCCTACATGTGTGAGAATGTATGACCGTGTGTATGTGACAGTGCCTGCATGTGTGAGGATGTATGACCGTGTGTATCTGACAGTGCCTACATGTGTGAGGATGTATGACCGTGTGTATGTGACAGTGCCTGCATGTGTGAGGATGTATGACCGTGTGTATCTGACAGTGCCTACATGTGTGAGGATGTATGACCGTGTGTATGTGACAGTGCCTACATGTGTGAGGATGTATGACTGTGTGTATGTGACAGTGCCTGCATGTGTGAGGATGTATGACCGTGTGTATGTGACATTGCCTGCATGTGTGAGGATGTATGACCGTGTGTATGTGAGTTCCTGCATGTGTAAGGATGTGTGACCGTGTGTATGTGACATTGCCTGCATGTGTGAGGATGTGTGACCGTGTGTATGTGAGTGCCTGCATGTGTGAGGATGTGTGACCGTGTGTATGTGACAGTGCCTGCATGTGTGAGGATGTGTGACCGTGTGTATGTGACAGTGCCTGCATGTGTGAGGATGTGTGACCGTGTGTATGTGACAGTGCCTACATGTGTGAGGATGTATGACCGTGTGTGTGACAGTGCCTGCATGTGTGAGGATGTATGACCATGTGTATGTGACAGTGCCTACATGTGTGAGGATGTATGACCGTGTGTATGTGACAGTGCCTACATGTGTGAGGATGTATGACCGTGTGTATGTGACAGTGCCTACATGTGTGAGGATGTATGACCGTGTGTATGTGAGTTCCTGCATGTGTGAGGATGTATGACCGTGTGTATGTGACAGTGCCTACATGTGTGAGGATGTATGACCGTGTGTATGTGACAGTGCCTACATGTGTGAGGATGTATGACCGTGTGTATGTGACAGTGCCTACATGTATGAGGATGTATGACTGTGTGTATGTGACAGTGCCTACATGTGTGAGGATGTATGACCGTGTGTATGTGACAGTGCCTGCATGTGTGAGGATGTATGACCGTGTGTATGTGAGTTCCTGCATGTGTAAGGATGTGTGACCTTGTGTATGTGACAGTGCCTACATGTGTGAGGATGTATGACCGTGTGTATGTGACAGTGCCTACATGTGTGAGGATGTATGACCGTGTGTATGTGACAGTGCCTACATGTATGAGGATGTATGACTGTGTGTATGTGACAGTGCCTACATGTGTGAGGATGTATGACCGTGTGTATGTGACAGTGCCTGCATGTGTAAGGATGTGTGACCATGTGTATGTGACAGTGCCTACATGTGTGAGGATGTGTGAAAAAGAGCGGTTGCATTTTTGAAAGTCCAGTATGTGTGTTAGGACTGTTAGATGGCCGTATGAAGGAGTCCGTATCTGTTCTGCAATTTTGCAGAATGGGTGTGGATCCAATCATTTCAACAGGTATGTAGAAGATGCGTGCGTCACATCGTGTGTTGTCCACATCAATGTCCTTTCCGCAGCCCCGCAAAAACGATTCATGTCCTATTTTTGTCTGCAATAGGCATCAGTCTCAGTGTTTTGTGGATCCGCAATTTGCGGACTGTAAAGCACAGCCGCCAAAATGGGCCCTTAGGCTGGCACCACAAGTTGGCTGTGGCTGCAACACACATTATGCAGCCAAAGATTGCAGCGATACTACGATACATCACCACTAGTAAAAGTAAATGACCTGACGGTCACAAAAAAATCCAACCTGCTGAATTTCTTGCAACTTTTCAATTGTGATTTCAAGAAACTTCAAGTTCACAATGCGACCCCATTCATTTTAACTCAATGCATTGCAGCATTGTGTCTGCTGCGATCCTTGCACGACACATTGTTGGCCAAAAGTACTGTGTAGCCTTAAAGGGGTCACCGTATCTATTGTATATTTTTACGTCTGTATGTGTGGTTTGGGGACGGGGCCCAGGCACATTCTTTGCACAGGGGCCCCCTGCTGTCTGTGTCCGGCCCTGCTGCTGCCTGAGGCGAAAATTGAAACAGCGCCCCCCCCATACCAAATTCTTAACCTAACCCCTTTCCTCCTAACATTACATATATCACTACAAAACATAAAGGGTAAGGCCCCTTGCACACAAATGTTTTTTTTTCCGTTTACGTTCCATTTTTTGCATTCCATATACGGAACCATTCATTTCAATGGATCTGCAAAAAAAAAAACGGAAGGTACTCTGTATGCCTTCCGTTTCCGTATCCGCTGAAAGATAGAACACGCCCTATTATTGACCGCAAATAATGATCCGTGGCTCCATTAAAGTCAATGGGTCCGCAAAAAATACGGAATGCATACAGAACACATCCGTATGTCATCCGTTTTTTGCGGATCCGTGATTTACAAATGCTAGGTCCATCCCACATTGCCCATGTGTTTGGTGTTTATAAACATTAACTGAGAACATGTGCAAGGTGCTGAAACATGTCCCAGCGTGTCTGCCAAGCCACAGAACACAGAAAATGGATGTGGAGAAGCTCATCCTACTCGTCCAAGAGCGTCCCCAGCTTTGGGACAACCGTTGCAACGCCTACCATGACCAAGAAGCAAGGAGAGGTCATGGGACAGGGTCACAGGTGAGATGCTGGCCAGAGAGGGGGGGAAGGCCAATGCATCCAAACGGCGCAAATTAAGTAAGCCAACCAAAGAGGCCCAAAATCAAGGGTGTCCGGAGAGAGCAGAGGACGAATCTGCTTTGGAGGGAGGTGCTGCAGGGCCATCAATCCCAAAAATACTCAGGAGACAGCCTCGACGGAGAAGGGGGGCTAGAGACCTTCTCGATTCTGCCGCAACTAATCGAGCCCTGATTGATACTCAGGTGCTCGATTATTTGAGGCAGAGCAGGGGTGAAGGGAGGAAGGAATGAATGCTCAGTGGGCTAGCTCCCCATATCCAAAAATATTCAGAGGAAAAAAACCTATTTTTATTGATTATGGTTTCTGTGGCCACCATAATAGATAGCCCAATGGATATATTGGAGCTGGGTGCAGACTGTAGATAACTTTAAATACCGCGGTTTAAGGTTATCCACAATATGCTGGGCCCAGCATGGAGTTCCAACATGCTGGCCGTAGTATGGAGTTACAACATGCTGGGTTGGTTACAACATGCTGGGTTCAGCTCTTATTATTCACCGCTAGTGATGAGCGAACTTCTGTTTTAAGTTCGGCGTCTAAAGTTCGGCTTCCGGTTAGCGGAGAATCCCGATATGGATCCCGATATGGATTCCGACTTCCGTTGTGGTCCGTGGTAGCGGAATCAATAATGGCCATTATTGATTCCGCTACCACGGACCACAACGGAAGTCGGAATCCATATCGGGATCCATATCGGGATTCTCCGCTAACCGGAAGCCGAACTTTAGACGCCGAACTTAAAACAGAAGTTCGCTCATCACTATTCACCGCCCCTCTTTTCCCGGGAGCATGAACATGGCCCCTGTGCTCATTACGAAGGGCCCAGAATGCCATCACAACCCCAAAGTAAAGTTGCTGGGCCTTGTGCACGTGCTCCGGGACCTTTCTTAAGAGACCTTATGGACATATAATGTTTAAGTTATGTTGTGTTGTTTTTTATTTATTTATATACTGTAGTCTGAATTTAAAGCCATTCTTTTATGCCTGCTCTTCATTATTTACTTTTTTATTGACATGCAAACAGTACAAACATAATACACATAGTGTAGTATAATTTATTGTCTTAATTTCAACTAGGGCTGTGCATATACTTTAAAGTATAACTGTCATATATAAATTTCTTTTGAGTATTGGATTGTGCTGATTAATATCTCCTTGGTGGCCCTATTTCAACTTTTCACTGTGTATTCAATTACCCCTTAATTCCACAGTTTAGTTCCCTGTACTGCCTTGTAACAAACTGTTTCAGCAGACAAGGGGTTAAGATCCGTTTAGGCGATATGCCCCTTTCTGAGAGACAGGCACAGCTACTGCAGAACACCAACCTCCCGAACTGGATACAAAATAGCACTCCAAACTGGAACCTCGCAAATAGCTGTCAGCAGACGAACAGGAAAAGCGTACAGTCAGCTTACACTCCTGGCAATCAGTCTCCAACAGCATACAGGGAATCCCCCCAATAACGAGACAAGGCTCCGTCTTGAGGGTCAGCAGTGGTCTGACTGTACTTCAAGTACAGCCTCTTTTATTCATAAGAAACATACATAGTACTGCCCACAGGGTTTTGAAATCCAACCAATCAATATCTTACAACACACAATGCAAGTACAGCAACCAATCGTTCCCGCCCCCTAGAGGACCAGAAGGGAGACTGCGACACAGAACAGATACAACACATCCCCACAATGCATCATGGTTTCCTCCTCTCTGTCCCAGAGACAACCGAAGGCAATCCAATTATCTCTCAGGACAAAGGGAGATCACCAATACACATGTGGAGACAACAGGACAGACATCACCATTTAAACACACAATGTCACACCCCCACAGCAAACACAGACATTTAACATATCCCCAGATAGCTCAAGTCTGAGTGCATATCATTAGGTGAATGGCACTCAGAATACACGAATACAACAATATTAGCTATCTGGGTACCCTCACATAACATACAATTCAACCAAACACATAATAACATAAAATACAATTCCACAGACAGATTTAAGCTGTGCGGCCGGTCTGTCTTCTCCTTTAAAGTTACTATGGGCCATAATCCTGAGGCAAGAGGCTTTTAAACAGCCCTCTCCAAAACCCAGTGGCGAGGTTGGTTTTGCCACACATCTCCCCCCCCCCTAGGGAAGACTAACCAGATACCTGACCTCACGCCGGTCGGTACCTGAGTTAGTCTGGCAGCCCACCCACAACCCAATACTGGACCTGTTGAATCTTAGGGCTTGGCTCTGTTCTGTATGTCCCCAGCTGTTGAGTGGGCATCTGCTACTCCTTGCTTTGTGGTTCTCCAGCTTGGAGCTGTAGGTACTTGGTGGGCAGAGGCCGACTGCGCTCTGCCCAGATGCCAGCTCTTCCGCTGGGGATGCCTGTGGGAAGTCAGTCTCTGGACAAGAGGATAGGGGAGGGCAGAGGCCGACTGCGCTCTGCCCTGATGCCAGCTCTTCCGCTGGGAAGGGATCAGTGGGTATTGCAGGCTCATCCCCTGCCCCCAGAACTCGGTTGGGAAGTAGCTGGGAAGGAGAGGCTCGCTTACCTCATCCTCTTGGTATCCCTGCGGAGATGGCTGGAGATTTGGTTGTTTGAGGGGGAGACCGACTGTCTCCTCTTTGGCTAAACAGCCCTGTTGCTGGGGGACAGGACCGACTGTCCCTACCCCCTGTGCTGTGAGTGCAGAGACCACGGTCCCATCTGCACAGTTGTGGGGCTTACTGTCTCCCCCTGGTGCGTTAAGCTGCTGCTGGGGAGAGGGGGTAACGAGCTCCTCTACCATACATACTTCCAGCCGCTGGGGAGGGCGACCGACCGCCTCCGCTCCCAATACAGTGTCCTGCTGCTGGGGAAAGGAGACTGGGCTCTCTATTCCCTGTAGGACACTCTGCCGCTGGGGGACAGGACCGACTGTCTCTGCCCCCTGTAACTCCGCCTGCCGCTGGGGAATGGAGACTGGGCTCCCAATTCCCAAAAAATCATGCTGCTGCTGGGGGGCAGGAACAACTACGTCTGCCCCCTGTAACTCAGCCTGCCGCTGGGGAGGGATGCTGCTGCTCTCCCCTCCCTGCTTTTCACACTGCCGCTGGGGAATGACGACTGGGCTCCCTCTGTCCCGCAACTGTAACTTCCGATGGAGGTCCACCCAACGTGGCAGCTGACCGTCACCTTCTGCCCGGTATAGTAGGGTCTTGAACACTAGACTCCTCACAAACTTCATGTATTTCTCAGCTGGATTGGGTCCGAAGAAGTTCAGCCGCAACCACATCATACGGTCAAATTCCTCAACAGAGTATCTGTCCTCCACTGCTGGTTCCATCCTGGTGCTTTTAGGGTCACTGTACTGAGACATGCGTTGCCCTTAAATTGTAGAATCCACAGAAATGGTGTCTCCTGTAGCTGTCCTTCTGGCTGTAGGAACGATCCCGCTGCTTGCCACCAATGTAACGAACCGTTTCAGCAGACAAGGGGTTAAGATCCGTTTAGGCGATATGCCCCTTTCTGAGAGACAGGCACAGCTATTGCAGAACACCAACCTCCCAAACTGGATACAAAATAGCACTCCAAACTGGAACCTCGCAAATAGCTGTCAGCAGACGAACAGGAAAAGCGTACAGTCAGCTTACACTCCTGGCAATCAGTCTCCAACAGCATACAGGGAATCCCTCCAATAACGAGACAAGGCTCCGTCTTGAGGGTCAGCAGTGGTCTGACTGTACTTCAAGTACAGCCTCTTTTATTCATAAGAAACATACATAGTACTGCCCACAGGGTTTTGAAATCCAACCAATCAATATCTTACAACACACATTGCAAGTACAGCAACCAATCGTTCCCGCCCCCTAGAGGACCAGAAGGGAGACTGCGACACAGAACAGATACAACACATCCCCACAATGCATCATGGTTTCCTCCTCTCTGTCCCAGAGACAACCGAAGGCAATCCAATTATCTCTCAGGACAAAGGGAGATCACCAATACACATGTGGAGACAACAGGACAGACATCACCATTTAAACACACAATATCACACCCCCACAGCAAACACAGACATTTAACATATCCCCAGATAGCTCAAGTCTGAGTGCATATCATTAGGTGAATGGCACTCAGAATACACGAATACAACAACATTAGCTATCTGGGTACCCTCACATAACATACAATTAAACCGAACGCATAATAACATAAAATAATATTCCACAGACAGATTTAAGCTGTGCGGCCGGTCTGTCTTCTCCTTTAAAGTTACTATGGGCCATAATCCTGAGGCAAGAGGCTTTTAAACAGCCCTCTCCAAAACCCAGTGGCGAGGTTGGTTTCGCCACGTGCCTATTTTTATCTGTCCTTAAAATAGGGTTGCTAGGCATGGTCCGTCTATGTGTTGAAGGACGGAGGACGCAGAATTAAAGCCAGGTCCTCCCTAGCAGCTGATAGCAGTGCCTGGGCTGTGTGCCCTTCTCCCTGTCCCTGCGCTTGGCAGAGGCTCCCTCACTCAGCAGACTGGGACAATGCAGGGTTGAAGCAGTGCAGACCAGGGAAGGGAGATCTTCCATCTGCTCAGTGTATAAATTAAAGCAACATGTGGTAAGAGGACGTCTTTGTGCTGCAGGAGATTAACCCTTTAGGGGGAGGGCTCTGGTTACTGACACTTTTGGGGGGCTATTGTTACTGGTTAGTGAGGGCAGGCGGGATTAGCCTCAGGGTGAGGGCAGTGGCGGCCATCTTAACTGAATAGTGAAATTGCAGTTTTATACAGACTGGTTGCTAAGGGCTGAATCTTATTAAATATGGGGTAAGTCAATCTAATAGTAACTGATTCTGGAATATCATGTTATTAGTAACTACATATATGAAAATTTAAATTAGGGTCTAAGTGTGACAGTTATCCTTTAACATACACATGGCAAAGGATTTTCCAAATGTTCGAAAGTGCTGGGCTAACCTCCAAAGGCGGCACCTTGGACAGCGTCTTGAAGTGCTCTGCATGCCTAAAGAAAGAAAATATGTTGTGAAATACCATTATATATAAACAGGAGTTCACATCAGTAAACAATAGGTATTAAACATATAATTATAAAGAGGTATTAGAGGGTTTATGTAGAGAAAAACAAAAAAATAAAAATACTCATACACATTTCAACAATTAACATGAATTAAGACAGATTTTTTTTTAAATTTTGGGCTACAGTTTAACTCAAGCCCACGTCAAGGGTCCTCTTTGTCTTGTGAGTCCCTAGTACACTATCTACATATAACCCCCCCCCCCCCACCAAAACAAAAGAAAACTAACTAGAAAACAAAAAAAACTATGATGATCAGAGTCCAGATCACTTCATAGTCTGCCATGAGCTGCGTCCATCTGCCACGGCAGGGCACCTTCAGGACTTGAAAAATATTGTTCATAGAGGGTCCGAACTGCAAGCCATGCAGTTCCAGGTCATCCATGAAGGGTCTGGTCCAATCCTCCAGATGAAGAAGATGAACAAGGGTCTAATAAATCAACTTCTGAGGGAGCATCATGAATCTTGACGAAGTTATACAGGATCACACATGCTTGAATAACCCAGGTGGCATTCTCCGGCACCATCTGGAAGGATGACAGTAATACTCTCCACTTGTGTGTGAGTATTCCAAACGCATACTCAACATACCGACGGGCTCTACTCAGCTGATAGTTGAAGATATGTCTGCTGTCATCCAGGTTGCATCTGAGGAAGGGGCGCATGACATGTGGTGCCAAAGCAAACCCTTCATCAGCCGCAATTACAAATGGAGCCGGTGGTCCCGCAGAACCTGGCAGTCTTCTGGGTTCTGGGAGGCCTAACTGGTTGGCACAAAGTCACACACACATTCTAGAAGAACTGAAAATGCGTGCATCTGCAGTGCTCCCATAGGCCCCGATATCCACAATTATAAACTTGTAAGTACTGTCAGCCAAGGCCATCAGCACTACAGAAAAATATTCTATATAATTGAAGTATTCGGACACTGTGTGAGGTGGCTTTTTCTTATGTGTTTGCCATCCAGTGCCCCAATGCAAACTGCGCATCAACATAAAAACCCTCAGCAATTTGGATCTAATCATCAGCCTTGAGCACTGGCATCACCATGTCCCGGAGTCGCTGCCAAATCAAGTCACAGGTTCGACAAACAATATGAGAAATCTTTGAGACTATTTAGGCCCCGGCACCCAGGCAGAGGAGAGAGGTCCCATAACAGAGATTCAGGCTTCATGTCAGCAGAGAATCAGTCTTCATGTCATAGCAGAGAATCAGGCTTCACGTCACCCAACACTGGAACAGTCCATTGTCATATATTTAGGCCCCGGCACCCAGGCAGAGGAGAGAGGTCCCATAACAGAGATTCAGGCTTCATGTCAGCAGAGAATAAGTCTTCATGTCATAGCAGAGAATCAGGCTTCACGTCACCCACCACTGGAACAGTCCATTGTCATATATTTAGGCCCCGGCACCCAGACAGAGGAGAGAGGTCCCATAACAGAGATTCAGGCTTCATGTCAGCAGAGAATCAGTCTTCATGTCATAGCAAAGAATCATGCTTCACGTCACCCAACACTGGAACAGTCCATTGTCATATATTTAGGCCCCGGCACCCAGACAGAGGAGAGAGATCCCATAACAGAGATTCAGGCTTCATGTCAGCAGAGAATCAGTCTTCATGTCAGCAGAGAATCAGTCTTCATGTCATAGCAGAGAATCATGCTTCACGTCACCCAACACTGGAACAGTCCATTGTCATATATTTAGGCCCCGGCACCCAGGCAGAGGAGAGAGGTCCCATAACAGAGATTCAGGCTTCATGTCAGCAGAGAATAAGTCTTCATGTCATAGCAGAGAATCAGGCTTCACGTCACCCACCACTGGAACAGTCCATTGTCATATATTTAGGCCCCGGCACCCAGACAGAGGAGAGAGGTCCCATAACAGAGATTCAGGCTTCATGTCAGCAGAGAATCAGTCTTCATGTCATAGCAAAGAATCATGCTTCACGTCACCCAACACTGGAACAGTCCATTGTCAGATATTTAGGCCCCGGCACCCAGGCAGAGGAGAGAGGTCCCATAACAGAGATTCAGGCTTCATGTCAGCAGAGAATCAGTCTTCATGTCATAGCAGAGAATCAGGCTTCACGTCACCCAACACTGGAACAGTCCATTGTCATATATTTAGGCCCCGGCACCCAGGCAACGGAGAGAGGTCCCATAACAGAGATTCAGTCTTCATGTCATAGCAGAGAATCAGGCTTCACGTCACCTACCACTGGAACAGTCCATTGTCATATATTTAGGCCCCGGCACCCAGGCAACGGAGAGAGGTCCCATAACAGAGATTCAGTCTTCATGTCATAGCAGAGAATCAGGCTTCACGTCACCTACCACTGGAACAGTCCATTGTCATATATTTAGGCCCCGGCACCCAGGCAACGGAGAGAGGTCCCATAACAGAGATTCAGGCTTCACGTCACCTACCACTGGAACAGTCCATTGTCATATATTTAGGCCCCGGCACCAAGGCAGAGGAGAGAGGTCCCATAACAGAGAGTCAGGCTTCATGTCAGCAGAGAATCAGTCTTCATGTCATAGCAGAGAATCATGCTTCACGTCACCCAACGCTGGAACAGTCCATTGTCATATATTTAGGCCCTGGCACCCAGGCAGAGGAGAGAGGTCCCATAACAGAGATTCAGGCTTCATGTCAGCAGAGAATCAGTCTTCATGTCATAGCAGAGAATCATGCTTCACGTCACCCAACACTGGAACAGTCCATTGTCATATATTTAGGCCCCGGCACCCAGGCAGAGGAGAGAGATCCGATAACAGAGATTCAGGCTTCATGTCAGCAGAGAATCAGTCTTCATGTCATAGCAGAGAATCATGCTTCACGTCACCCAACACTGGAACAGTCCATTGTCATATATTTAGGCCCCCGGCACCCAGACAGAGGAGAGAGGTCCCATAACAGAGATTCAGGCTTCATGTCAGCAGAGAATCAGTCCTCATGTCATAGCAGAGAATCAGGCTTCACGTCACCCAACACTGGAACAGTCCATTGTCATATATTTAGGCCCCGGCACCCAGGCAGAGGAGAGAGGTCCCATAACAGAGATTCAGGCTTCATGTCAGCAGAGAATCAGGCTTCACGTCACCCAACACTGGAACAGTCCATTGTCATATATTTAGGCCCCGGCACCCAGGCAAAGGAGAGAGGTCCCATAACAGAGATTCAGTCTTCATGTCATAGCAGAGAATCAGGCTTCACGTCACCTACCACTGGAACAGTCCATTGTCATATATTTAGGCCCCGGCACCCAGGCAACGGAGAGAGGTCCCATAACAGAGATTCAGTCTTCATGTCATAGCAGAGAATCATGCTTCACGTCACCCAACACTGGAACAGTCCATTGTCATATATTTAGGCCCTGGCACCCAGGCAGAGGAGAGAGGTCGCATAACAGAGATTCAGGCTTCATGTCAGCAGAGAATCAGTCTTCATGTCATAGCAGAGAATCATGCTTCACGTCACCCAACACTGGAACAGTCCATTGTCATATATTTAGGCCCCGGCACCCAGGCAGAGGAGAGAGGTCCCATAACAGAGATTCAGGCTTCATGTCAGCAGAGAATCAGTCTTCATGTCATAGCAGAGAATCATGCTTCACGTCACCCAACACTGGAACAGTCCATTGTCAGATATTTAGGCCACGGCACGCAGGCAGAGGAGAGAGGTCCCATAGCAGAGATTCAGGCTTCATGTCAGCAGAGAATCAGTCTTCATGTCATAGCAGAGAATCAGGCTTCACGTCACCCAACACTGGAACAGTCCATTGTCATATATTTAGGCCCCGGCACCCAGACAGAGGAGAGAAGTCCCATAACAGAGATTCAAGCTTCATGTCAGCAGAGAATCAGTCTTCATGTCATAGCAGAGAATCATGCTTCACGTCACCCAACACTGGAACAGTCCATTGTCATATATTTAGGCCCCGGCACCCAGACAGAGGAGAGGTTCATTCAACTTTAGGTTAGCCCGCAATATAATGGTAAAATGAAAATAAAAATAGGATTGAATGAGGAAGTGCCCTGGAGTACAATAATATATGGTTAAGGGGAGGTAGTTATAAATGTCTAATCTGCACAAGGGATGGACAGGTCCTGTGGGATGCATGCCTGGTTCATTTTTATGAACGTCAACTTGTCCACATTGGTGGTGTGCCCGGCTGCGTTTGTCTGTAATGACGCCCCCTGACGTGCTGAATACACGTTCAGACAAAACGCTGGCCGCCGGGCAGGCCAGCACCTCCAAGGCATAAAAGGCTAGCTCTGGCCACGTGAACAATTTGGAGACCCAGAAGTTGAATGGGGCCGAACCATCAGTCAGTACGTGGAGGGGTGTGCACATGTACTGTTCCACCATGTTAGTGAAATGTTGCCTCCTGCTAACACGTTCCGTATTAGGTGGTGGTGCATTTAGCTGTGGCGTGCTGACAAAACTTTTCCACATCTCTGCCATGCTAACCCTGCCCTCAGAGGAGCTGGCCGTGACACAGCTGCGTTGGCGACCTCTTGCTCCCCCTCTGCCTTCGCCTTGGGCTTCCACTTGTTCCCCTGTGACATTTGGGAATGCTCTAAGTAGCGCGTCTACCAACGTGCGCTTGTACTCGCGCATCTTCCTATCACGCTCCAGTGCAGGAAGTAAGGTGGGCACATTGTCTTTGTACCGTGGATCCAACGTTAAAATGTGGGCAGCTCTGCTGTCGTTGCGCAGGCACTGCAGCATGTAGTCGCTCATGTGTGCCAGGCTGCCCAGAGGTAAGGACAAGCTGTCCTCTGTGGGAGGCGTATCGTCATCGTCCTGCGTTTCCCCCCAGCCACGCACCAGTGATGGGCCTGAGCTGCGTTGGGTGCCACCCCGCTGTGAACATGCTTTATCCTCATCCTCCTCCACCTCCTCCTCATCCTCGTCCTCCAGTAGTGGGCCCTGGCTGGCCACATTTGTACCTGGCCTCTGCTGTTGCAAAAAACCTCCCTCTGAGTCACTTCGAAGAGACTGTCGTGAAAGTGCTAAAAATGACCCCTCTTCCTCCTCCTCCTCCTCCTCCTCCTCCTGGGCCACCTCCTCTTCCATCATCGCCCTAAGTGTTTTCTCAAGGAGACATAGAAGTGGTATTGTAACGCTGATAACGGCGTCATCGCCACTGGCCATGTTGGTGGAGTACTCGAAACAGCGCAACAGGGCACACAGGTCTCGCATGGAGGCCCAGTCATTGGTGGTGAAGTGGTGCTGTTCCGCAGTGCGACTGACCCGTGCGTGCTGCAGCTGAAACTCCTCTATGGCCTGCTGCTGCTCGCACAGTCTGTCCAGCATGTGCAAGGTGGAGTTCCACCTGGTGGGCACATCGCATATGAGGCGGTGAGCGGGAAGGCCGAAGTTACGCTGTAGCGCAGACAGGCGAGCAGCGGCAGGATGTGAACGCCGGAAGCGCGAACAGACGGCCCGCACTTTATGCAGCAGCTCTGACATGTCGGGGTAGTTGTGAATGAACTTCTGCACCACCAAATTCAGCACATGCGCCAGGCAAGGGATGTGCGTCCAACCGGCTAGTCCCAGAGCTGCAACGAGATTTCGCCCATTATCGCACACCACCAGGCCGGGCTTGAGCCTCACCGGCAGCAACCACTCATCGGTCTGTTGTTCTATACCCCGCCACAACTCCTGTGCGGTGTGGGGCCTGTCCCCCAAACATATGAGTTTCAGAATGGCCTGCTGACGTTTACCCCGGGCTGTGCTGAAGTTGGTGGTGAAGGTGTGTGGCTGACTGGATGAGCAGGTGGAAGAAGAGGAGGAGGAAGCCGGGTAGGAGGAGGAGGCAACAGGAGGCAAAGAATGTTGCCCTGCGATCCTTGGCGGCGGAAGGACGTGCGCCAAACAGCTCTCCTCCTGGGGCCCAGCCACCACTACATTTACCCAGTGTGCAGTTAGGGAGATATAGCGTCCCTGGCCGTGCTTACTGGTCCACGTATTTGTGGTTAGGTGGACCTTGCCACAGATGGCGTTGCGCAGTGCACACTTGATTTTATCGGATACTTAGTTGTGCAGGGAAGGCACGGCTCTCTTAGAGAAGTAGTGGCGGCTGGGAACAACATACTGTGGGACAGCAAGCGACATGAGCTGTTTGAAGCTGTCTGTGTCCACCAGCCTAAATGACAGCATTTCATAGGCCAGTAGTTTAGAAATGCTGGCATTCAGGACCAGGGATCGAGGGTGGCTAGGTGGGAATTTACGCTTTCTCTCAAATGTTTGTGAGATGGAAAGCTGAACGCTGCCGTGTGACATGGTTGAGATGCTTGGTGGTGTTGGTGGTACATCCCCTGTTTGTTGGGCGGCAGGTGCCAACGTTCCTCCAGAGGCGGAGGAAGAGGCCGAGGCAGCAGCAGCAGAAGAGGCCGAGGCGGCAGCAGCAGAAGAGGCCGAGGCGGCAGCAGCAGAAGAGGTAGCAGGGGGAGCCTGAGTGACTTCCTTGTTTTTAAGGTGTTTACTCCACTGCAGTTCATGCTTTGCATGCAGGTGCCTGGTCATGCAGGTTGTGCTAAGGTTCAGAACATTAATGCCTCGCTTCAGGCTCTGATGGCACAGCGTGCAAACCACTCGGGTCTTGTCGTCAGCACATTGTTTGAAGAAGTGCCATGCCAGGGAACTCCTTGAAGCTGCCTTTGGGGTGCTCGGTCCCAGATGGCGGCGGTCAGTAGAAGGCGGAGTCTCTTGGCGGCGGGTGTTCTGCTTTTGCCCATTGCTCCCTCTTTTGCTACGCTGTTGGCTCGGTCTCACCACTGCCTCTTCCTCCGAACTGTGAAAGTCAGTGGCACGACCTTCATTCCATGTGGGGTCTAGGACCTCATCGTCCCCTGCATCGTCTTCCACCCAGTCTTCCTCCCTGACCTCCTGTTCAGTCTGCACACTGCAGAAAGAAGCAGCAGTTGGCACCTGTGGTTCGTCATCATCAGAGA
This sequence comes from Bufo gargarizans, assembly GCF_014858855.1. NCBI lineage: Eukaryota > Metazoa > Chordata > Amphibia > Anura > Bufonidae > Bufo > Bufo gargarizans. The sequence continues at coordinate 72,520,571 of NC_058089.1, forward strand.
CGTGCTGAGGTGGTATTCCCATGTCCTCATCATCAGGGAACATAATTGGTTGTGCGTCAGTGCATTCTATGTCTTCCACCGCTGGGGAAGGGCTAGGTGGATGCCCTTGGGAAACCCTGCCAGCAGAGTCTTCAAACAGCATAAGAGACTGCTGCATAACTTGAGGCTCAGACAGTTTCCCTGATATGCATGGGGGTGATGTGACAGACTGATGGGCTTGGTTTTCAGGCGCCATCTGTGCGCTTTCTGCAGAAGACTGGGTGGGAGATAATGTGAACGTGCTGGATCCACTGTCGGCCACCCAATTGACTAATGCCTGTACCTGCTCAGGCCTTACCATCCTTAGAACGGCATTGGGCCCCACCAAATATCGCTGTAAATTCTGGCGGCTACTGGGACCTGAGGTAGTTGGTACACTAGGACGTGTGGCTGTGGCAGAACGGCCACGTCCTCTCCCAGCACCAGAGGGTCCACTAACACCACCACGACCATGTCCGCGTCTGCGTCCCTTACTAGATGTTTTCCTCATTGTTACCGTTCACCACAATAAGAAAAATATTATTTGGCCCAATGTATTGAATTCAAATTCAGGCCTTTTTTTTACAGACACCTAACACTATCTGGCTATCTATTTAGGTACTGTATTACACTAATACAGGCACAGCAGTAACAACAGATTTAGCTGACTATAAATTTGAGGCCTAGTATTTAGGCGCTGGGTGACAGGTATACGTTTACGGACAGAATTAGACTCGGAAATGCACAGTAGCGTGTGAAGTTATTGAGAATAACCCTATCTGCACCTTCAATCTAATATACCCTTTTATGGATAGATTTAAAGTAGGCCTGATACAGCAGAAACCACTGATGTAGGGAATTGCTAAGTTGGGAATTGTATTTCAACCCAGAACAAAAACTGTGCTTTGGCAGACACTAAATAGCTTGACCAGCTACAGCAATAACCACAGATTTAGCTGACTATAAATTTGAGGCCTATTATTTAGGTGCTGGGTGACAGGTATACGTTTATGGACAGAATTAAACTTGGAAATGCACGGTAGCGTGTGAAGTTATTGAGAATGACCCTATCTGCACCTTCAATCTAATATACCCTTTTATGGATAGATTTAAAGTAGGCCTGATACAGCAGAAACCACTGATTTAGGGAATTGGTAAGTTGGGAATTGTATTTCAACCCAGAACAAAAACTGTGCTTTGACGGACACTAAATGAATTGACCAGCCTCAGCAATAAACACAGATTTAGCTGAATATAAATTTGATGCCTATTATTTAGGCGCTGGGTGACAGGTATACGTTTACAGACAGAATTTGACTTGGAAATGCACAGTAGCGTGTGTGTTAAGTTATTGAGAATGACCCTATGTGCACCTTCAATCTAATATACCCTTTTATGGATAGATTTAAAGTAAGCCTGATACAGCAGAAACAACTGATTTAGGGAATTGCTAAGTTGGGAATTGTATTTCAACCCAGAACAAAAATATATCCTTTGCCAGACAGCAGACAGTATTACAATTGGCTGGCCACAGCTGAAACACCAGATTTAGGGTACTGCTATTTTGGCAATTGTATTTCACCCCTCAATAAAATAGCAAGCCCCTGATGTAGGATATACCAAAAAAATAACCACACTATTGATGGTTAAATGGACTTGGTGGCAGCTTGCCCCTGATGTAGGATATAGCAAAAGAATAACCACACTATTAATGGTTAAATGGACTTGGTGGCAGCTTGCCCCTGATGTAGGATATAGCAAAAGAATAACCACACTATTAATGGTTAAATACACTTGGTGGCAGCTTGTGCTGGCACACCACAAGACACAAAATGGCCGCCGATCACCCCAGTAAAAAGTGACAGAAAAACGCTCTGGGCAGCCTAAAAACAGTGAGCAATTGAATAGCTGCAGTTCAATGATCCACAGCTGCAGATCGATCTCTGAATTAAGTGTTTTTTCAGAGTTAATCACTGCCTAATCTCGCCCTAATAGTCGCAGCTGCAACCTCTCCCTACACTGATCAGAGCAGAGTGACGGGCGGCGCTATGTGAGTCCAGCTTAAATAGAGGCTGGGTCACATGCTGCACTGGCCAATTACAGCCATGCCAATAGTAGGCATGGCTGTGACGGCCTCTTGGGGCAAGTAGTATGAAGCTTGTTGATTGGCTGCTTTGCAGCCTTTCAAAAAGCGCCAAGAAAGCGACGAACACCGAACCCGAACCCGGATTTTTACGAAAATGTTACAGTTCGGGTTCGCTCATCCCTAATCGCATACAGAAACCATACGAAGATGTTTTTGTGGAAAAACGGAACAACGGATCCGTGAAAAACAGACTGCAAAATACTGAAAAAGCCATACGATCATGTGCAAGAGGCCTAATACAACGCCCCATACCTCTTAGGCTACTTTCACACTAGCATTTTTTGCATTCATTTTTTAGCATTCAAAAATGCTTCCGTTACAATAATACAACTGCATGCATCTGTCATGAACGGATCCGGTTGTATTATGTCTTCTATAGCCATGACGGATCCGTCATGAACACCATTGAAAGTCAATGGGGGACGCATCCGTTTTCTATAGTGTCAGAGAAAACAGATCCGTCTCCATTGACTTACAGATCCGTCTTGCTCCACTTCATCAGGCGGACAGCAAAACGCTTCAGGCAGTGTTCTGGTGTCCACCTCCAGATCGGAATGGTGACTGGAATGGAGGCAAACTAATGCATTTTAAGCGGATCCTTTTCCAGTCAGCATGCATTAGGGCAAAACTGATCCGTTTTGGACCGCTTGTGAGAGCCCATGACGGATCTGACAAACGTAAAGCCAAAACGCTAGTGTAAAAGTAGCCTAACATCCAGTGATGTCTCCTTTGATGTAGATGTTCTCTTCCTCATCTTCTCCATTCAGACCATACCGCTATGATGATTTTTCAACTATCTCTCATCTCTGCAGTTTGACAAAAAAATCACCACCAATACTGTGCCGCTGTGTTCCCCTATACTATACTGCAGAAATAGTCCCCCTGATAATACTAGTAGGACACAGATAGTGCCCAATTAAATAATGATTGGAACGCAGTGTCCTAAAATAACTGCACCCAGCAAATAGTGCCCCTGATACTAACAGTGTAAACATTGTGTCCCCCAAAAATAACTGAGCTAAGCTGATACTGTGCCAGGGTGCCACCCACAGTATTAGTGCTCTCAAAAGTCCCATCAATAGTAACAATTCTCTGCCACAGCGCTCTTGGTAGTAATAGTGCCCCCAATAGCACTAATGTGCTAAATAGTACACTGTGCCCCAGAAGTAATAATGCTCCCATAGTGCCCATACTAGTAATCATGTTCCCCATAGTCGCCCAATAGTAATAAAGCCTACCATAATGCCCCCCTCCTCCGTAGTAATAATTCTCCTTATAATGTGACAGTAGAAAAATGCCCCCTTAAAATGAGCATCAGTACAAACAATATATAATTTGCGCCAGTGCAAAAAAATGTCCCCTAATAATGTGCACTAGTGCAAAAATGCCCCTGTTCTGTGTGCCAGTACAAAAAATATCCCCTTTTAGTGACCCCAGTTAAGCTAATGTCCCCATAGTGCCCCCATAATATGAGCATGTATAAAATAACCCTATATAATGCCCCCATGTCAATTCCCCCATAGTGCTCCTCTCTCCCTTTCCCCATAGTGCCCCCATAATGTGCCAGTATAAAATACTCCTATATATTACGTCCAGTAAATGCCCCAATAGTGCTCCTCTCCCCCCTTCCCACCTAATAATTAACCCCTTAAGGACTCAGCCCTATTTCACCTTAAGGACTTGGCCATTTTTTGCAAATCTGACCAGTGTCACTTTAAGTGCTGATAACTTTAAAACGCTTTGACTTACCCAGGCCGTTCTGAGATTGTTTTTTCGTCACATATTGTACTTCATGACACTGCTAAAATTGGGTCAAAAAAGTTAATTTTTTTGCATAAAAAAATACAATTTGTACCCAAAATTTAGAAAAATTAGCAAATTTCAAAGTTTCAGTTTCTCTACTTCTGTAATACATAGTAATACCCCCAACAATTGTGATGACTTAACATTCCCCATATGTCTACTTCATGTTTGTAGCATTTTGGGAATGATATTTTATTTTTTGGGGATGTTACAAGGTTTAGAAGTTTAGAAGCAAATTTAGAAATTTTTCAGAAATCTTCAAAATCCCACTTTTTATGGACCAGTTCAGGTTTGAAGTCATAGTGTGAGGCTTAGATAATAGAAACCTCCCAAAAATGACCCTATTCTAGAAACTACACCCCTCAAGGTATTCGAAACAGTTTTTTCAAACTTTATTAACCCTTTAGGTCTTCCACAAGATTGAGAAACAATTTCAAAATTTCTATTTTTTTGAAAATTTTCCAATATAATCAATTCCAGGAGTAAAACAAGGGTTAACTGCCAAACAAAACTCAAAATAGGTTGCCCTGATTCTGTAGTTTGCAGAAACACCCCATATGTGGTCGTAAACTACTGTTTGGCTGAACGGGAGCACATAGAAAGAGGGGAACACCATATGGGTTTTGGAAGGCAGATTTTGCAGGACTGGTTTTGTTTATACCATGTCCCATTTAAAGCCCCCTGTTGCACCCCTAGAATAGAAATTTTAAAAAAGTGACTCCATCTAAGAAAGTACACCCCTCAAGGTATTCAAAACTGGGTTTACAAACTTTGTTAACCCTTTAGGTGTTCCACAAGAGTTAATGGCAAATGGAGAAAATATTTCGAAATTTCTATTTTTTTGGAAATTTTCCAATATAATACATTTTTTCCAGGAGTAAAACAAGGGTTAACTGCCAAACAAAACTCAATATGGGTTGCCCTGATTCGGTAGTTTGCAAAAACACCCCATATGTGGTCGTAAACTACTGTTTGGCCGAATGGGAGCACATAAAAGGAGGGGAACACCATATGGGTTTTGGAAGGCAGATTTTGCAGGACTGGTTTTGTTTATACCATGTCCCATTTGAAGCCCCCTGTTGCACCCCATGAATAGAAATTTTAAAAAAAGTGACTCCATCTAAGAAAGTACACCCCTCAAGGTATTCAAAACTGGGTTTACAAACTTTGTTAACGCTTTAGGTGTTCCACAAGAGTTAATGGCAGATGGAGAAACAATTTCGAAATTTCTATTTTTTGGAACATTTTCCATTTTAACCCTTACTTTATTGCTGAAAAAAATGGGTTAACAGCCAAAGAAAACTGAAAATGAGTTGCCCTGATTCAGTAGTTTGCAGAAACACCCCATATGTGGTCGTAAACTACTATTTGGCTAAACGGCAGGAGATAGAAGAAGGGGAACGTCATATGGTTTTTGGAAGGCAGATTTTGCTGGACTGGTTTATTTACACCATGTACCCTTTCAAGCCCCCTGATGCACCCCTAGAGTAGAAACTCCATAAAAGTGACCCCATCTAGGAAACTACGGGATAAGGTGGTTGTTGTTTTGGGACTATCCCCCCAGATTAACACGGTTAAAAAAAAAAAAAACGGTGCCAAAACCGCTATTTTTGGCACTTTTCCATTTCAATCCATTTTTCCCGGTAACAAAACAAGGGTTAACAACCAAACAAAAGTTAAAATTTATTACCCTGATACTGCAGTTTACAGAAATGCCACATTTGTGGTCGTAAACTGCTGTATCAGTAAAAGGCAGGCCGCAAAAGGAAAGGACCGACATGGTTTCTGGGAGGCCTATTTGATGGCCTTTTTTATTGACACCATGTCTCTTTTGAAGCCCCCCTGATGCCCCCCTAGAGTAAAAACTCCCTAAAAGTGACCCCATCTAAGAAACTACACCCCTCAAGGTATTCAAAACTGATTATACAAACTTTATTAACCCTTTAGGTGTTCCTCAACAGTTTATGGCAAATGGAGATGTAATTTCAGAATTTACATTTTTGGTAACCTTGCCTCACAAAAATGTAATATGGAGCAACCAAAAATCATATTTACCCTAAAAATAGTCCCCCAAAAAATGTCACCTTATCCCGTAGTTTCCAAAATGGGGTCACTTTTAGGGAGTTTCTACTTCAGGGGTGCATCAGGGGGGGTTGAAACAGGACACGGTGTAAATAAACTGGTCCATAAAAATCAGCCCTCCAAAAACCAAACGGCGCACCTTTCACTCTACGCCCTGCTGTGTGGCCGTACAGTAGTTTACGGCCACATATTGGGTGTTTCTGTAAACGGCAGAGTCAGGGCAATAAAGATACAGTCTTGTTTGGCTGTTAACACTTGCTTTGTTAGTGGAAAAAATTGGTTAAAATGGAAAATTAGGCAAGAAAATGAAATTCTCAAATTTCGTCACCATTTGCCAATAACTCTTGTGCAACACCTAAAGGGTTAAATGACGTATATACAATCAGTTTTGAATACCTTGAGGGGTGTAGTTTCTTAGATGGGGTCACTTTTAGGGAGTTTCTGCTCTAGGGGTGCATCAGGGGGCTTCAAATGGGACATGGTGCAAATAAACCGGTCCATAAAAATCAGCCCTCCAAAAACCAAACGGCGCACCTTTCACTCTACGCCCCGCTGTGTGGCCGTACAGTAGTTTACGACCACATATTGGGTGTTTCTGTAAACGGCAGAGTCAGGGCAATAAAGATACAGTCTTGTTTGGCTGTTAACCCTTGCTTTGTTAGTGGAAAAAATTGGTTAAAATGGAAAATTAGGCAAAAAAATGAAATTCTCAAATTTCATCACCATTTGCCAATAACTCTTGTGCAACACCTAAAGGGTTAAATGACGTATATAAAATCAGTTTTGAATACCTTGAGGGGAGTAGTTTCTTAGATGGGGTAATTTTTGGGTGGTTTATATTATGTAAGCCTCGCAAAGTAACTTCAGACCTGAACTGGTCCCTAAAAATTTAGTTTTTGTAAATTTCTGAAAACTTTCAAGATTTGCTTCTAAACTTCTAAGCCTTGTAACATCCCCAAAAAATAAAATATCATTCCCAAAATAATTCAAACATGAGGTAGACATATGGGGAATGTAAAGTCATCACAATTTTTGGGGGTATTACTATGTATTACAGAAGTAGAGAAACTGAAACTTTGGAATTTGCTAATTTTTCAAAATTTTGGGTAAATTAGGTAATTTTTTGTGCAAAAAAATAACTTCTTTCACTTCATTTTACCAGTGTCATGAAGATAAATATGTGACAAAAAAACAATGGACCAGTTCAGGTCTGAAGACTTTGTGGGGCTTACATAGTGGAAACCCCCCATAAATTACCCCATTGTAGAAACTACACCACTCAAAACTAATTTTACAAACTTTGTTAACCCTTTAGTGTTCCACCTGGCAACCCATTTTAGATGCCACGTCCCATTTGAAGCCCCCTGATGCACCCTTACAGTAGAAACTTCCAAAAAAGTGACTCCATTTTGGAAACTAGGGGATAAGGTGCCAGTTTTATTGGTACTATTTTGGGGTACATATGATTTTTGATTGCTCTATATTATGTTTTTTTATGAGGCAAGGTAACCAAAAAATGGCTGTTTTGCCACTGTTTTTATTTTTATTTTTTTACAACATTCATCTGACAGGGTAGATCATGTGCTATTTTTATAAAGCAGTTTGTTACGGACGCAATAATATCAAATATGTCTACTTTCTTTGTGTGTTTGTTTCAGTTTTACATAATAAAGCATTTTCGAAAAAAATCAAAAATTTGTGTCTCCATTTTCTTAACTCCACCAATAGTGAAAAAATCTGGTCTTTCATTAAACCAGTAGCATAATTACAGCGACGTTTCGTCCACCTCTGGTCTTTATCAAGCAGAGAAATCACAATATAAAACGTGCCTTTAAATAGTGCTAGTGTGGGTGTGTCCCTCACATTCCTATAGGTGGAGGTGTGAACCCAATAATAACATACAAATACAACCCATTTACAATTAACGATTCATATGCTTCCAAAGATCATAGGTTGTAACATTCATAAATGCATATCAATGTTTATAGCGCTTATGACATATATTCAGCATAAGAATGCTCATCATGTATATACCGTACATATTAATATAATCTGTGTGACATATCTTGTGAATAATGCCCCCTGTGTAAGTGTTATTTGACTTACACATGGTAGTTTTCTCATGTGAGATCCGAGGCTGCACTGGGATAGTGCGGGCCTATGCCTGGAGTACTCATAAAGACATCCACTGTTGATAGGGGAAGGCTGAATTACTCCCTATCCGCAGCACAGGGACATCAAGGACCCCCATACTCCTGCTGGCATGGATAACGCCACATAAATCTAAGATTTGCAATTCAGTCTTGGATCTCCCTGTCCCGGAACATTTCTAAAAATTTGGACACAATATTTCCCAATTAAGGTATCAGGTAATCAATGGGATTCCACAACCCCAAAGGGGTGGCAATCGAGAGATCTTACTTAAAAAACTTGAATGTTGGTGATACCCGATGTGATCCCAGATACTCGAACCCTTTACGCTGGCAGTAAAATCTCTGCAGTGCAGGCCTGTGCAAATTACAGGTAAGCAGATACCTTGCTTTGCTAAAGTCTATCTGCACTGTTTTTTCCAGTGGCCACCATAGTCCAGTAAGTATTTTTTTATTTTTTTTTGTCATTCTGAGGAAGAGTAACATTTATTAATAGAATATTCAATATTTATCAGTAAAGCGTAACAGTCAGGCACGCGTCACTGCTGTCCAAATCTAAAATTGGATTAGATATATTTTTAATTAATTAATCAATGAATGCTCTCTCCTCCCCCCATGTCCCAGTATCATAGTGCCATCTCCCCCTCCCCCCCCACAAAAAAAGTGCCAGTATCAAATGCCTCTCTCCCTCCCCCCCAGGTGCCAGTATCAGGTGCCAACCCCCCTCCCCCCATGTGCCAGTATCAGGTGCCAACCCCTCCTCCCCCCCAGGTGCCAGTATCAGGTGCCAACCCCCCTCCCCCCATGGCACTAACAGTCGGGTATTAAAAAAAAATATATAAACACTTCTACTTACCTCCATGTCAGCGATGTGATGCAGCCTCTTCCTGTGTCCCGCCCTGTATGTCCATATATGTAATCAGTGCTTGTATTTCAGAAAAGTTTCGGCTGGCATTCAAACCCACAACCTTCTGTATCAGAGGCAAAGCACCTAACCACAAGACCATAAGAGCTGCCTTGCTGCTGACTGAAACTGTTATAGCTGGCTAAGTGTACATCTATACACATGACAGCTGCTCATATATAGAGATATAGCAGAGCTGAGTGTGCTGGGACACCTGTCATATAGAGATATAGCAGTGCTGGGTGTGTTGGGGCAGCTGTCATGTGTATAGATGTACACTTAGCCAGCTATAACGGTAGAAGTCTCATATTTTTTTAATCAGTTGCAATGCAGCCTTTATAGTTGTGTGGGTAAATACTTTGCCACTGATACACTGGAGGTTGTGGGTTCAAATCCCAGACACATCAGGAGACAGTAAGATTAGATCACATTAGTGAGGGGGCCTGGTCAGCCGCTGCTGATGCTGTGAAGGGGCCCTGAACATTAAGACAAGAATCGATATTTAACTAACTTGGCAGCCCAGGCCCCGAAGCAGCTGCTTCCCCTGCTTCCCTGGTAGTTACGCCACTGCCTCTACCCAAACTGATGTTGTCAAGTAAGAACCACTCTCTCCAGCAATGTCAGTGCAGGAGACGAAGCTGAAGGCACTCAATGAGGTTTGTAAGATGGCTTAGGGTAAGCTAGGTATGGCCTTGGTAGCACCCATAATTATAGTGATTAGAGATTTTGTTGGATCCATGGGTAAGCCCATCAATATTGAATATGAATGTGTGAAAGGTGTTTGATGCCCTGATACTACCTGAGGAGCTAAAGGCTAAACTATTACCTGAAGCTTACTTTAAGTGGGGGTCTATGTGATACAGGAGGGCCAGTAGACTTCCAAAATGTGAGTCCAATACAGGCTACAGAGGCTGGAGGGAAAAATGGAAGCAAGAAGTAGAAGTGATGAGTGAGAATGAACTCTGGAGAATGAACTCTACCTTCAGAGGGCACTCTACCCAATAAGGATGGATTTAGAACATGGGCAAATCAAGAGAGGGAATATGTGATTGGGTTCTGTGTGTATGGCTCCTGGGTTCAACAATGCTGCTACTAGGTTAGTTGAAGGTGAATGCTGTAATAATGATGGGAGAACTATGGGAGTTCCAGAAAGGCGTATGCCCAGGTTATCTTACCCATTTCAGAGACTACGTATTGACTACATTCAGTTACCAAAGGTAGAACAGTGTGAATATATCCTTGTCTGTATTGATCTCTTTCCCTCATCTTACCCATTTCAGAGACTGCGTATTGACTACATTCAGCTACCAAAGGTAGAACAGTGTAAATATGTCCTTGTCTGTATTGATCTCTTTCCAGTATATTAAAAAACCTGGCCTGTAGCAAAGGCAACAGCAAAGGCTACAGATACGAAGAAGGTTTGTGGCTTCTGGCCCATGAGGATCAGAGACACCAAAGTGGGGAAGTGGGCTATAATTTGTCCAAGATACAGGATGTACTAGTAATCAGGAGACAGGTTGTGGTCTTGGACAAGTTTGTGGAGATCTGTAATACAGTCTAGAATTTATAGTTCTTTTAGAGAGGAGCAGTGGAGACAAGCTGCTAGTGTGAGATCTGTATGGGAGTCCTATAAAACCAACTAATTGCTGTAGATAACTAAGGCTCCTTTCACACCTGCGTTCAGGTGTCCGCTCGTGAGCTCCGTTTGAAGGGGCTCACAAGCGGCCCTGAACGCAGCCGTCTGGCCCTAATGCATTCTCAGTGGAGGCGGATCCACTGAGAATGCATCCGTCTGCCAGCGCTCAGCCTCCGCTCCGCTCAGTGAGCGGACACCTGAACGCTGCAAGCAGCGTTCAGGTGTCCGCCTGGCCGTGCGGAGGCGATCGGATCCGTTCCGACTTATAATGGAAGTCAATGGAGACGGATCCGCTTGAAGATGACACCATATGGCTCAATCTTCAAGCGGATCCGTCCCCCATTGACTTTCAATGTAAAGTCTGAACGGATCCGCTCAGGCTACTTTCACACAGAAAATTTTTCTAAGTTATAATGCAGACGGATCCGTTCTGAACGGAGCCACCGTCTGCATTAATATGAGCGGATCCGTTCAGAACGGATCCGCTCGAACGCTAGTGTGAAAGTAGCCTAAGTGTGTGATTTCCTTCCAGATGTGAATTCAGTGGCTTTACCTTTCCACAAACCCTGTGAGCATTGATGATTGGGCAGGTGTTAAGAGACATAAGGAAAACTTTGAATTACTGATTTGATTACTTCAAAATTAGTGAAGTGTTTAAAAGAGAAACCAACTGGAGACACACCGACCTTTACAAATACATCTGTAACTAAAGGGAAACACAAGAAGAGTCTTTAGTCTCTGCATTGTGCTGCTTATTGGACTTCTGAGGTTTAAAGGACATTTAGGACAATACATTTATTAATCTTCATATGGCTACTGTGAAAGTAATCAATTTGATTGTTTGATATGTACAAATTGTTAAAATGATTACAATGTTATGTATTCTTCCTGATACTGAGGAGGACCTGATAACACCATATTGTTGGAATTTATATTGTACAATGTGAATAAGTGGGTATTAGGCTTATTAGTGTTACTGGTTTATAATGGTGTCTATATAACTAATGTATTTTTAGGTTTAGCTGCATATAGATTAGAAATATTTGTAGGTTTCGTAGAAGCAGGGGCGTAGCTATAGAGGGTGCAGAGGTAGCAGTTGCTACAGGGCCCAGGAGCCTGAAGGAGCCCAAAGACCCTTGTGCCACATAAGACACTGGCATTATAGAAAGCGCATACTAGTCAATTTACACCTCTGGCTGGAGGGAAGGAGTTAGGTTAAGAATTTGGCATGAGGGGGTGCCCTTTCATGGTTTGCCTCAGGCAGCAGGAAGGATATGTGCTCCCCTGCCCCTTGCCAACGAGCACTGAGGAACAACGGGGGCCCAAGCTGAACTCTTGCACCAGGGCCCATGAGCTTTTAGCTACGCCCCTGCGTAGAAGTATTGTGGTTGTGCAGGCCAGACTCTTTGGAACTTCACTTCCAATTCCAGTTTGGTAAACAATACAAACCTGTGTAAAAAAACGTATGGGGAGATTTTATAACCTCATTAACATGGAGTGAAGATCCAGAAGAGAAAGGTCTCAAAGTCACAGAAAAGAGGGAATTTATATATGTTATTCTAATGATGAGAATGGTAAAAGGTTGGGAACAAACACACAATGTAAGTTAGTCAAATATGAGAAATATTTGAGTCAAGGGACTGCTGTACTGATGGATGTATATTGGCAATGTGGTAGTCTGGCGTATACCAGACTCCCTAGAGACTGGTCAGGTGTGTGCTCAATGGTAAAATTAATCCACCCCTTGTTGGTAAACCCTAAGCATGCATGGGTTCCAGGTGAGCGTGTGCGAATCAAGAGAAATCCATATTTCGATCCAGAGGAGGTTCCAGAAGATTTTAAAATCTCTTCAAAAGCTGAAATGTTTTTTGCAAGTTGGTTGACTCCTGGAGTACAAGCAGCGGCAAATGCAAAATGGATCCAGAAAAACAGGTACAAGCTATTAAAGTTTATAAATATTACAGATGAGGCCTTGAATGCCATCAAGAAGGAGCTCAGAGGTCTGAGATTGACAGTGGTACAGAACCTATATGCTCTCGACATGATTCTCACTTCTCAAGGAGGAGTTTGTGCAGTTATTGGAGACTCTTGCTGTACTTTCATTCCAGCGAATGATGATGAGAAAATGGGACTCTTGTTAGGGCCATGGAGAACCTCCATTCTTTGAATAAGCAAATGATTGATGAAGCTGGAGTTATAGGTGGCTGGTTCTCAGGGTGGTCTTTGAATCTTCCATCTTGGTTCTTGCCATTACTGAAGACTGTCATGCTTGTATGTGTTCCAGTACTGTTATTGTGTCTTGTATGTCTGTTATTTTTATGCTGTAAAAGACTGTTCTTGAAAGCCACCATGATGCTTGTCTACGCACCTGTTGCTACAGAGGAAGTCAAGGATCCGGAAGTGTGGACTTTGTTCATTGGATGAGAACATCATATGTTGAATTGCAGAAAGCCAGAGAAATTGTGTGCGTAGTATAAATGTCAGTATCAGGGGGCAATGAAGGAGAAAATGAAAAATATATTGTATAATGCTGCCAGATTATACCAGACACTACATTCACAAATCTTATGTGTGTGTACACATTCCTAAGGTGTGGGGTAGACTCACTTGGGTGAGGGGCTATAGATTAGATGAAGCAAGCATTGGTAATGAATAACAGATGTTAGCCAAGAAGAACATAAAGCAAGCACGCATTAGCCATATATGGAGATGTCCAATGGGGTTGTAGAGAGAGTTTAACTTATCCAATGAGGATAAGACAAGTATGTAAAGTTTAGGATGGTTATGTGTATAAGATGAGTGTCTTCTCCCCTTTTGAGCATTTTCCTTTGTGCGATTGAAGCTGTTAATGCTCCCGGCTAGCCGCAATAAACCTTATTCTTCTTGAACTATTTGTTTTTTGAGTGGTATTCCAAAACACCCACACTAGCACTATTTAAAGGCACGTTTTATTATTATGCTGCTGGTTTAATAAACAACTGGATTTTTTCACTATTGGAGGAGTGCTATGGATTTCTATACATGCTTATCTCATGACGGGACCCATGGCCAGGATCTCTATCTGCGAGCACCACCACCCTCATTAATGGTACTTTTCTTGTTCCCATGCTGGGATGTTTAGTGCTGCTTATCCTTCATTTACCTTCCATTTTCTGAACGTCATATTTTTTTTTATTTTTCTGCCAATTTGTTTTAACACAGTTTTTATTTATTTATTTATTTTTACAGCGTTCACCTGAGGGGTTGGGTCATGTGACATTTTAATAGAGCAGATTGTTACGGACGTGGCAATACCTAATATGTATACTTTTTCCTATTTATTTAAGTTTTACACAATAATAGTATTTTTTAAACCAAAACAATTATGTTTTAGTGTCTCCATAGTCTGAAAGCCATAGCTTTTATTTTTTGACCGATTGTCTTAGAAAAGATCTCATTTTTTGCAGGATGAGGTGACTGTTTTGTTGTACTATTTTGGGGGCATACACATTTTTGATCACTTGGTGTTGCACTTTATGTAATGTTAGGTTACAAAAAATTGCTTTTTTGGCACTGTTTTTATTTTTATATTTTTTGCAGTGTTCACCTGAGGGGTTAGATCATGTGATATTTTTATGGAGCTGGTTATTACAGATGCAGTGATACCTAATATGTCAACTTTTTTTATTTATTTCACTTTAACACAATAATAGCAGTTTTGAAGCGCATTTTCTGATAGTCATAGTTTTATTTTATTTTTTTACCAATTGTCTTAGGTAGGATCAAATTTTTTGCGGGATGAACTGACGGTTTGATTGGTACTATTTTGGGGGGCATGCGCCTTTTTTGATTGCTTGGTGTTGCAATTTTTGTGATGTAAGGAGACCAAAAATGGCTTTTTGGCAGTTTATTTTTTTTTACGGTGTTTACCTGAGGGGTTAGGTCATGTGATAATTTTATAGAGCTGGTTTTTACAGACGTGGCCATACCTAAAATGTATACTTTTTTATTCTATTTCACTTAGCATAATAATAGCATTTTTAAAACAAAAATGATTGTTTTAATGTCTCCATGTTCTGAGAGCTATAGTTTTTTTGAGCAATTTTCTTATGTAGGGGCTAATTTTTTGCGGGATGGGGTGATGGTTTTATTGGTGAAATTTTGTTGGACACATGCCTTTTTGATCACTTGGAGTTGCACTTTTTGTGATGTAAGGTGACAAGAATGGCTTTTTTTACACAGTTTCTTTTTTTATGTTTTTTTATTGTACGGGGTGGATCATGTGATCCAACCTGTATTTATATATTTATGGACATTACGGACGCGGAAATACCAATTATGTCTATTTTATTTTTTCTATTTAAAAAAAAATGTTTTTAATTGGGGAATTTTTTTTTTTTTTACACTTTGCGTCCCCCATAAGGTCATACAAGACCTCTGGGGGACATTTAACTTTACTTTCTCCTGTAACTGGGGCTGACATAGTTACAAGGGAAATACAGTCCCCCAAGAGGCTGTACACCGGTCTATGGAAGACCTGACAGCTCCTGCACTCTCCCAACCCCGGCAGCCACATGATGTATACAGCAATCTAGAAGGCAGGGACACCTGGGAACTGCCCCTGCCTTCTCTCTGGGTTGCCCTTCTGTCACTGACAGTGGGCCCCCCGCTCGGCAACTGCACGATTAGCGTGCAACTGCCATCTCTGAATGGACGTTTCAGAACGTTCATTCAGAGATAAACATCCACCCATAGTACGTTTATATCCTATGTGCGAATGTGAAGTAGTTAAACAGAATTAAAGGGGAAAACCAATTAGTTAAAAATACCCTTGCAATACAATTGGGCACTGAAATGGCATATCAGTGGAAAAATTTCAATTTTTATTTTACACCATCTGCTGTGAATTCATTTTTGCAAAACACCTGTGGTGTCAAAATGTTCACTAAACCCCTTGGTACATAATGTGAGGTGTGTGGTTTCAAAACTGGGTTAACTTCTTGAGGTTTTTTTTTTGAATATGACATATTTTCAGTTGTTTCACACTTTTATGTTATGTACAGTACAGACCAAAAGTTTGGACACACCTTCTCATTCAAAGAGTTTTCTTTATTTTCATGACTATGAAAATTGTAGATTCACACTGAAGGCATCAAAACTATGAATTAACACATGTGGAATTATATACTTATCAAAAAAGTATGAAACAACTGAAAATATGTCATATTCTAGGTTCTTCAAAGTAGCCACCTTTTGCTTTGATTACTGCTTTGCTCTTGGCATTCTCTTGATGAGCTTCAAGAGGTAGTCACCTGAAATGGTCTTCCAACAGTCTTGAAGGAGTTCCCAGAGATGCTTAGCACTTGTTGGCCCTTTTGCCTTCACTTTGCGGTCCAGCTCGATTGGGTTCAGGTCCGGTGACTGTGGAGGCCAGGTAATCTGGCGCAGTACCCCATCACTCTCCTTCATGGTCAAATAGCCCTTACACAGCCTGGAGGTGTGTTTGGGGTCATTGTCCTGTTGAAAAATAAATGATGGTCCAACGAAACGCAAACCGGATGGAATAGCATGCCGCTGCAAGATGCTGTGGTAGCCATGCTGGTTCAGTATGCCTTCAATTTTGAATAAATCCCCAACAGTGTCACCAGCAAAGCACCCCCACACCATCACACCTCCTCCTCCATGCTTCACGGTGGGAACCAGGCATGTAGAGTCCATCCGTTAACTTTTTCTGCGTCGCACAAAGACACGGTGGTTGGAACCAAAGATCTCAAATTTGAACTCATCGGACCAAAGCACAGATTTCCACTGGTCTAATGTCCATTCCTTGTGTTCTTTAGCCCAAACAAGTCTCTTCTGCTTGTTGACTGTCCTTAGCAGTGGTTTCCTAGCAGATATTCTCCCATGAAGGCTTGATTCACACAGTCTCCTCTTAACAGTTGTTCTAGAGATGTGTCTGCTGCTAGAACTCTGTATGGCATTGACCTGGTTTCTAATCTGAGCTGCTGTTAACCTGCGATTTCTGAGGCTGGTGACTCGGATGAACTTATCCTCCGCAGCAGAGGTGACTCTTGGTCTTCCTTTCCTGGGGCGGTCCGCATGTGAGCCAGTTTCTTTGTAGCGCTTGATGGTTTTTGTGACTGCACTTGAGGACACTTTCAAAGTTTTCCCAATTTTTCGGACTGACTGACCTTCATTTCTTAAAGTAATAATGGCCACTCGTTTTTCTTTACTTAGCTGCTTTTTTCTTGCCATAATACAAATTCTAACAGTCTATTCAGTAGGACTATCAGCTGTGTATCCACCTGACTTCTCCACAACGCAACTGATGGTCCCAACCCCATTCATAAGGCAAGAAATCCCACTTATTTAACCTGACAGGGCACACCTGTGAAGTGAAACCATTTCAGGTGACTACCTCTTGAAGCTCATCAAGAGAATGCCAAGAGTGTGCAAAGCAGTAATTAAAGCAAAAGGTGGCTACTTTGAAGAACCTAGAATATGACATATTTTCAGTTGTTTCACACTTTTTTGTTATGTATATAATTCCACATGTGTTAATTCATAGTTTTGATGCCTTCAGTGTGAATCTACAATTTTCATAGTCATGAAAATAAAGAAAACTCTTTGAATGAGAAGGTGTGTCCAAACTTTTGGTCTGTACTGTATGTCAAAATACATTGTTAGAGTAAAGCCTGTGAGGGGGATTCATTTATTGGAATTGTTCTGTGATCTTTGATCCTGATGTGTTATTACATGGGTGATCGTAGTGTGAACAAGATCAATATAGCTACCTGGTAACGTAAATTTTATAGTTGAACTAATGGTTGACATAGAAGTTAAATATAGAATTAAACAATATGAATACGGGGTTACCCATTCCTTTGGCCATAAACAAGATGGCGATCACGAGCGGCAAGGGGATGTGGCAATAAGAATTGCGCTTGCGCAGTGAATGAAGGATGATGCAGACAGTGCCGGTGCAAGGATTTTTGTCAACAAAAGCAAATCTACATTTTGGCGCACCCCCCTCCCCCCATCATTTCACAATTCTGCCCCTCATGATTCATGTCCATTTCTTGCCCCCCATCATTTCACATTTCTGCCCCTCATGATTCATATCCATTTCTTGCCCCCCCCCCATCATTTCACATTTCTGCCCCTCATGATTCATGTCTATTTCTTGCCCCTCCATCATTTCACATTTCTGCCCCTCATGATTCATGTCCATTTCTTGCCCCCCCCATCATTTCACATTTCTTTCCCTCATGATTCATATTCATTTCTTGCCCCCCCCCCCATCATTTCACATTTCTGCCACTCACGATTCATGTCCATTTTTTGTCCCCCCCATCATTTCACATTTCTGCCCCTCATGATTCATGTCCATTTCTTGCCCCCCTATGTGCCAATATCATAGTGCCATCCTCTCCCTCTACCCCTTAATGTGCCAGTATCAAGTGCCTCTCTCCTCCCACCTCCATGTGCCAGTATCATGGCGCCAATAGCACCCCTCCCCCGTGGCAGTAAAGTAACAGTCCGGTATTTAAAAAAAATCAAAACACTTTTATACTTACCTCCATGTCAGCGATGCGATGCAGGCCTCTTCCTCTTCCTGTGTTCCCACCAGCCTCTAGTGTTGAAGATTTGGTGCTTGTGTTCTTATTTAGCCTGTCTTTCAGAAAAGTTTATGATGGGATTTGAACCCACGACCTTCTGTGTCAAATGCAAAGCACTTATTCACACAGCCATGAGGGCTGTATAGCCAGTTATGTAAAAAATAAAAATAAAAATATAAGACTTCTACTGTAGATAACTTTGATACCTAGTGTACAACCATACACAGTGCTACATCCATACACAGTGTGCTGGGGCAGCTGTCATGTGTATGTACACTAGGTAGCAAAGTTCTCTACAGTAGAAGTCTCATAAGTAACTGGCTATACAGCTCTCATAGCTGTGTGGGTAAATGCCTTGCCTCTGATGTAAAAGGTTGTGAGTTCGACTCCCAGGAGAAAATTTTCTGAAAGACATGCTAAATGAGAATTAAATACACCAGGGTCTCGTAGCGGCTGCTGCCTCAGCCTGTCAGCTGCGTGCCGCTCTGTGACTGAGAGAGTGAGTGAGGGCGGGGGTGGCCGGGCTGCTCAGCACAACAGGCTCAGCGGGGTAAATGTAAGTTAGCAAGTTAATTGTTTTCCGCCCCCCCCCCTCCCAAGCAGCTGCTTGGGCTGCCTTATGATAGAGCCGGCCCTGGATGCAGAGGCCTGGGCTCAGTGTTCATGTGCTTGCTCCATATGAATAAGGTGACTATTTATTATATAGGACCTTGATTTCCCTACATTATGATGTATTTATATAGCCAAGCGTTTTTCTAAGGCACATCATGCACTATATGAGTTCATGAATTTAGATGTATATTTATACGTATCACGTTTGCACTGAATCTGATACACATATAGGCAGTTCCCGGGTTAAGTACATTCGAGTTAAGTGCAACTAGTACTTACGTACACTGCCTCATGGGACCGGAAGTGTACTCCCCCTTCAAGCTATCAGCATTCTTGCACTGCAAGCCGTTGATAAGAGACATCCAGAACTCCCCTGCCCGTTCTCTGCAGCTGGGAGTTGAAAACCACATCAGAGGCTGATACACGTGGGGCTAGCAGTGTCTGTCCCGCCGCCCACCATCTCCAGACAGTGATCAGTGACCCTTTGTCTGTGTTTCCAGGGGAGCGAGGGGCTGTGAAGCAGCATGCGAGCCGAGCCTCCGTCTATGTTTGCAAGGGGGAGGCAAGGGGCAGCTTGTGCTGTGTAAAGCAGAGCATAGCTTAGGCTACTTTCACACTTGCGTTTGGTGCGGATCCGTCATGGATCTGCACAGACGGATCAGTTCAGGTGATACAACCATCTGCATCCGTTCAGAAAGGAACCGTTTGAATTATCTTTAACATAGATAAGACGGATCCGTCTTGAACACCATTGAAAATCAATGGAGGACGGATCCGTTTTCTATTGTGCCAGATTGTGTCATAGAAAACGGATCCGTCCCCATTGACTTACATTGTGTGTCAGAACGGATCCGTTTTGCTCAATTTTGTCAGACGGACACCAAAACGCTGCAAGCAGCGAAGACGGTTTGGGGATGGTAGACGGAGGTATGCAGGTGTTTAATATTTAATAGCTTACACAATTTTTTAGTTATTTTGGACATAAAGGGTGTCCCCTGGTCGTCAGAATCTCCTTTGGTATCCCCACCCGGGCGAACTCATGAGCTCTTTAGCTATTACCTTGGCCGAAGACGGTTTGGGGATGGTAGACGGAGGTGTGCAGGTGTTTAATATTTAATAGCTTACACAAATTTTTAGTTATTTTGGACATAAAGGGTGTCCCCTGGTCGTCAGAATCTCCTTTGGTATCCCCACCCGGGCGAACTCATGAGCTCTTTAGCTATTACCTTGGCCGAAGTATGGCTCAATGCGACCATCTCCGGATACCGCGTGGCATAGTCTAACACTACCAGGATGTGTTGGTGACCTCGGGCTTATTTAATAATGGGGCCTACCAGATCCATGGCGATCCTTTCGAAGGGCACCTCTACAATGGGCATAGGTACCAGTGGACTGCAATACTGAGGTTGGGGGCTAGTCACCTGACACACTGGACAGGACTAACAGAACCTCCGGACTTCCTCATATATCCCAGGCCAATAGAACCATTGTAGAATTCGCTCCAGCGTTCTTAACCCCCAGATGCCCTCCCAACATATGTGCATGTGCTAAATCCAAGACCATTCGCCGGTAAGGCTGGGGCACCACCAGTTGTTCCACCACCTCCTGCCTCACCTTGTCTACCCTGTATAACAGGTCCTGGTTATAGGCCAAGTGAGGAAATACAGTATCGGCGCAGGGACGCTGGGCAACGCCATTGATCACTGACACACCTTCTCTAGCCCGCAATAACATTGAATCCTGGATCTGTGCGGTCCCGAAGGTTTCTCCGGGTACCTCCAGATCCAGGACGGACGAACTTTCTGCTGTCTCACCCACCAATACTTCTAGAGAAAACCGGTCAGGGTTACACTCCACCTCCCCTATGGTGACACCTACAGCTGGGGCCCCTGCCTCTGGGTCCTCAGGCTCGGGACCCGGACATTTTTCTTCTCCACAGGTGGGCAACCCGTTCCTCCACAAAGTCCAGAACAGGGGAAAGTCCCTCCCCAATATTGCAGCATAAGAGAGCCGTCTCCCCACTCTGACGACATGTGATACCTCCTTCCCACAAACCGCTAGGGTAACCTTAGTGGTGGGATACTCCCGGCGATCTCCATGTATACAGACAATGGTAGGGGTTCACCTTTCTGGGAGTTTTTCTGTTACCAGCGACTCATGGACCAGAGTTACCAGGCTCCCAGAGTCCAGCAGGGCGTGCACAGAGGGTCCATTAACAACGACATCACACACCGGATGGGTATCCGCAGCCAGCAGGGGGTCAGCTATATACACTGGTTGGGCATAAAAATAGGACCGGCGAGTGAACCCGCAGTCCATGGGTTCGGATGCCCTAGGGCAGTTGGCTGCCACATGTCCCCAGTCCTGACAATGCCAACATCTGATACCCGCAGCCTCCCTCCTCCCCAGGGTATTCCTCCCACGGACTGGAGATCCACTCCCCACCTTATGAAATGGGATCCCTTTTCCAGGATCCCGGTTCGGTAACTGGGGTTGACGTGACTTCGGTAGTACCGCTGAGTCCCGCACCATATCCTGAGTGGCCATATACCTCTCCACCAGACTAGCCAGTTGTTCCAGGTTGCCTGGATCGCCTTGTCCCACCCAGCGCTGTATGGCTCTCGGGAGGGTACGCACGAACCTGTCGACCACGACCCTTTCAACCATCTGAGAAGGGCTCAACATTTCAGGCTGAAGCCATTTTTTTTACTAGGTGAAGTTAGTCATAGGCTTGTGACCGGGCGGGTCGGGACTCGGCAAACACCCACTGATACACCCTGTGCGCTCGCACATAGGTGTTTACCCCCAACCTGGCCAACACCTCATCTTTTAGCCTCTCATAGTCCTTGGCCTCATTGCGGCTAAGGCCAAAATAGGCCTTTTGTGCGACCCCCACCAGAAAAGGCGCCACCACCTCAGCCCACTGCTCCAATGGCAGCCTCTCTTGCTCCGCGGTTCTTTCGAACACTGTCAGGAATGCCTCTATATCCTCTTCTGGATCCTCAAGGCAGATCGGACTTTGTCCCTGGCGGTACACACAGTTGGGGTTGTTGCAGTTGAAATTCCTTGCAGGGATGTTCGCACCGACTCTTGCATGGCCACCAGCTGCTGCATTAGGAGATTGTTTGTCTACTGCTGTGCACACATAGCCTCCTCATGTCTTTTTTGCTGTAGCTCATTACTTTCCCTCTGAGCCTGAAAAGGCTGTTGCTGCTGTAAATGACTCTGATTCAGGTGCTTAATGGCCTCCTCCATCTTGTCAGGAACCATAAAACTTGCAGGCCTGATATATGACATGCAGTCTAACACAACTTTTGCCTGAGGCCTGCCTCACTGCAGGAATGTCCGCATCCTCCACCAATTGTGGGGATGTGCTTGTGGTAGGCTACAGTAGCGGTGTCAATATTGAGGCAATCACAGACAGTCTTTGTGATACACCGTGACTTTATTCACACCAAAGGCATAATAGGCAATGTGCAGACCACACAGGTGCATATCCAATCACAGTCTGCTTAAACTAATAACACACAAAGAATTAAATGTTACCATGTTTTTGTTGAACACACCATGTAAACATTCACAGTGCAAGTGGAAAAAGTATGTGAACCCTTGGATTTAATAACTGGTTGAACCTCTTTTGGCAGCAATAACTTCAACCAAATGTTTCCTGTAGTTGCAGATCAGCCGTGACGGTCAGGAGTAATTCTTGACCATTCCTCTTTACAGAACTGTTTCAGTTCAGCAATATTCTTGGGGTATCTGGTGTGAATGGCTTTCATGAGGTCATGCCACAGCATCTCAATTGGGTTGAGGTCAGGACTCTGACTGGGCCACTCCAGAAGGCGTATTTTCTTCTGTTTAAGCCATTCTGTTGTTGATTTACTACTATGCTTTGGGTCATTGTCCTGTTGCAACATCCATCTTCTGTTGAGCTTCAGCTGGTGGACAGATCGCCCTAAGTTCTCCTGCAAAATGTCTTTATAAACTTGGGAATTCATTTTCCTTCGATGATAGCAATCCGTCCAGGCCCTGACACAGCAAAGCAACCCCAAACCATGATGCCCCCACCACCATACTTCACAGTTGGGATGAGGTTTTGATGTTGATGTGCTGTGCCTCTTTTTCTCCACACATAGTGTTGTGTGTTTCTTCCAAACAACTCAACTTTGGTTTCATCTGTCCACAGAATATTTTGCCAGTACTGCTGTGGAACATCCAGGTGCTCTTGTGCAAACTGTAAACTTGCAGCAATGGTTTGTTTTTTTTGGGACAGCAGTGGCTTTCTCTGTGGTATCCTCCAATGAAATCCATTCCTGTTTAGTGTTTTTTGTATTGTAGATTCCCTAACAGGGATGTTACTATATGTCAGAGACTTTTGTAAGTCTTTAGCTGACACTCTAGGATTCTTCTTCACCTCATTGAGCAGTCTGCACTGTGCTCTTGCAGTCATCTTTACAGGACGGCCACTCCTAGGAAGAGTAGCAACAGTGCTGAACTTTCTCCATTTATAGACAATTTGTCTTACCATGGACTGATGAACAGCAAGGCTTTTGCAGATACTTTTATAACCCTTGCCAGCTGTATGCAAGTCAACAATTCTTAATCATAGGTCTTCTGAGAGCTCTTTTGCGCGAGGCATCATTCACATCAGGCAATGCTTCGTGTGAAAAGCAAACCCAGAACTGGAGTCTGTTTTTTATAGGGCAGGGCAGCTGTAACCAACACCTCCAATCTCATCTCATAGATTGGACTCCACTCCTCACTCCACTTAGCTCTTGGAGATGTCATTAGTCTAGGGGTTCACATATTTTTTCCACCTGTACTGTGAATGTTTACATGGTGTGTTCAATAAAAACATGGTAACATTTAATTATTTGTGTGTTATTAGTTTAAGCAGACTGTGATTGTCTATTGTTGTGACTTAGATGAAGATCAGTTCAAATTTCATGACCAATTTGTGCAGAAATCCATATCATTCCAAAGGGTTCACATACTTTTTCTTGCAACTGTATATATAATGTGGGGATTTGCTCTGGTAGACAGGCTTGCGGACGCAGTATAGAGGCAATGATAACGTCTTTAACTTAAACAGTGCAGTGTTTTATACACACATAAGTAAAGTGACAACAAAGGCAGTTTCCAGGAAAAACAGTCACCTTGAGTCTGGTGTTTGTTCACACCAGGCTGCAGCACACAAGTCCTTGGGTGAAGCAGAAGTCCACATGCTTTTTCCCAAACAATATAACAGGCCTTAGTCCCGACCCAAACTCTCAGGCTCCAACACCCAGAGTGACAAAGCTCCAGTATTCAGATGGAGAATAATCCACACAGCTGAGACTGCTGGCTTGTTTTTGATCCCAAACCAAAACTCGGCCTTGAACGTGAGGAACAGCCACCCACCCTGCATTTTGGCTGCTCCCAGTAAGAGCCGGCCCGGATCGGCTTTACAGCCACACTAAATAATCAATAGTGTCAATCAGCACTAGCTGTCGCTGACACTTAAAATTGCCGGCTCTTACCTCGCCTAGGCCAGGAACCTTGGTGACACATATCTTCCATCAATGACAGACCCATGCGCTTTCCTACAATATATTGTGGGGATTTACTCTGGTAGATAGGGTATGCTGGCAAATTACCAGTTCTTAAATCACACTTCAGTGTTTATTCACACATAAGGCAAAACAAAAAAAAAAGTCACTTTGCAGTCTTGGTGTTGGCACACACACAATAGAAAGTCCAAATAACAAAAATCACCTTGTTGGCAGTTCTATCTCTAGCAGTCCACAGAAGGCTTTATGGGGGCCTGTTTCCCCAGTGTGCTGCTCTCAGCCCTCCAGCATGATACAAAGCCTCAGATCTAAAAAAAAAAACACCTCTCTGCTGAGCCCAGTTGCCTATTTAAGGACAGCCTGCCAAAATCCGGATCGGCACTTAAACTCTGGTCCGGTATTTGACCTCACCTGGCTGGAAACCAGCCCAGCCGCACATGCTGGGAGGAAAATAACTGCCCTGCCAGACACAACCCCTCACTGTGTCACAATATATATACAGTATATATATTGTGGTGATGTGTACAGTATAAGTGCTGGGAGTCATATACATCCCAGCTAAATAACTCAGCTGGGTGAGATAACTCAAATCCAGAAAGCTGCAGTGGTTTTAGCAAAGTGTAGTTTTCTGAGATAGTTTTGTCTAGATGTTGTTTTGGGCTGGATTTCATGTGGACTGGGGGATAGGTTTGGTAGTGGGATCTGCCAGTCCGCACCCTTCCACTACATGTACTGTCTTTTGCCAGAGGTGATCGCAGGTGAGGCCTGCTGCTATAATCAAGAAGAGATAAAACAACCCTCTGTGTGTAACTTAGAGGAAGAAAGGCTGAGGAAGCCTGAGAGGCTCTGTGTTGTCTCAGCCAGGAGGGCTGAGGGGCCACGAGGCTTTGTAAAGCCTGAAGTTGGGGGGGCCCAGCGATACCTACGGGAAGAGGGTCGCACAGTCAGATTTGGGAGGACTTCTGGACCAAGGGTGCTGGTGTGGTCACAGCCTGGAGGCTGCTGGACCGTATATGTTTAAGCATCTAATCCCATGTGTGAACGGCGCTCTATAGGTAGGGACGTGTATTAGGTAGAGCCCAGTTGGGCAGGTGTTTATTTTTGATGTTTATGTGTGTGATGGTGGTGAAGTGACAAAATAAAGCACCTTTTGGACTTGAACCTGTTGTCAGAGAAGTCTCTGATTGCGACTGCCTGAGAGAGAATGATATACTGTATATATATATATATATATATATATATATACTGTATATATATGATAAAGATCACGTTTGCTCCACTGCTCCAAATTAATAGTAACCCAAGGGTTTTACGTGCAAGAAAATAACTGTGACATACTGGGGTCAAAGCAAATTCTTGTTTATTACAGGAAGAACAGCAGTTTATATAGACATCAGAGAGGCATTCCCCCTGAGGCATGTGGCTGAAATATGAAAATAAAACAAGAGATAACACTTGGTATCTGCCCATTGTGCATTGTTTTACTAACTGTGGTATGTGAACTATGTAAATATCTTACTACAGGCGCCATCTTGTAATGGAGTTCTCTAACAGCAGAAAAAGCATATATGATGTAGCAAGGAGGCGTGTTCTCTTGGGTAGGATGGAACCTTTGTGCTCTCGAGAAGATAAGGTGTCTAAGAGCTAAAGTATGTGGGTGTTTACTTAGCTGAATTCAAAGAATGTAGTCCACATCTCTATCAGTCCCCCCTTGGAGCTCATTCTTTCCCTAACAAAGCCTAGCACATCTGTCCCCATGCTTCGAATCCTCTTCACCAGCTTTCATGACAACCTAACCTAGTGTGTAGCCTCCCATGACACTGGACTTAGCATGGGAAAGTCAGATATCAGTCACTATGGTCGATGATCTCTAGGTGGCGTCGTAAGCAGGGGGGTGTCACCGCCAGCTCTGGGAGAGATCTTAGAAGTTCAGATAGACAGAAGACTCAGGAGTCGATCTGACAGATCTCTATTGTTTTCATTGTTGCTGACAGGTTTCTACCCCTTCGCAGGTTTTGCTCATTATCAGTCAGGTGGCCCCTTTATATGTTCCGCCTTTCACTGGTTTCTCTGCGGCTAATAGTTCTTCTGAGGAGTGCTCTGCTTGTGTGGTGATTCTCCTGTTCCAGTTGCTTCTCAAGTCTTTTCCCTTTTCTGGTTGTGTCTGTCCTGACTAGACCTCAGGGAGACACTTGCTCCTTCAGGTTGGAAGGAACTGGTTGCCTCTTTCCCTGTTCCCTAAGCTGAGGGTTTGGTGCAGTGTGTCAGCAATCTTAGGTTCCCATGCATGTGTATTTCTACCTTTGAGACTTGCACATATGGTTAGCAGCTTAAAGAGAGAGTCAGGGTTTGCTAGGAGGTGATCTCTTTATTCCCTTGTCTTGGGGCCTAGTCTGTAGTTGTTTTGTTGTTGTTCCTTTGGTTGTCTTTCCTTCCCCGTACTACCCGTGACATTATTAACCGCCGAATACCGTTACTGTTTCCCCTGCTCTGAGTTGTCATGGATCCTGTCTCTGCAGTGGTGGAACGCATGCAGGGGTTGTTGCAGACCTCCATTAAACTGTTGAAAGGTGTCAGGCGTCTGTCTCTGCCAGTGGAGTCCAGTCCTGCTCTGAACCTAAGATCGCCCTCCCGGACTGATTTGCCAAAGAAAGTGACAACTTTGTTTGGTTCAGGGAGTCATGTAAACTTTATTTTCGCTTACGCCCTCACTCCTCTGGTGACGAGAGTCAAAAGGTAGGGATCATTATTTCTTTATTGAAAGGTGAAGCTCAATCCTGGGCCTTTTCTTTGCCAACCGGATCCCAATCCCTCCGGTCAGTGGATAGTTTTTTCAGAGCCCTGGGACTTCTTTATGACAAACCAGATCGAGTTTCTCTGGCTGAATCTATGTTGCACGACTTGCATCAGGGAAATCGGTCTGCTGAGTTCTACTGCCAGTGACGTAGCGTGGGTTGCCAGCACCCGGGGCAAGCCATGTATGGCGCCCCCCCCCCTCCCAACCTGTGGACACACCCCTTTTACAGATAATGTAGCAGTCCTATATAACACCACAGATAACACGGTGGTTACTCTCTAAGTACAGTGTAGTAGATGGGTATAAGGCCCCAGAATTCAGAACACGCACAGTGTGACCTGAAGTCTGGGGCCAGGATGCGGCAGGGTGGGCCAAATTCTCAATCCACCCCCCAACCCTACCGTACACTACATACATCACTACAAAATATACAGGAGAATACAGCACCACATACCTCATCCATCCAGTGACATCTCCTGTGATGTAGACTTTCCTCAGCGTCTTTATTCGGAGATAAGACCGCCATGACACCTTCTTTCAGCTGCGTCTCATCTCTGCAGAGTTTTATTAGTTATTATTATATATAATGGCCCGCTCTGTATAATATATAATGGCCCCTCTGTAATATTAGGATATATAATGGTCTATTATATATCCTAATAATACAGAGGGGGCCATTATATATTATAATAATAAAGGGGGGTCATTATATATAGTAATTATACAAAGGGTCCATTATATATCCTAATATTACAGAGGGGTCATTATATGTAATAAGTATACAGAGGGGCCATTATATATATAACAATAATACAGAGGGGGCCATTATATATCCTAATATTACAGAGAGGTCACTATATATAATATACAGAGGGGGCATTATATATTCTAGTTATACAGAGGGGCTATAATGTAGTATATCATAATTATACAAGGGGACCATTATATATTATACAGAAGGCCATTATATATTATAGATATACAGATGGACCATTATATAT
Organism: Bufo gargarizans; assembly: GCF_014858855.1. Classification (NCBI taxonomy): domain Eukaryota; kingdom Metazoa; phylum Chordata; class Amphibia; order Anura; family Bufonidae; genus Bufo; species Bufo gargarizans. Next base: position 72,548,867 of record NC_058089.1, read on the forward strand.
AATAATTATACAGAGAGGCTATTAATAATAGCCCCCCTGTATAATTATTATATATAATGCCCCCCCTGTATAATTATTATATATTATGGCCCCCCTGTATAATTATTATATATTATGGCCCCACTGTATAACTATAAATTATAGTTATACAGTGGGGCCATAATATATAATACAAACCGGATTCCCAAAAAGTTGGGACACTATACAAATCGTGAATAAAAACTGAATGCAATGATGTGGAGGTGCCAACTTCTAATATTTTATTCAGAATAGAACATAAATCACGGAACAAAAGTTTAAACTGAGAAAATGTACCATTTTAAGGGAAAAATATGTTGAATCAGAATTAATTTCATGGTGTCAACAAATCCCCCAAAAAGTTGGGACAAGGCCATTTTCACCACTGTGTGGCATCTCCCCTTCTTCTTACAACACTCAACAGACGTCTGGGGACCGAGGAAACCAGTTTGTCAAGTTTAGAAATAGGAATGCTCTCCCATTCTTGTCTAATACAGGCCTCTAACTGTTCAATTGTCTTGGGCCTTCTTTGTTGCACCTTCCTCTTTATGATGCGCCAAATGTTCTCTATAGGTGAAAGATCTGGACTGCAGACTGGCCATTTCAGTACCCGGATCCTTCTCCTACACAGCCATGATGTTGTGATTGATGCAGAATGTGGTCTGGCATTATCTTGTTGAAAAATGCAGGGTTATCCCTGAAAGAGATGACGTCTGGATGGGAGCATATGTTGTTCTAGAACCTGAATATATTTTTCTGCATTGATGGTGCCTTTCCAGACATACAAGCTGCCCATGCCACACGCACTCATGCAACCCCATACCATCAGAGATGCAGGCTTCTGAACTGATCGTTGATAACAACTTGGGTTGTCCTTGTCCTCTTTGGTCCGGATGACATGGCGTCCCAGATTTCCAAAAATAACTTTGAATCGTGACTCGTCTGACCACAGAACAGTCTTCCATTTTGCCACACTCCATTTTAAATGATCCCTGGCCCAGTGAAAACGCCTGAGCTTGTGGATCTTGCTTAGAAATGGCTTCTTCTTTACACTGTAGAGTTTCAGATGGCAACGGCGGATGGCACGGTGGATTGTGTTCACTGACAATGGTTTCTGGAAGTATTCCTGAGCCCATTCTGTGATTTCCTTTACAGTAGCATTCCTGTTTATGGTGCAGTGTCGTTTAAGGGCCCGGAGATCACGGGCATCCAGTATGGTTTTACGGCCTTGACCCTTACGCACAGAGATTGTTCCATATTCTCTGAAACTTCGGATGATGTTATGCACAGTTGATGATGATAGATGCAAAGCCTTTGCAATTTTTCGCTGGGTAACACCTTTCTGATATTGCTCCACTATCTTTCTGCGCAATATTGTGGGAATTGGTGATCCTCTACCCATCTTGGCTTCTGAGAGACACTGCCACTCTGAGAAGCTCTTTTTATACCCAATCATGTTGCCAATTGACCTAATTAGTGTTAATTGGTCTTCCAGCTCTTCGTTATGCTCAAATTTACTTCTTCCAGCCTCTTATTGCTACTTGTCCCAACTTTTTGGGGATTTGTTGACACCGTGAAAATTTGAATCAATGTATTTTTCCTTTAAAATTATACATTTACTCGGATTAAACGTTTGATCTGTCATCTACGTTCTATTACAAATAAAATATTGACATTTGCCATCTCCACATCATTGCATTCAGTTTTTATTCACAATTTGTTTACTGTCCCAACTTTTTGGGAATCCGGTTTGTAATTATACAGGGGTCCATTATATATAATAATTATACAGGGGGGGCATTATATATAATAATTATACAGAGACAGAGGGCCCATTATTAATAGCCTCTCTGTATAAATATAATATACACACACCTAAAGAATTATTAGGAACACCTGTTCTATTTCTCATTAATGCGATTATCTAGTCAACCAATCACATGACAGTTGCTTCAATGCATGTAGGGTTGTGGTCCTGGTCAAGACAATCTCCTGAACTCCAAACTGAATGTCAGAATGGGAAAGAAAGGTGGGCTACAACAGCAGAAGACCCCACCGGGTACCACTCATCTCCACTACAAATAGGAAAAAGAGGCTACAATTTGCATGAGCTCACCAAAATTGGACTGTTGATGACTGGAAAAATGTTGCCTGGCCTGATGAGTCTCGATTTCTGTTGAGACATTCAAATGGTAGAGTCCGAATTTGGCGTAAACAGAATGAGAACATGTATCCATCATGCCTTGTTACCACTGTGCAGCCTGGTGAAGGTGGTGTAATGGTGTGGGGGATGCTTTCTGGGCACACTTTAGGCCCCTTAGTGCCAATTGGCCATAGTTTAAATGCCACGGGCTACCTGAGCATTGTTTCTGACCATGTCCATCCCTTCATGACCACCATGTACCCATCCTCTGATGGCTACTTCCAGCAGGATAATGCACCATGTCACAAAGCTCGAATCATTTCAATTGGTTTCTTGAACATGACAATGAGTTCACTGTACTAAAATGGCCCCCACAGTCACCAGATCTCAACCCAATAGAGCATCTTTGGGATGTGGTGGAACGGGAGCTTCGTGCCCTGGATGTGCATCCCTCAAATCTCCATCAACTGCAAGATGCTATCCTATCAATATGGGCCAACATTTCTAAAGAATGCTATCAGCACCTTGTTGAATCAATTCCAAGTAGAATTAAGGCAGTTCTGAAGGCAAAAGGGGGTCCAACACCGTATTAGTATGGTGTTCCTAATAATTCTTTAGGTGAGTGTATAATGGCCCCTATGTATAATATATGATGGCCCCCTTGTATAATTATTATATATTATGGCCCCACTGTATAACTATAATATATAATGGCCCCCTGTATAATATAAAATGGTGCCCATTCTTTCTAAATATACTGGCCTCCTTTGTATCTCTTCTGCCCACCTCCATAGTGCCCCCAGTATGGCCCCCAGTATTTACATAAAAAAATAATAATACTCACCTCTCTTCATCACTTCTTGTAGTCTTTGCTTGGGCGTCCCGGCGCAGGTGGTCAGGAACACATCACACTGCCCTCCTGCGCCACGTCATCACGTCATCTCGCGAGACCCGGCGCAGGAGGTCTCGGTGATATAATCGCGATCTCCTGGACTCCTGCTCCCCTCTGCTGCTTCTTAAAGCTTCAGGCCAGGTGGATCAGAGGGGATGGGAGCCATAGGCTTCCATCACCCTCATTTTACTGCCTTCTGCCTGGAGCCCCCTACAATTTGGCGCCCAGGGCAACGGCCCCCCTGCCCCCCCCCCCCCCCCCCCACGCTATGCCCCTTCCTACTGCTCTGAATTTAGGAGGTGGGCAACTTATTCTGAGTGGAATGACCTGAGCCCATGTTTGGAGATGAACCTATGCAATTGGGACAGGTCTCTCCAGACTCTGGTGATAAGAACTTCAGGGCTAGAAAGAGACTCTGTTTTTTTAGTGGCAAAGAGGGTCATTTTGTTTTAAAATATCAAGGTGAGAATAAAAAAAAGGAGTTACCAATAAGTTTTGTTCTCTAACAAACATGATCTTGTATTTTACTGGTAGTACCTGTTTTCTCCTGCCTGCCAGGGTGCCGCTAGATTCCAAGAATATTGATGTGGAAGTATTTTTGGACATAGGGGCAGGGGTTAACCTTATATCACCGATTTGCTGGAGAGTGAGGGCAGGAGCCTCATCGTCGTCACTGGGCATGCGCCGAGCCCAGTGACGTCCGATGCTCGCTCTTCCCTCAGTCTCCAGCAAATCGCACTGGCGCAGCCCTCAGTGGGTACTGCGTCTGCACGAGACTTCGCTCGGCCGTCAGGGAGGGGGAGGAGAGGGATGAGACGCTGTGGGCGGTTAGGGATTCAGGAGGAAGGCTTTTTGGGCACTGCAGGAGGGCGTTACTGGGCACACAAAGTGGAACATAACGCCCCTCTGGGCACCTTCAAGATTAATTAGCATAATTATAAAAGTTGTTTTTCAGCAAAACTACTGGACGGATTACAGTATAGAACAGCAAAGCCGATTCAAGGTAATCTGTGGAGCATGACTGGTTTAAAATCTGAATTTGTGTTATGAGAGGTGACAGAATCCCTTTAAATTTAATGCACTGGACAAAGAGATCTCAGTGTTTGATATTGATTGTGCCCCCCTTTCTCAAAAATGTTTGACTCACATGGTGCAGGATATTCATTTAAAGGTGTGGAATTCTCATGTTGAGGGTATTTCTTGTTTTATAATGAGGGGGCTGCCGGCCCCTCTGGTTCTAGAGTTGTCATGGTTGTCCAAACATAATCCTGTCATTGATTGGCAAGCGAGGCAGATCAAGTGCTGGAGTGATTACTGTATGGTCAACTGTCTCGTCACATCTCTTGCTAGGATATCCACTAAGATGTTGCCCCCGTTTCTATCAGATTTCTCTGATGTGTTCGCTGAGGGTGTGTATTAGGGGTTGCCCCCTCATAGAGAATATGATTGCCCTGTCAATCTGATTCCTGGAGCTAAGTTCCCAAAGACTTGGTTGTATAACCTGTCTGAACCCAAAAGAGTTGCTATGCGAAAGTATATTACTGAGAGTTTGGCAAAGGGACACATCAGACTATCTAAGTCACCTATGGCGGCAGGGTTCTTTTTTGTAAAGAAAAAAGATGGGACATTGAGACAGTGTCTAGATTTCTGAGAGTTGAATCACATCACTATCCGTGATCCTTATCCCCTTCCCCTGATCCCAGATTTGTTCAACCAGATTGTTGGAGCTAAGGTGTTTTCTAAAATAGACCTAAGAGGGGCATATAATCTGGTCAGGATCAAGGAAGGGGATGAATAGAAGACTGCGTTTAATACCCCAGAGGGTCAATTTTGAGAACTTGGTCATGCCTTTTGGTTTGACCAATGCCCCGGCATTATTTCAACCTTTTTATCAATTACATTTTTTATAATTTGGTGGGAAGGTTTGTTGTCGTATACCTGGATGACATATTGATTTATTCGCCCCGACATGGAGAGTCATCAGGATCATTTGAGGCAAGTCTTGCGATCCTCAAGGAGAATAAGTTATATGCCAAGATTTAAAAATGTATGTTTGCTGTTCAAGAGATTCCTTTTCTGGGTTACCTGCTTTCCGCTTTGGGCTTTCGCATGGATCCCGAAAAAGTCTGTGCGGTCTTGGAATGGGATCTGCCCGAGAATCAGAAAGCGCTTATGAGGTTTTTGGGGTTTAACAATTACTACAGAAAATTGATCTTGAATTATTCCACTGTTGTCAAACCTCTGAGTGACATGACTAAGAAAGGGGTGGATTTCTCTGTCTGGTCGGGAGAGGCGTTATATGCTTTTTCCACTATAAAGAAATGTTTTTCTTCTGCTCCCATTTTGGTGCAGCCTGAAGTGTCTCAGCCATTTATTGTTGAGGTGGACGCATCAGAAGTGGGAGTTGGTGCAGTTCTGTTGCAGGGTCCTTCTCCTGGCAAATGGCGCCCTTGTGCTTTTTTTTTTCGAAAAAACTCTCTTCTGCCGAGAGAAATTATGATGTTGGCAATAGAGAGCTGCTGGCCAATAAGTTGGCCTTTGAGGAATGGCGTCATTGGTTAGAAGGAGCCATTCATCCCATTACTGTATTTACTGATCATAAAAATCTGGCCTACCTGGAGTCGGCTAAACGTTTGAACCCAAGGCAGGCCAGATGGTCTTTGTTTTTTACCAGATTTAATTTCATTGTCACTTTTCGCTGTGGGGTCAAGAATGTCAAGGCGGATGCCTTGTCACGTAGCTTCCCTGGGGGGGGGGTGATACTGAGGATCCTGGTCTGATTTTGGCTTATGGGGTGATTGTATTCACCCTCTATCCTGAACTGGAGGCGGAGGTGTTAGAAGTTCAGTGAGAGGCACCTGATTCCTGTCCCCCAGGGAAGTTGTTTGTTCCTTCTGAGCTTCGTCACAAGGTGTTTAAGGAACATCATGATACTGTCCTTGCTGGACACCCTGGGAGCAGATCCACTGTTGATCTTATTTCTCTGAGATTCTGGTGGCTGGGTTTACGTAAGAGTGTTGAGGGCTATGTGGCAGCTTGTGAGACCTGTGCACGTGCCAAGGTGATTCATACTCGGCCCTCAGGATCTCTTCTTCCTTTGTCCATCCCATCCCTGGACCCACTTGTCCATGGACTTTCTCACCGATTTGCCCAGTTCTTCTGGGATGACGGTGATTTTGGTGGTGGTCTACTGCTTCAGTAAGATGGCACACTTTATTCCATTTTCTGGGTACCCATTGCCAAAACTCTGGCTCGGACATTTGTTGATAACATTGTGAAATTACATGGCATTCCCTCTAACGTGGTGTCTGATAGAGGGACTCATTTTGTTTCCAGATTCTGTAAGGCTTTCTGTACTCGCCTGGGGATTAGTTTATCCTTCTCTTTGGCTTTTCACCCTCAGTCGAACGGACAAACTGAACGCAGTAACCAGAATTTGGAGACATATTTGAGGTGTTTTGTCACTAAGAATCAGCAGGAGTGGTCCTTATTATTGTCGTTGGCTGAATTTGCTTTGAATAACAGACGTTAGGAGTCCACTGATAAGTCACCATTCTTTGGTGCATATGGGTTTCACCCTCAGTTTGGACCGTTCTCTGGGAATAATTCCTCTGGTATTCCTGATGAGGAGATATTTGCTTTTTCCCTGTCATCTATCTGGCGGAAAATTCAAATCAATTTAAAAAAGATGGGCGATAGGTATAAAAGTATGGCTGACAAGAAACCTGTGTCTGGTCCGGACCTGAATGTGGGTGATTTGGTGTGGTTGTCCACTAGGAACATTAAGTTGAAGGTGCCATCCTGGAAGTTAGGTCCAAGATTTATTGGTCCATACAAGATCTCTGCCATTATTAATCCAGTTTCTTTTCACCGGCTTTTCTTTTCGCTGACTTCTGCAGGCTTGGAAGATCCATAGTATCTTCCATAAATATTTGTTAAAGAGTTATGTGGAACCTGCTGTACCATCATTCTTGCCACCTCCACCTGTCATGGTTGACGGGAATCTGGAGTTTCAAATTTCCAAAGTTATTGACTCTTATGTCCTTCGGGGTTCCCTTCAATACCTCTTTCATTGGTAAGTCCGGAGGAGAGAATATGGGTCCCGGCGACTGATGTGAATGCCAGTCGGCTGCTGAGGGCTTTTCACAGAGCCCACCCTGATAAAGTTGGTCCTGGGTGCCCGGAGGTCACCCGTAGAAGGGGGGGTACTGTCACCGCCGGCTGTGGGAGAGATCTTAGAAGTTCAGATAGACGGAAGACTCAGGAGTCGATCTGTCAGATCTCTATTGTTTTCATTGTTGCTGACAGGTTTCCACCCCTTCACAGGTGTTGCTCATTATCAGTCAGGTGGCCCCTTTATATGTTCCGCCGTTCACTAGTTTCCCTGTGGCTAATAGTTCTTCTGAGGAGTGCTCTGCTTGTGTGGTGATTCTCCTGTTCCAGTTCCTTCTCCAGCTAAGTCCTTTCCCTTTTCTTGTTGTGTCTGTCCTGACTAGACCTCAGGGAGACACTGGCTCCTTCAGGTTGGAAGGAGCTGGTTGCCTCTTTCCCTGTTCCCTAAAGCTGAGGGTTTGGTGCAGTGTGTCAGCAGTCTTAGGTTCCCGTGCATGTGTATTTCGACCTTTGAGACTTGCACATGTTGTTAATAGCTTAGGGAGAGAGTCAAGGTTTGCTAGGAGGTGACCTCTTTAGGCCCCAAGCCTAGGGAATAGTCTGTAGTTGTTTTGTTGTTGTTCCCTTTGGTTGTCTTTCCTTCCCCGTACTACCCGTGACAGGGGGACAAACAGAATGAAGTGGACCTGGTCTCCCATTGTTATGGAGGTCTCTCATGAACATCTCCGGGGTAGCCTCAGCTACGAATTTGAACAAAAACCTCCTAATGTAGGGGATGACACAACAAACAATTAACGCAAATAACAGAATTAAAGATAAAATTCATGAATAGGAAGTAAGTCATTTTAGGGTATTCATGACCTGGTCATTGATTAGCGTGAACATAAGAACTATCAATACTGGGAGTCTTTGGGCTATACTATTAATGGGTCTTCCTTTTGCACACCTCTTCCCCAGCCCAGAAACTTATTTTTACTATCTCACTAAGAATCCATATTCTTTTAGTCAGGTTCAGCAGTCACACAAGGGGGAACAAGAAACCTTTCAAGTCTCCCGGCTTTCCTTTAAGCTTCACTGATGTGCTTGTGGTCAAGAAAACTTGTAATGGACCATCAAACCAGGATTTGAGGACAGGACTTTTCTAATGTGTCTTTTTACCACCACCCAATCTCCAGACACAAGTAGGTGGGTTCCTGGTGCTTTATCAACATCTGTAAGTAAAGCAAAAACTTGAGAATGTATTTTAGTCAAATGCTTGCGCAAACTGATCACATAATCTGTCAGACAACCATGTTGCATCTGGAGCCACTGTGGGAAATACAATCCTGCCCTAGAGCCTGACCTACTAAGGACCTTATAGGGACTAAGGCCTGTCTCACGGTTAGGTGTATACCTTACTGAAAATACGACTACCAGCAGGCACTCTGTTCATGGCTTACCAGTCTCTGCCATGGCTTTTTTAATATTTACCTTTAGTGTCCCATTCAGTTTCTTTTTCCCTACTCTACCTCTGCTTTGTGAATGGTAAGAAGCATGTAAGGCCTGTTCTACACCCAAAACCTTCATTATCTTCTGCATCACTTCACCTGTGAAGTGAAGTCCTGTGTCACTTTCAATGGTCTCAGGTACCCCATAACTGCATACAACTTCGGCCATAATCTTCTTTGCTGTGGTCTTAGCTACCGGGTATGCTTCTGGCCATCCTGAAAACAAGTCATTACACACAAATACATACTCATACATGCCCACCTTGGGTAGTTGAAGGTAGTCTGCAAGCGTTGAAACAGATATAAAGGGCAAGACATGTGTTTCTGGGGTACCTTAACCACTTTGTCTCAAGTTGTTCATGGCAAAAATCATACATCCTTGAGTATATCTAACTGATACAGTGCACTATGTACTAAATCACACAAAGCAGCTTCTGACTGGTGCGTAACTCCATGGGTTGCCTGTGTCATTGTGGATTAGAGGGACCTGGGAAGGCAGAGTTTCCCTTGAAACTGTGTTAGGCCTTCCTCATTCACAGTCCCACCTTTTTACATCCACTGGTCCCCTTCCTCCTTCCCCGCCTGGTTATGTAAGGTCATAAGAACTTCCAGCGAGACAGGAGGAGTTATTTCAGGGACCTGAGCTGTGTCCACTAAGTCAGGGGTCTACCTAGGCAATTTGGCAGCCATTGTTGCCGCCTGATCTGCCTTGGCTTTTCATTTTGCCTCCTCTGAGTCTGTTTTACAGTAACCTTTGTTTTTATCACCGCCACTCAAGTTGGCGACACGAGAGCTTCTATAAGAGACCTCACTGCTTCCCGGAAGACTCTGGCTTTCCAAATGGGCCCATAGTCATAGGCTGTACCTGGAATCAGCGTACATTTTGGCTGCTTTTCCATCTGCATATCTGCAAGCCATCTGTGGTGGTAAGGAGTCTTCTTTTTAGTGTCATGTTTAATCACCACTGCCCAACCTGCGTAGTAAGTATATAACATCCTGGCCATACCTCGATCCATCCACAAAGAGCACATGATCTGGATTAGCTAATAGCTGATTTACCAAATACCGCTGTCCCTTGTGACATTTATATGCAAACAGTCATGAGCCTCTTCCTCTGGATCTGGAAGTCTGGAAGAAAAGTTTAAGTGCCCTAACTCTTCCCTCCCCCTTGCTCCAGCGGCAACAGGGTGGCTGGATCGAAAATATTACATCTTTGAACATTTCAGGCGTCATATGAATACCCTTTGTCAACGAAAACACATTACATTAATCAAATAAAGTGGATGATCATACATCAACACAATAATATCCCTGATAGGCACAATATTTTGATGACTAGATTGATGGAAAAAGTTACAATAGATGGAATTCTGTGACAGAGAAACAATTTCATAAAGAAATATTATCTAGAATGGTCCCATATATTAGTAATTAGGACAAATAATCAAAAAGATGAATCCATGATAGTACTTAAAACACTTGATCTATATGCTTCAGGAAATAACTTTGTGATACATCATGATCGTCTGTAACAGTGTTAATTGTGAGAAGCCAAGAAAGATAATACAATCTAGAATGAAAGTCCATGACATGATCCTATGTGTTAGTAGTAGGTTAAGAAATCTAGTATCACCTGACCCAAGAAAGAGCCACAAGAACCACCCCATGAATGCACATCCAACAATAAGTCAATATCAAAAATATATATAAAGTTTATTGGACACACCAACAGACAAACATAAAAAATTGTATATAATTAGAACAAAGTGCAGTATGCAATATAATATATGTAACCGACACATATACAGGTCCACTAGGTTGCCACAAAATGGGCATATACACTATAAACCAGCATATAAAAATCCAATATAAAGCATGAAGCAAATATAAAAAATGAGGTGAGACCACTAGAAATGCAAACAGACCATGATAGGATCTAAATTAGAGAGCCAAACCTACATGAGCCGCTGGTATAGTGGACCTGGAAGAATGAGAGAACGCCCAACGCGTATCGCCGGAACAATCCGGCTTCCGGCAATACGACTCTTTCTTGGGTGATACTGTTTCATGTTTCTTTCACCACCCTTTGCACTCTGTGTATTATGTGGTGTGCCCCCTGATCTCTTAATCAGGTTAAGAAATCTACACAATAAACATATGGTCAGGATCAGTTATTAACTGTTAATTTAGTAACTTTTTGGTGTACTAAAACGCATATATACCGTTGAGAAACACACATTTGTGTACTAGTCGTTGTCTCTCTCTTGCCTTTTTGAGAAATTTTGACTGAATTCCTAAGCTAAGCTGGATGGGCAGATGTCTTTTCTCAGGTCTATAAAAGTATGTGAGACCCAATTTGCTTATTCTTAGTCAGGGTGAATATGAACATTCAAATCAGCAAGCAGAGATATACCGAGGTTCAGTCCTAACCAGACTGTGGCCTTCTTCCGGCACATAAGAATTTAACAGAGTTAAACCACACACTTTGTAAATTATCACATCTAACTCTGCGGGCAACAAAAAGGTTCTTGGGTTGTACTTTCATGAGGATAGATGTAATATCACTCTCACTTTGTGGTTCAGGACTATCTCAGAACCTTTATCAAGCATGTCTTGTACAACTGCTACAGCTCTGATGCAGAAAGGGGAACCTCTGGCCACGGGGTCAAGTCTGGCTGAATAATATGCCACAGGGAGTTGTTGATGCTGGCCATGCAGTTGGGTGAGGACAGCTGAGGCATGGCCATTCACTTCTGTACAATACAATCTAAATGTGGTAATCTGATAGGCCCAGTGTGGGGGAGAACAAACTGGTCATCTTTAGGCATAAAAGGCATCTACCACCTCATCTGTAAGGTGGAAAGGACTAAAAGACAAACAATCATAAAGAAAACTGCATCAAACGTGCGTATCCGCGGTCTGCAATAAGAAACAGGGCCTAAAAATGATGTCCTCAGTGCATTCATGTTTCTGGGCAAAGGGATGTCCTCCACAGTCTTTTTACATTTAGGGATGAGATGTTTCACCCCAGGAAGGCAACAGTAATGCAACAAAACTGAATTTTTTCTTTTTTTTCTCTCACTTGCAGCCATGTTGTAAAAAAAAAGGATAGGAGTGACATGGCTGCAGTATACATACTAGGCGAGTTCTAGACTCCCTGCGGCAGCACCACCCAGGTATACTGTTTACCCTCATGTGTAAAGGCAAACAAATACCATCTGTCTGAATGTAGTGGTGCTAAAAAGAATACATTTGTCAAATCAATCACAGTGGAGTGGGTAGGGGTAGTGGGAACCTGAGCCAACAAGGTGTGTATTGGGCACAATGGGGCTGTTACAAACTGTGGCTTCATTGACAGCACGTAGGTCACGTACCATCTGGTATCGGGTTGGTTTTGCCTTCTCACTTTTCTTTTTCACAGGGTACAAAAGAGTGTTAGGAGGGGATACAATCTCCTTGATAAACCCTTTTTAAAAAAATCCAGACTGTTTGAGATATGGCATCTGACTGTGCCATACTCAAGAGATACTGCATCTTCTTGGGAAGTGGGGAGCCAGGTTTCATCACTACTTCCACAGGAGGAATTGGGAGCTTGCCAAAATCTGTGGGTCCAATAGCCAACAGATGGCCTGATATTCCTGCAAGCAGGGCTTACGTCTCATCTTCCAGGAGTACTGACAAAAAGATGGACCAGGGAGTTTTATCAAGCAAGCACTATGTACCCAGGAGGCAAAAATCTTGGAGATTAAGTCAGGGGAGGCCATATTTGATGGACAATTGTCTTGGCTGCTCCAGTATCAATCAAAATGGGACTACTTCTTTATCACCCAGAGTGAGGGATATCATTGGGACTGGACTTGAATCTGCTAAATGTTTATAAGCACAGCCAATACTGGAGGTACTGGATTGCCTGTTTCCTAATCTTGGTCTAACTTCCCCCCCTCACCTGTGTCATCCTAATGACAAAAACATGGGTGTCTGTGGGGACAGACAGTGATCCAGGCAACACATAATATGATCCTCTTGTGTGGTGTGGACGAAGAGTGCCACACACAGCACAACTCTCTCTCTCATCTGGGTTCTGGGTCCCGCAGACTCTGCAGGTCCATCTCCCAGGACCATTATAGGGAGGTTGACCTACTGTTTCCTTTCTCTGTTGGGGAGGTGGTTTAACATTATCCTAATAACATTCACAACCCGACTATCTCTGCCTCTCTACACCTCCTTCTCTAAACACTTGCCTCTCGCAGGAAGACTTCTGTCTGTTCTGCGAGCTTGGGGAGGGGGGGGGGGGGGCATATTTACACCTTTCATTAGCTTGCTAATGTTTTTCACTGCCTGTTTACATTCTTTAATATTTCTGCAGTATCTTATCTCAAGGTTAGTAAGGATGTGTGTTCTCTTCGGTAGGATTTTGTGCCCTGGAGAAGATAAGGTGTTGTCTGAGAGCTAAAGTATGAGGCAGCTTTCTTAGATGAATTCAAAGAATGTAGTCCACATCTCTATCATACACATACAATGCTGCATCTGCACACTACAAAACACTATAAAAACCCACACTCTCTAAATATTACTCTACCCACCCTATATACAAATACACACACACCAGCAGCAAATCCCCCACCCAGTACTAACTGTCCCTACTGTTAAAGGGGAACACAAGGGTTTAGGGTAAAAATCAGAAAAGGATAAATAAGGGGTAATGTAGGAGCAATGTAGGCATTAATGATCCTGGTATAGAGGTAAGGAAAGGGTTAACCAGCTAGCTCATTGTATAGGGATAACTAGCTATTTCATTGTTTTGGAGAGTTAGGCAAGGAAAGGGTAAACCCACTCATTGTATTGGGAAAGGTAGGCAAGGAAAAGGTTAACCTGATAGGGCTCTTTCAGACAAATGTGTCCCTTACGGGAATCATGCTCTGTGCGAGAGAGGGATCATGCGGTCTGGACTACATGACCTTTATTCTACAAAATGATACTGACAGCACCAAGGACACAGGAAAGTGTAGTCTGAACTAGGGCTGCAATGATTAATTAATGTTATCGATAATATTCGATAACGGGATTCGTTGTCAATCCCGTTATCGAATAATCGGCCGATTCGTTGATATGCAGGCGGGAGCAGGCGGGCAGGCGCTATGCCTGCGGGTCCTTGAACTTTAGATCACCGCATCTTCTTTTACCTAACAATGAAGCTCCAGTAACAGGCAGAGCGGGCGGCGGCGTAACGTCACTTACTTACGTGACGCGCATGCTCCGCCTGTTTCATTTATAAAGGAGGTGGAGCAGGTGATGTGAGTAAGTGACGTTACACGGCCGCCCGCTCTGCCTGTTACCTGAGCTTCATTGTAAGGTAAAAGAAGATGCAGTGATTTAAAGTAAAAGTCACTGCCAGTTAAGGAATAATGCTGTGAGGCCTGCGGGGCCAGGGCTGTTATGGGGAGGGTGATCTGTGTATGGCACTGTTATGGAGGGGATCTGTGTATGGCACTGTTATGGGGAGGGGGATCTGTGGATGACACATATAGCATGAGATGCTATATAGTGTCATCCATAGATCTCCCCATAGCATGTCATCCACAGGTCCCCCTCCCCATAACATTGTCACCCACAGATCCCCCTCCCCATAACAGTGCCATCCACAGATCCCCCTCTCCATAACAGTGCAATCCACAGATCCCTCTCCCCATAACAGTGCACAGATCCCCCTCCCCATAATAGTGCCATCCACAGATCTCCTCCATAACAGTGCCATCCACAGATCCCCTCCATAACAGTGCCATCCACAGATCCCCTCCATAACAGTGCCATCCACAGATCCCCCCATAACAGTGCCATCCACAGATCCCCCATAACAGTGCCATCCACAGATCCTCCATAACAGTGCCAACGTATCCCCCATAATAGTGCCATCCACAGATCCCCCATAACAGTGTCATTCACAGATCCCCCATAACAGTGTCATCCACAGATCCCCTCCATAACAGTGCCATCCACAGATCCCCCATAACAGTGCCATTCACAATTTGTTTTAATATGGCCTTTGAACATAATTTTTCAAGTATGATCATATAAACCCCTTTTTTTTTGTCATTTTTGGTGGTTTTCCCGATTAGTATTAAGGCTGATTTCAGCCTGTATTTGTGGGCAGGGCGTAGCTCCCTATATATGCCTGTCAAGGTCTCCCCTCAGGTGGTGTGTCTCACTTACGTTCGTAGGAGGAGCCACATCTAGCCGTCTAGCAAGCTGTTTGTTTCTCTCTCTCGTCCAGAGTGAATTGCTGCACGGTGCTACATTCCGGTGAGAAGTCTTTCTCCTCAAAGTAAGTTTATGGAGCGTGATACTCCCGTACGTCCTCCAGCAGTGCTTCCCTAAAATCACCTTGCGGTCCAAGGCGGAACGCATGTACTTCCGCCCGCCTCCTGTACGCGCTCAGCCGGCAGCAGCGCTTCCCCAAGTCGTCTTGCGGTCCAGGGTGGAACGCACCTACTTCCGCCCGCCTCCGGCACGCGCACAGCCGGCAGCAGCGCTTCCCCAAGTCGTCTTGCGGTCCAGGGTGGAACGCACTTACTTCCGCCTGCCCCATTCAGCCTCCCCAGGCGGAGCACAGACCGTTCCCACACACTCACCCGCTGGAGCCGCACCGGAGTCCTCCTTCCCCAGCGTGAGGTACCGCAGTATGACTGCAGTGGGTGGCTCTGGACTCATGGCGTTCCTCAGGGTCGGTCTGTGGCCCCCATGGTGACACTGCCAGGCACTCAGAAGATGGGTCACATCCACATGCGGCGAGGTTCTGGCATGTTGCCGTTCCAAACTGGTCACTCACTCAGATATTCTCAGGCATGTCAGTTCGTCTTTTCAGATGAATGAGGTCTGAGAAGAGTTTGTCCCAGCAAGTCCAGCCCTGTGCCCCCACTCCCTGCAGTTCCCCAGCACACCCCGCATGTCACTCTGGTTCCATCTTCATGTCGTATGTCTCCTGGATCGTCCAGGCTCAGTGCCAACGTTGCATGTCACCTGGATCGTCCAGGCCCTGGTCATGTTGTATGTTACCTGGATCGTCCAGGCCTAGTCTAATGTTGTATGTTACCTGGATCGTCCAGGCCCTGGTCTCATGTTGTATGTTACCTGGATCGTCCAGGCCAGTCCAATGTTGTATGTTACCTGGATCGTCCAGGCCAGTCCAATGTTGTATGTTACCTGGATCGTCCAGGCCAGTCCAATGTTGTATGTTACCTGGATCGTCCAGGCCCTGGTCTCATGTTGTATGTTACCTGGATCGTCCAGGCCCAGTCCAATGTTGTATGTTACCTGGATCGTCCAGGCCCTGGTCTCATGTTGTATGTTACCTGGATCGTCCAGGCCCTGGTCTCATGTTGTATGTTACCTGGATCGTCCAGGCCCTGGTCTCATGTTGTATGTTACCTGGATCGTCCAGGCCCTGGTCTCATGTTGTATGTTACCTGGATCGTCCAGGCCCTGGTCTCATGTTGTATGTTACCTGGATCGTCCAGGCCCTGGTCTCATGTTGTATGTTACCTGGATCGTCCAGGCCCTGGTCTCATGTTGTATGTTACCTGGATCGTCCAGGCCCTGGTCTCATGTTGTATGTTACCTGGATCGTCCAGGCCCTGGTCTCATGTTGTATGTTACCTGGATCGTCCAGGCCCTGGTCTCATGTTGTATGTTACCTGGATCGTCCAGGCCCTGGTCTCATGTTGTATGTTACCTGGATCGTCCAGGCCCTGGTCTCATGTTGTATGTTACCTGGATCGTCCAGGCCCTGGTCTCATGTTGTATGTTACCTGGATCGTCCAGGCCCTGGTCTCATGTTGTATGTTACCTGGATCGTCCAGGCCCTGGTCTCATGTTGTATGTTACCTGGATCGTCCAGGCCCTGGTCCAATGTTTTTTGTCACCTGGTTCGTCCAGGCCACGCTTCACGTCATAGGTCACCTGGATCGTCCAGGCCATGGTCCAGTGTCGCGCGTTTCCTGGACCTTCCAGGCACGTTCCTGTAGGGTCACCTGGATCGTCCAGGACATGTCTCGCATGCGTACCTCCTGGATCATCCAGGTCCAGTGTCGATGTTGTATGTCACCTGGATCATCCAGGCCAAGTTCAATGTGGTATATCACCCGGATCATCTGGGCTGATTCAATCTAGTGTGCCACTGGGTTCGCCATACCCTGTCCTAGTCTGCATAGGCTCGGCTTCATGAGCCTTACGGACGTTCAAGGGTCTCACGGTTCCCATCCTTTCTCACGGCTACGTCATTCAGTCTACTTAAATTTTCCCTCAGATTCCTAGAAGTGTTTCCAGCTGCTATAATTTCCAAGTAGAAAGTAGGCTAAAGTTCCGCAAGGTAAGATATTCGATACAAGAGTTATATCACTGGTAGGTTCTGTTCTTGCTTATTTCAGTCCACATATACCTTGTCTAGCTCTTATTTTTGGTTTTTCTGTCCGCGGCAATCCAGATCAAGTCATTCGTCAAAAGTCGGTTCAGCTTAAGGCAGGTCCAAGATGTCACAGGTGTCCGATATAGAAGACAACGTCTCTTCCTTAGGCTCTGCAGTCTCAGGTCGGGTCACCAACAGATCCCTCCGGACCTGGACCATCCCAAAGTTAATTGCTGAGCTGAATAGGAAAGGGATCCGGTATCCTGCATCTGCCAGAAAAGCAGAACTTTTCAGAATTTTGATGTCTGAGGCTGGGCCCTCTGGGGAACAAACTTCCCTGTCATCAATTCAGCTCTCACTGTCTCAGCTCCAATCCTCCATCAGTGGTTTGGTCAGTTTGGTCTCGGACATCCAGTCCAGAGTCGACGTTCTGGAAGTCCAGCCCTCAACATCCGGTCAAAGTCAGGCTACCACATCATCCCTGGCCATCCCACAGTCTCTCCCAGGTATTCACATACCTACCCCCCAAATTGCCCTGTCCCACTTTCTGCCAGAGAATCTAAAAAAGGACATTGTGGCAGGGAAAGATATAAATCTAGCCTCCATTCTCATTGCATCCCACGATGTTCCAGAAAGTCGCGTGATTAACTGTGGGGACGTGTCCATAGTCATGAAAGCTAAAGATGCACGTCTCAACAGGAAGCTGACCATTCCGGAATTCGTGCTAGCTTTCAGCGTATATAGAGATGTGGTCTGTTCAGCCCAGCCAGACAGAAGGGAGGAACTGGACAGATATCTTTACCAGGTCACCGACCTGGGTCAGAAATATGGTGGATCGGCATTTTACGATTACCACCGGTCCTTCTCCGCTAAAGCTGCAGCAGCACTTTCCCAGTTCCAGTTTGTCACCAATTGGGCGGAGATGGACACCGAGCTATTTTGCCGGCACTTTGCAGGTCTCAGGGCCCCCACCTGCTCGAACTGCCAATCCATATTTCATTTAACAGATTGGTGCCCGAACTCTAGCCCTGGCACGCCGCAAGGGGCGTGGCCCGGTCCCTCCGGTGCTCAGGGTAATCCCAGTTCAGTGGACAAACTAGGCCGGCCCATAATCTACCTCGGCAAAAGCCAATTATGCAATAACTTTAACTTGGGAAGTTGTGCCTTCAATGCGTGTCGGGCCCTGCACATCTGTTCATTGTGTTTCAGAGCTCACCCACGCTCCTTGTGCCCTAGGAAAGCCTCAAAGCAGTTATGACTAACCGACATCAATGTCGAACTGCTGTCAAGTCTCCTCAAAAACCATCCTGACCGAGTCTTCACTGAATCCTTAATAGCTGGGTTCCACGAAGGGTTTCACACAGGGTTAGTCGCTCTTCCTCAAGCCAACTGGGAGGGTTCCAATTTACTGTCGGCCAGTCATGACCCAGAAGCAGTCGAGACATTGATACAAGCAGAGGTCAATAAAGGTTTCTTGCTGGGCCCCTTTTCTGATGTTCCCTTTCAGCACTGGCGCATCAGTCCTATCGGCATTGTGTCTAAACAGTCATCGAATAAAAAAACGTATGATCTACGATTTGTCTGCTCCACATGCTTCGTCCACCCCCAGCCTGAATTCACTGATTCCATCAGAGGAGTACTCAATGAGATACTCTTCTATCGATCAGGCAGTCCAACTCATCTTGCTCTCAGGCAAGGGTTCTTGGCTCACCAAGGCAGATATAGCTGACACCTTCAAGCTGCTGCCCATCCAGCCACAGCTTTGGGGTTTTTATGGCATCAGATGGTCCAATAAATTTTATTTTGCAAATCGTCTCACTTTCGGTTGCAAAAGCAGTCCATGGCTCTTTGACCAGTTAGCACAGGCCCTCCACTGGATATTGGTTCACCACGGCGGTTTGCCAATGGTCATCCACTATCTGGACGACTTCTTGATAATTGAGAAGCGGCATCCTCACCCGACCGGTTTAAACACTTTGACGGAGTTCTTTAATCAGTTACAGGTCCCGTTAGCTCAAAAAAAGACAGAAGGGCCAGCCACACAGGTCACCTTCCTAGGTATCATCTTGGACACGGTCCGTATGGAAGCCAGGCTTCCTCCAGAGAAATTAAGTAAAATCCGCATAGCCATGGACAGAGCAGTACTAGGAAACTCCATCACCAAAACGGAACTTCAGTCTCTTCTGGGAATGCTCAATTTTGCGACCAGGGTCATGCCGCAGGGTAAATCGTTTATGTCAAGGTTGCTGCAGCTTCTTCCTGAAGCTCAGGATCAGGACAGCACAATTTCTTTAGACAGTCATGCCAGGGCAGATCTGCACATGTGGAAGTCATTCTTGTCAAACTGGAACGGTATTTCTTTATTTATTCCTCCCCGAACCTCACTCTCCCCCATCATTTTTTCAGATGCAGCGGGGTCAGTCGGGTTTGCTGCTATTTCTGGCAACCATTGGATGGCGGGCAAATGGCCCCCAGAATTAAGCTCCGACATAGATGCTTTAAAATCATCCCCCCTCATAGAGCTTTATCCCATAGTAGCAGCCGCTCAAGTCTGGGGAAAACAGTGGGCCAATTCCTCTGTCCTTTTTGTCACGGATAGCCAGGCATTAGTTGACATCCTCGACAAACAAAGGGCTAAGTCCCCAAAAATCATGTCACTGCTACGCAGACTAGTATGGCTGTCCCTTTCTTTTAATTTCCGTTTTGCAGGGGAACACATTCAGGGACATAAAAATGTAGCAGCAGATGCATTGTCTAGATTAAATTTTTCGGTTTTTTTCCAGGAGATGCCCGACGCGGATCCCACGGGAGCCTCAATTCCGCCACACAACACTCTAGTGATGGACTAGAGTCTCTCATCTCGACAGCAAAACATTTCATAAGCCAATCCTTAGCCCCAAACACGGCCAGGAATTACAGAACCGGGTTGAAAGCATTCAGTAGGTTTAGACTCCTTTACCCTCAGGGCGACCGGGACGAAACATCGTACCTGCTGGCGTTCATAGCTTTCTGTCAATCCCAACTCAAACTCTCTCACAGTTCCATCAAAATATACCTAGCAGGCCTCCAACACCACTTCATGCTTAGTAATCCGGATCGTTCTTCCATTTTCTCAAACCAGGCCATCAAGGCAGCCCTTAGGGGAATTCAGAAAACCGCCAAACAAACTCCCTCCCGCAGACAACCGGTGTCCACCAAGCTGTTCAGGGATCTGTCTTCCGCGCTAGACGGCTCCCCTTTTGGGCCCTTGACCAGCACGGTATTACAAGCAGCCATGTTTTTAAGTTTTACGGCTTTCTCCGTCCAGGAGAATTCACCGGCAGCACCCCGGGGCACGGCTGTCTTCGCAAAGACCTGCTGTCGTGGCATAATGACCATTTCATACTCAGCCTACCACTGACCAAAACAAGCCAAACAGGGCCACCCACGGAGATTAAATATTTCCCTACCCAAAACAACTGGTGCCCGGTCCGGATTCTTAACAAATTATTATCCCTGTTACAGTCTGCTCCTCCCAACAGTCCTCTCCTACCCTTCAAAGATAAACCCCTCTCTTCACATCAATTCACGTCCCATATCCGTTCGCTAACGGCAGGCCTTGGGTACGACCCAGGCGTCATCTCGGGTCACTCATTCCGCATCGGAGCGGCTTCGTCAGCTTCAAAACACCAAGTCCCTGCTCATGTCATCCGTTCCATGGGACGCTGGAGATCTTCTTGTTTCAACAGATACATCCCGAATCCACATAGGGAAATATCCCAGGCTTTTCAATCGTTGGCGTTATAGGTCATGCGGGGCGGTATCACACAATAAACCGGTTTGCACGACACAGTGTACTTGTCTCTTTTGCCCTCTCCAGGCCTACCCACGCCCGTGGCTCCCGGCACAACTCAGCCATAGTTTAGGTTTGGCATGCCTTACCCACGTCCAAGACGCTTCCAGCCCTGCCCATAAATCAATTAATCAATGAAATTATCGACAACTAATCGATTATTCAAATAATCGTTAGCTGCAGCCCTAGTCTGAACACAGTCAGGGCAGGCTGAGTACAAGTGTAATCCATGCAACATTTCTAAGGTTGGGACAGGCAGCAAAGAGCAGAATCGGAAGACAAACAAGGTTCAGTGCACAAATAGTAAGATCACTGTCACGGTCCCTCCCGTGACAGAGATGAGAAGATCGGATTGACTTGCTGCACGTGAGGCTATCTGAAAGGTCTCTCTGTTTTCCTCCATGTATGTTGTTGTTTGGCAGGATCTCACCTCTCCTCAGGTTCTGCTTGTCATCAGTGATAACGCTCTATTTAGGTCTACCTCACACTGCTGACTATGCGGTTGAAATTTCCTCTTGGAGTTGCTAGAGCTGTTTGTCTTGGATCTCCTGCTTCTCCATACATCTCAAAGCTAAGTACAAGTTGCCTGTTCTGTTTGTTGTTCTCTTGTGTGTTTTGGTTCTAGGCCTCATCTGGGGACTAGCTATCTCGTCTCCTGCTACCTATCCTAGGGCTTGTCAGTTTTTGCAGGGCATAGGTATCCGGCGTATGAGCATTTCGACCATCAGAATCTGCTCATACTGGCAGGAGTTAGGGAAAGGCCTAGGGATTACTAGGAGGTCTCAATCGCACTTCCTTAGCTTTTGAGACCTAGACTGTTGTCTATTTCTTTTGTGTGTATCTGGTGTTTTCCCCTTCCCCATTTCCCGTGACATTATCAACTGCACAAAAAAAACGTTATCCTTTGTGTTTTTCAGTGCAGCCAGAGATACTGTTTCTGCACTGGTCGATCGTATACAGGGGCTGTCTTTGGAGGTAGATGACCTCTGTATGGCCGTTGTACAATTTCAGAGACCATAGGCGGTGGGTTCCAGCAGCGGGAACCAAGCCTGCCCTGAACCTAAGGTAGTGTGTGTCAGGCCTTTAGCGTCAGCGTGTATTGTGCCAACTACTGACAGTGCACAGTGCCACCAGTGGCACTCATATCTGGTGTCACAGTAGATTACATGTAAAAAAAACAAAACCTTTTTTGACTGTAATATAATTGCAGTCAGTTGCCTGCAAGCGTGTGTGTCAGGCCTACAGCGTGTACTGTGCCAACTACTGCCAGTGCACAGTGCCACTCATATCTGGTGTCACAGTAGATTAAATTTTTTTTTTTTAAACTGCAATTTTCACTGTAATATAATTGCAGTTACTTGGCTGCAAGCGTGTGTGTCAGGCCTACAGCATCAGCGTGTACTGTGCCAACTACTGCCAGTGCACAGTGCCACCACTAATATCTGGTGTCTCAGTAGATTACATTAAAAAAAAAAAATGCAATTTTGACTGTAATATAATTGCAATTACTTGGCTGCAAGCGTGTGTGTCAGGCCTACAGCGTCAGCGTGTACTGTGCCAACTACTGCCAGTGCACAGTGCCACTCATATCTGGTGTTATAGAAGATTACATTTAAAAAAATAATAATAATTTGACTGTAATATAATTGCAGTTAGTTGCCTGCAAGCGTGTGTGTCAGGCCTACAGCATCAGCGTGTACTGTGCCAACTACTGCCAGTGCACAGTGCCACTCATATCTGGTGTTATAGAAGATTACATTTAAAAAAAAATAAAAAATTTGACTGTAATATAATTGCAGTTAGTTGCCTGCAAGCGTGTGTGTCGGGCCTACAGTGTGTACTGTGCCAACTACTGCCAGTGCACAGTGCCACTCATATCTGGTGTCACAGTAGATTACATAAAAAAAAAAAAAAGCAATTTTGACTGTAATATAATTGCTATAATTGCAGTTACTTGGCTGCAAGCGTGTGTGTCAGGCCTACAGCGTCAGCGTGTACAGTGCCAACTGCTTCCAGTGCACAGTGCCACCACTCATATCTGGTGTCACAGTAGATTACATAAAAAAAAAAAAATGCAATTTTGACTGTAATATAATTGCAGTTACTTGGCTGCAAGCGTTTGTGTCAGGCCTACAGCGTCAGCGTGTACTGTGCCAACTACTGCCAGTGCACAGTGCCACTCATATCTGGTGTTATAGTAGATTACATTAAAAAAAACAAAAATTTTGACTCTAATATAATTGCAGTTAGTTTCCTGCAAGCGTGTGTGTCAGGCCTACAGCGTGTACTGTGCCAACTACTGCCAGTGCACAGTGCCACTCATATCTGGTGTCACAGTAGATTACATTAAAAAAAAACTGCAATTTTGACTGTAATATAATTGTGGGATTTTACTAGTCTATGACGTAAAGTCATGATTTTATGAAAGACACGGAGGCGAGTATTGCTATAACTTCCTTTACTGACAACCACAGCAGCAAAGAAAAAAAGTGAAGATATTAACATATTGCCATAGTAACTGTCCCTCCCCACACAGTAGACCCTATATAATGTCCATCCGTCTTCACAACTTCCTCTTTCTTGGCGAATGCCACCTCCATCCGAAACGACTCCTGGAACCCTCACACGGAGACCTCAGGAAAACTGGAAATCCACAGAAACGGAACACCGGAGAGACCACAACCAGAACCATCCTTGGAACCGAAGGTCAATAAACGAGTCCTCCTGCAAACGGAACAGCCGAACTGGAACGGGCAAAAGACCCCACAGGATCACCTGGAAGCACCGCACCAGACAAGTCAACCTGCAAGAGAACAAAAGTGCATGAAAGGAAACGCTCCATCCAAATGAACATCCGCCACCTGTAATTCAATCAAATGACATCAACATGAATCAATCAAATGACACAGTACCAACCAAACAAGCAATGAGCAATAATCCAAGGGAGGGAAAAACACAAAGGGAGGGCAATACTCGCCTCCGTGTCTTTCATAAAATCATGACTTTACGTCATAGACTAGTAAAATCCCACAATTTTATTTCAAGACACGGAGGCTTCCTATTGCAAGTTCAAAGCTGTACAACCATTGAAGAAAAAACATGAGGAGCAGGGCGAACGTAAAACTCCTTGAAAGTCGAAACCCGAGACCAGTCGGCGATCCTCATAATGTCCTCCAAACGAGCCCCCGACACCAACATAGAGGTGGAAGCCGTGCTTCTAGTGGAATGAGCGGTGAAAACAGAGGTATCAACCCCTGCCAAAGACATACACCACTTGACCCAACGAGCCAGAGTGGGAGTAGCGACCGGAGCAAAAGGACGCCGATAGGAGAGAAATAATTGATAACTCCCAGACGACCTATGTCCAGAGGTGCGAGCCTCATACTCTAGGAGACAAGCAACCGGACAAAGGTTAGGAATGGACGGGAAACTGGGATAAGACACAGAGCGAATGTGGGTCTTGGTACGGCGGGAAATATTGAAAGTTACCCCATCTGGGGAAAAAGACCTGGCATCGACATCCAACGCCCTGACATCAGAAACCCTCTTGCAAGAAACAAGGCAAAAGAGGGTAACCAACTTGGCAGAGAGCTGGCGAAGAGAAAGCAGAGAGTTAGACGGCCAAGCCGCGAAAAGATCCAACACCAAGGAAACATCCCAGGTGGAAGAAAAACGCGGCCGAGGGGGACGCGACAAACGGGAACCCTTGAGAAGGCGACAAACTAGAGGATGTTGCCCGGCAGGCCGACCCTCAAAGCCCAGATGGAAGGAAGAAACCGCGGACCGATAAAGGTTTATGGTTCGGTACGCCTTACCTTCCTCGAACAAAGAAGTCAAAAACTCTAAAACGTCAGAAACAGGGGCTGAGCGGGGATCCACACCCCGTGCGACGCACCAACCAGTCCATGTTCGCCAGGCCGCTCTATAGGCCCTTCTGGTGCCAGGAGCCCACGACTGCTCCAAGAGATTTCTAGCAGCGTCCGAAAGCTCCTCGCCCTGTCCGAAACGCCTGATATCCTGCAAGCCAGCAGACGGAGGGAGCCCTCCAGCAACAGTGGGTGTCGTGCGCCTCCGGAGTCCAAGAGAAGATCCGGAGAGTCCGGCAGAAACAACGGCGGCAGGATGAGGAGGTCCAGCAGGTGAGGGAACCATGACTGGGAGGTCCAGAACGGCACAATCAACACCAACTCCGCCTGTTGCCAGCGCACCTGGGTCAGGACCCGAGGGATCATCGCAAACGGTGGGAATGCGTAGAGTAGAGGTCCGTGCCAATCCTGCAGGAACGCGTCCACAGCCTCTGCGTCTGGATCCGGGCGCCAACTGAAGAAACGCGGCAACTGAGTATTCAGCCGAGACGCAAACAGGTCTATACAGAACGGACCCCAGAGGGATGATATATGAGAGAACACCCGACCATCCAACCTCCAATCGCTGCCATCTCTGAGATACCGAGAGCTCCAGTCCGCCTGGACGTTCTGAAGACCGGGGAGATACTCCGCAACCACCGTCACCTGTTGACTGAGACAAAAGGACCAGAACTCCTTGGCCAAGTGAGATAACATGCTCGAATGCGTACCTCCCATGGAGTTGACATATCGGACAGCCGACACGTTGTCCATGCGTAGGCGAATGCAGGCGCTGGCAGTGTGCTTGGCAAAACTGCGGACAGCAAAAGATCCGGCCAGGAGCTCCAGGGCGTTGATATGGAGTGAGGCTTCCTCCTGAGACCAAGGACCTCCAGTGGAGACGCCGTCGCAGTGGGCCCCCCACCCGAGAAGGCTGGCGTCGGAGTCGATGGTGAAATCCGGACGAGGACCGCAGATCGCCTTCCCATTCCATGCCTGAAGGTTCGAAATCCACCAGCGTAGTTCGTCCCGCGTCTCGGGATCCAGCGAGATCGTATCTGCGTACGAAGCCCCGGTCTGTAGGTGCGCGTGTTTCAAACGCTGAAGAGCCCTGTAATGGAGAGGAGCCGGAAACACTGCTTGGATAGACGAGGAGAGGAGTCCTATGATCCGCGCCAGGTGGCGAAGAGTAATCCGTTGGGCGGCCAGCGTCTTGCGTAGCTCCTTGCGTATGGCCCGGATCTTCGCCAAAGGCAGGCTGAGGGTTTCCATGACGGAGTCCACCGAAAAACCGAGGAATTCCATAACTCTGGACGGTTCCAGGGACGATTTCTCGTGGTTGATGAGGAAGCCTAGACGGGATAGAAGATTCATAGTCACCTGTAACTGCGAGCGGAGGACAGCGGGGTCCTGGGCCATAAGAAGGAGGTCGTCCAGGTAGATGATCAACCGGATCCCGCGACTGCGGAGCCAGGCTACCACTGGGCGCATGACCTTGGTGAAACACCAGGGGGCCGAAGACAGACCAAAGGGAAGGCAAGTGAAACGCCAAACCTGATCCTTCCACAAAAAACGGAGGAGATCCCTGGATGCCCTCGAGACCGGAACAGTGAGATAGGCATCCTTCAGATCTAACTTCACCATCCAATCCCCCCGAAGGAGGAGGTCCCTGAGTAGGTGAATACCCTCCATCTTGAAGTGCCTGTAACGCACAAATCTGTTTAGCGGTTTGAGGTTTATGACGGGGCGCATCTGCCCCCCTTTCTTTCGTACCAAGAAAATACTGCTGAGCAGACCTACCGAAGGATAAGGCACCAACTCGATTGCGCCCTTGAGAAAAAGGTCTGAGAGTTCTTTGTCTATGGCCAGCGACGCAGGCCCGGACGTTGGAATAGGAGGGGGTGCAGGGAGATGATAAGGGGACTGAACCAGTTCTATCTGGAAACCCTGGATAGTGGCTAACACCCAGCCGTCCAACGTGATTGATTCCCAGGCACGAGAAAAAAGTCGGAGTCTGCCCCCTACATGAACTGGAGAAGAAAACAGACGAGGAACACTTACCAAGGGGACGACAGAAACCGGAGCTTCCTCTGAACGGTCGTCGGGTAGGAGCACCTCGGTACGGGAAGAAATTCTGCGAAGGCCTCGAGTCCTGGAAGGAGGATCGCTGACTAAAGGGTCTCTGACTATAGGAGCCTCTGCCCGAGCCCCGGGCATGGAAGGAGGAGCGGCCGGCAGAGCGGCCCCTGAAATTGCCGGCCCTTGAGGAAAAACGGCCCTGGAATACCTTCCTCATGGAAGACTGGGCCTTGTCAAGGGCCGTAAAGGCTCCAACAAACTTTCCCATGTCCTTAATAAATGAGTCCCCAAACAGGAGACCCTGAGCCTCGCCACCAGCTTCAGTGAGGGACAGATTCACTAACTTGGGCTCGATTTTGAACAAAATAGCCTTACGGCGTTCAATAGACAGGGAACTGTTGACGTTGCCCGCTATACAGATGGCCCTCTGGATCCACCCACGGAGATCATCCGGATCCACCGAAGTGTTAGGCTCTCTGGCTATCTCCGCCATGTCAAAGATCTTGGCCAATGGGCCGAAAATGTCCAGGAGTTTGTCCTGGCATGCCTTCAAGGCTGATTCAAGGCCCTTCCTGGGGTTCCACCCGGACTTACACAAAAATTGGACCATTTTTGGGTCCACTGATGGTGTCTCGCAGACCTTATTCGCCACGATGGGCCTAGGGCACTCAGCCTTCATCTTATTGCGTGCCTCTTTTGATAGAGGGCAACGCACCCGAGCCTCTAGATATTGCGCCACATGGTCAAGGGGAAACCATTCTGAAGATCTAGGGTGGTGGAGATTGTCGGGGTCAAAAAGTGGTTCTCCAAGGGGGTCGGTCAGGACGCCCGAAGGACCCTGTATAGCGTCCGAAGACGACTGGCCCAAAGGCGTAGAGGTCGGAGCCGAAATCAAGTCGGCAGGGCCAGGATCGGACGTCTCGTCCTCAGGGAAAGCCATGTCCTCAAATCTCACCTCCTCATCAGAGCCGACATCAGAGTCGATCTCAGTCTCAGGGTGCGTTCTCGCACACTTCCAACTCCGCGCCCGTTCTGCCCGGCGGGATGAGGCTCTTTTGCGCGATAACGCGCTCTCTTGGGTGGCATTGTTCTCACCAGTCAAAATGGTTCTGGAGGCATGAGGTACAGGCAGGTCAGCCCGTAATGTGTCACTAGAGACACTAGGGAGTGCTGAGAGGGCATCGGATATGGACCTGGTTAGGGTATTGGTAACGGTCCCCATGGCAGCCATAATGGCCTCAGAAACTGACCGCTGAAACGCTTCTGCAGAAAACGCGGAAGCAGCGGGTGTAGGAGCAGGAGAAGAGACCTGTGCGTCTCTCCCTGTCTCCAAGGGATGCCCAGCATGTGACATGATCACAGACTTATAATATATATATATATATATATATCTGCCCAGGGAAAAGGAGGCCAGTAGGCCAGCAGATGGGCCACACAAAGAGGGGGGGGGGGGTAAGCGAACACCCAACAGTATATGACAGATGCAAACAGGAGCACACAGCGAGTAGTCACCCAGTCAGCGTGCACAGGGAGCGGCGTCTGAACGGAACAAAGCCGAGGGAGGAAGTGGGCGTGGTTACCGACGAGGAGAGAAGCCGCGCTAGAGGGATAGAAGAACAAGGACCACAAGAAAATGGCCGCCGCAAGATCGCATGCGAAATCCCGCGAGATCACGGCTCCAGCGCCCGAGACCGGCGGGGAGCGGCGCGAAGAAAGCGGTAAGCGAACCAGGCCCGCAGCCCGGCCCCCACCGGAGACTAGAGGGGAACGGGGGGAAGAGGGGATTGCGCAGGGGAGAAGGAAAAATAAGATATATAAGATATATAAGCCAAACGGCCCCCGATCCTGCCCCCAAAAGGGAGACAGGAGCGGGAGGTACAAGGAGAGAGCAGAGAAAACGGGAGGAGGAAAAAACCTGTGGGAGCAAAAAACCTAAAGAAATATACAGTACAACCACTGGAATACCCCTGCGATAACCCTAATACTGACACAGGAATAAGTGCAAAAGCAGAACCATAAGACATAAAGTAGATGCTGCAAGATTAGAGGATACTTAGCTTGTGGCAGCAGCAAAGAAAGAGGCAGTTGTGAAGACGGATGGACATTATATAGGGTCTACTGTGTGGGGAGGGACAGTTACTATGGCAATATGTTAATATCTTCACTTTTTTTCTTTGCTGCTGTGGTTGTCAGTAAAGGAAGTTATAGCAATAGGAAGCCTCCGTGTCTTGAAATAAAATTGCAGTTACTTGGCTGCAAGCGTGTGTGTCAGGCCTACAGCGTCAGCGTGTACTGTGCCAACTACTGCCAGTGCCAAGTGACAACACTCATATCTGGTGTCACAGTAGCTTGCACTCATAGTACCACTAATCGGAAAAAATGACAGGCAGAGGCAGGTTCTGACGACATAGTTGACTGTCTAACACAGGACACCCAATCTTCTACAGCTTCCGTTCGGAACCTTGACGCACCATCCTCCTCCAGCTCAGCTTCGGGCACCTCTCAAGTTACCACTCGCTGCCCGCCGCCACCACCAACACTACTCCACAGCCGCTTCACTTGATCTGTCAGAGGAGTTATTTACACATCAGTTGGAAGAAATTAGTGATGCGCAACCATTATTGCCAGAGGATGTAGATAACAGGGATATGTCTCAGTCAGGCAGCATTACACACATGGACGTACGGTGTGATGATGATGATGTTGTACCCGCTGCTGCTTCCTTTGCTGAGTTGTCCGATACAAGTCAAGCGGTTGATGATGACAATGTGTCCGTGGATGTCACGTGGGTGCCCGCTTGAAGAGAAGAAGAACAGGGGGAAAGTTCAGATGGGGAGACAGAGAGAAGGAGGAGACGAGTTGGAAGCAGGGGGAGGTCGTCGCAAGGAGCTAGTGGCACAGTCAGACAGCATGTATCGTCACCTGGGGTCAGCCAGACAGCACGCCAATCAACGCATGCTGTTGCCACCACCAGAATGTCGTCATTGCAAAGCTCAGCAGTGTGGCATTTTTTTTGTGTGTCTGCCTCTGATAACAGCAATGCCATTTGCAACCTGTGCCAAAAGAAACTGAGTCGTGGGAAGTCTAACACCCACCTAGGTACAACTGCTTTGCGAAGGAACATGATCTCACATCACAAACGCCTATGGGATCAACACATGATGACGAGTACAAGCAGCACACAAACTCAAAGCCACCATCTACCTCCTGGTCCAGCATCTTCAGCCACGTCAACCACTGTTGTCCTCCTTGCCCCCTCTCAACCACCCGCCACTCCGCCTCTCGCCTTGAGCAGTTCCTGCTCATCTGCCTACAGTCAGGTGTCTGTCAAGGACATGTTTGAGCGTAAGAAGCCAATGTCACAGAGTCATCCCCTTGCCCGGGGTCTGACAGCTGGCTTGACGGAACTCTTAGCTCGCCAGCTTTTACCATACAAGCTGGTGGAGTCTGAGGCCTTCAAAAAAATTTTAGCTATTGGGACACCGCAGTGGAAGGTACCCAGCCGAAATTTATTTTCACAAAAGGCAATCCCCAACCTGTACTCTATTGTGGAAAAGGAGGTCATGGCATGTCAGGCACACAGTGTTGGGGCAAGGGTCCATCTGACCACTGATACCTGGTCTGCAAAGCATGGTCAGGGCAGGTATATCACATACACTGCGCATTGGGTAAACCTGCTGACGGCTGCCAAGCATGGAATGCGTGGCTCTGCAGAGGAGTTGGTGACACTGCCATGACTTGCAGGCAGGCTTGCTGCCACCTCCTCTACTCCTCCTACTCCATCCTCTTCGCTAACCTCCTGTCACAACCAGACAGCTGAGAAGCTCTGACAGAGGCCTTTCAGTACCTCCTCCTTGAGTTCTCTTTGTTGTGCTGTTCAGTTCCTCATCTCGTTAGCCTCTCTCAACTGTCATGGAGTTGGACTGATTGCATCCCTTTAAATTCCGCCCCATAATGCATTACTGGGCGGCTTATACTACTTCCTGGAGTGTGTGTGCATGCTGATCTTGTTTTCCTGTCTGCTACAAAGTTAAGTGCTGTACATTTATCTGTTATTTTCTGTTTGCTGGATCCCAGGTGACCCTGACTCCCTCCCTGTCTGGTGTAGGGAGCCGGTGGTCGTGTCCCCTCACTATTGTAGGGTGTTCAGGGGTTATATAGTCGAGGTACGGAGATATGCAACCTTCCACCTTTCGGATCTTTGCATAGGCTGAGCAGCCAGGGAAAGTCTCAGGTCTTGTGCAGGGGTCTCCCTTTTGGTTCCTTAGCTTTGGATCCACTCAGTCATATATGCATGTTGCTTTGTCTTCTTTCCTGTACACCGTCCGTGACATTATAAGCCGCCAAAACCGTCTCAAGCATGGATCCGGTTTCACTTTTGGCTGAACGCTTCCAGGGTCTTTCATTGGAGGTAGCTGATCTCCGTAAGATTTTTTCTCAGCTTCAAGTGACCGGTTCAGCTTGCGTTCATGGAGTTTGTTCTGAGCCTAAGATCTCGCTCCCGGATACCTTCTCCGGGGGTAGTGAGAATTTTGTGCGTTTTAGAGAGGCTTGCAAACTCCATTTTTGCCTTCTTCCCCATTCCTCTGGTGATGAAGAACGGAGGGTGGGGATCATTATATCGCTGCTCAGGGGTAACGCTCAGTCTTGGGCCTTTTCGCTGTCGGAGGGGGCACGGCCTCTCCGTTCAGTGGATGAATTCTTTTTAGCCCTGGGTCAGATATATGATGATCCGGATCGTATTGCTCTGGCTGAGTCTAGACTACATCTATTATGCCAGGGTAAACAATCCGCAGAAATATACTGCTCAGAATTTCGGAGATGGGCAGTTGATACTGGTTGGAATGATGCTGCACTCCGAAGTCAATTTTGCCATGGTCTTTCAGAGGGATTGAAAGATGCATTTGCCTTTCATGAGAGGCCTATTTCTTTGGACTCTGCTATGTCTCAGGCCGTTCGTATTGACAGGCGTCTTAGAGAGAGAGGAGAGATGTCCCCTTCCTGTCATACTCAGTCCCAGGACAGTGCAGCAGTCCCATTCTGTGCGCAGAGGTCTCAGTCGCTGTCAGCCCCTTCTGAGCAGGAGCCCATGCAGCTGGGGTTGATTGCTTCTGACAATAGAAGATTCAGCTCGCATGGGAGGGTTTGTTTTTGTTGTGGAGGTATAAATCATTTGGCAAATATTTGTCCCTCTAGGAGATTCAGGGAGTTTTCTGGGAGTAATAAAGAAACAAACAGGAAAAAATCTTTTAAAAATGTTCCGTCTGTTACTATTGGCAGGGTTGAGGCGGAAATTGAAGGTTTTCCGTTTGCTTGTAGTTCCCGTTTTGTCCTGCCGGCTAGGGTGGCGCTAAAGAGCAAAAACATTTTTTGTGAGATTTTTGTGGATAGCGGAGCAGCGGTCAATCTCATTGATAATCAATTTGCGATAACACATGGTTTCCAGGTGCGCACTTTGGGAAAGGATATTCCTGTTTTCGCTATTGATTCCGCTCCACTTTCTCAGAAATCATTAAAGGGCATAGTTCACAATATCCGTTTAATTGTGAGTGATGCTCATGTTGAGGATGTGTCATGTTTCGTCCTTAGCGGTTTGCCTACTCCTCTAGTGTTGGGGCTACCCTGGCTCACTAAACATAACCCCACCATTGATTGGCAAGCAAGGCAAATAAATGGTTGGAGTGACTTTTGCAGAGAGATTGCCTCACGACATCTGTTTCTGAGGTTGCTACTAAGACTGTACCATCTTTTCTCTCTGAATTTTCGGATGTCTTCTCTGAGAGTGGAGTTCAGGATTTGCCCCCGCACAGGGAGTACGATTGCCCTATTAATCTCATCCCAGGCGCCAAACTGCCTAAATCTCGTTTATACAATCTTTCCCAACCTGAGAGGATCGCTATGCGTGCTTATATCTCTGAGAGTCTGAGAAAAGGACACATACGACCCTCGAAGTCACCTGTTGCCGCTGTTTTTTTTCTTTAAGACCTTGTCTGGATTTCAGGGAGCTGAACAGTATCACTATTCGTGACCCTTATCCGCTTCCTCTGATCCCGGACCTGTTTAACCAGGTTGTTGGGGCTAAAGTCTTTTCCAAATTAGATCTAAGAGGGGCATACAACCTGGTCAGGGTCAGAGAAGGAGACAAATGGAAGACGGCCTTCAATACCCCTGAGGGCCATTTTGAGAATTTGGTTATGCCTTTTGGTTTGATGAATGCCCCAGCCGTTTTTCAGCATTTCGTGAACAGCATTTTTTATCATTTGATGGGAAAATTTGTATTAGTGTATTTGGATGACATTTTGAGTTTTTCTCCTGATTTCAAAACTCATAAGGAACATTTACGTCAAGTCTTGCTCATCCTGCGGGAGAATAAATTATATGCGAAACTGGAAAAATGTGTGTTTGCGGTTCCAGAAATTCAATTTCTGGGGTTCCTTCTCTCCGCTTCTGGTTTTCGCATGGACCCCGAGAAGGTCCGCGCTGTGCTTGAGTGGGAGCTTCCTGAGAATCAGAAGGCGCTGATGCGGTTTTTGGGCTTTGCCAATTATTACAGGAGGTTTATTTTGAATTATTCCTCTATTGTTAAACCACTCACTGATATGACCAAAAAGGGGGTAGATTTTTCTTCTTGGTCAGTAGAGGCGCGTAAGGCTTTTTCTAATATCAAGGAGAGTTTTGCTTCCGCTCCCATCTTGGTGCAACCTGATATTTCTTTACCCTTCATAGTTGAGGTTGATGCTTCTGAGGTGGGTGTGGGGGCGGTCTTGTCTCAGGGTTCCTCTCCTGCCAAATGGCGACCGTGTGCCTTTTTCTCAAAAAAACTCTCCTCCGCAGAGAGAAATTACGATGTGGGAGATAGGGAATTGTTGGCCATCAAGTTGGCTTTTGAGGAATGCGCCATTGGCTAGAGGGAGCCAGACACCCTATTACCTTATTTACTGACCATAAAAATCTGGCCTACTTGGAGTCAGCCAAGCGTCTGAACCCGAGACAGGCCAGATGGTCTTTTCTAGGTTTAATTTTGTGGTCACGTTCCGCCCTGGAGTTAAGAATGTGAAGGCAGATGCCCTGTCACGTTGTTTTCCGGGAGGCGGGAATTTTGAAGACCCGGGTCCCATTTTGGCTGAAGGTGTGGTGGTCTCTGCTCTCTTTTCTGAATTGGAGGCAGAGGTGCAGGCAGCCCAGTCAGAGGCTCCTGATCTTTGTCCTCCTGGGAGGTTGTTTGTGCCTCTCGCTTTAAGACACAAGATTTTTAAGGAACAACACGATACGGTCCTTGCTGGGCACCCGGGGGCAAGAGCCACACTGGATCTCATCGCTCGGAGATTCTGGTGGCCTGCGCTTCGTAAGTCGGTTGAGGGTTTTGTGGCAGCCTGCGAGACTTGCGCTCGTGCCAAAGTCCCTCATTCACGGCCATCAGGTCCTCTCCTTCCCTTACCCATTCCTTCCCGTCCTTGGACACATCTGTCCATGGACTTTATAACGGACCTGCCTCGTTCCTCGGGGAAGACTGTGATTCTGGTGGACCGTTTTAGCTAAATGGTGCATTTCATCCCTTTTCCTGGTTTGCCCAATGCTAAGACGCTGACGCAGGCATTTATTGATCACATTGTCAAATTGCACGGTATTCCTTCAGACATAGTCTCTGATAGGGGCACGCAGTTTGTTTCCAGATTCTGGAAGGCTTTCTGTTCTCGCTTGGGGGTTCGGTTGTCATTCTCTTCTGCTTTCCACCCGCAGTCGAATGGCCAGACAGAGCGCGTCAATCAGAATCTGGAGACATATCTGCGCTGTTTTGTGGCGGAGAATCAGGAGGATTGGTGTTCTTTTCTGTCCCTTGCTGAGTTTGCTTTAAATAACCGTCGTCAGGAGTCCTCTGATAAGTCACCATTTTTTGGTGCATATGGGTTTCATTCGCAGTTTGGGACTTTCTCGGGAGAGGGGTCTTCTGGTCTACCTGATGAGGACAGATTCTCCTCGTCTTTGTAATCTATTTGGCAAAAGATTCAGGATAATCTAAAGAGCATGAGTGAGAGATATAAGCGTGTGGCAGATAAGAGACGTGTGCTTGGTCCGAACCTGAATGTTGGTGATCTGGTGTGGTTGTCTACCAAGAATATCAAATTGAAGGTTCCCTCCTGGAAGTTGGGTCCTAGGTTTATTGGGCCTTAC
This sequence comes from Bufo gargarizans, assembly GCF_014858855.1. NCBI lineage: Eukaryota > Metazoa > Chordata > Amphibia > Anura > Bufonidae > Bufo > Bufo gargarizans. The sequence continues at coordinate 72,583,849 of NC_058089.1, forward strand.
AAAATCCTGTCTGTCATCAATCCTGTTGCCTACCGTCTTGATCTTCCTCAGACTTGGAAGATCCATAATGTTTTTCATAAGTCCTTATTGAAACCTTATGTTCAACCCATTGTACCCTCGCCTTTGCCTCCTCCTCCGATTATGATTGATGGGAATCTTGAATTTCAGGTCTCTAGGATTGTGGATTCGCGTCTTGTCCGCGGTTCTCTTCAGTACCTTGTTCATTGGGATGGTTATGGTCCTGAGGAGAGGATGTGGGTCCCAGTGACGGACATTAAGGCCTCTCGTCTCATCAGGGCTTTCCATAGGTCCAATCCTGAGAAGGTGGGCTCTGAGTGTCCGGAGTCCACTCGTAGAGGGAGGGGTACTGTCACAACCAGACAGCTGAGAAGCTCTGACAGAGGCCTTTCAGAACCTCCTCCTTGAGTTCTCTTTGTTGTGCTGTTCAGTTCCTCATCTCGTTAGCCTCTCTCAGCTGTCATGGAGTTGGACTGATTGCATCCCTTTAAATTCCGCCCCATAATGCATTACTGGGCGGCTTATACTACTTCCTGGAGTGTGTGTGCATGCTGATCTTGTTTTCCTGTCTGCTACAAAGTTAAGTGCTGAACATTTATCTGTTATTTCCTGTTTGCTGGATCCCAGGTGACCCTGACTCCCTCTGTGTCTGGTGTAGGGAGCCGGTGGTCGTATCCCCTCACTATTGTAGGGTGTTCAGGGGTTATATAGTCGAGGTACGGGGATATGCAACCTTCCACCTTTCGGATCTTTGCATAGGCTGAGCAGCCAGGGAAAGTCTCAGGTCTTGTGCAGGGGTCTCCCTTTTGGTTCCTTAGCTTTGGATCCACTCAGTCATATATGCATGTTGCTTTGTCTTGTTTCCTGTACACCGTCCGTGACACCTCCTCGGCTGAGTCTTTTTCTGCTGCTGCGTCTTGTTCCACATCAACTGCACACCCCCAGCTCCCCAGGGGCTATTCCACATCCCGGATACGACAGTGTCACGCCGTCTTGGGGTTGACTTGCCTGAAAGCAGAGAGTCACACCGGACCAGCACTCCTGTCCGCCCTGAACGCACAGGTGGATCAGTGGCTGACTCCGCATCAACTGGAGATCGGCAAACTGGTGTGTGACAACGGAAGCAATTTGTTGGCGGCATTGAATTTTGGCAAGTTGACACATGTGCCGTGCATGGCACATGTGTGTAATCTGATCGTACAACGATTTGTGCATAAGTACCCAGGCTTACAGGACGTCCTCAAGCAGGCTAGGAAGGTGTGTGGCCATTTCAGGCGTTCCTACACGGCCATGGCGCATTTTTCAGATATTCAGCAGCGAAACAACATGCCAGTGAGGCGCTTGATTTGCGACAGCCCCGACACGTTGGAATTCAATACTCCTAATGTTCGACCGCCTGCTCCAACAAGAAAAAGCCGTCAACAAGTATTTGTATGACCGGGGTGCTAGGACAGCCTCTGCGGAGCTGGGAATTTTTTTACCACGTTACTGGGATGCTAATGCACAATGCCTGTAGGCTCATGAGTCCTTTTGAGGAGGTGACAAACCTAGTCAGTCTTACTTTTTACAAAATTGACCCACTAACATATGTTGAGACACAGTACTATAATTATTTACAGTTGGTCACTCGGACCAGAAATTGTCTCTGGGTTTACAAATGTTACTTATCCTTATATATAAAATGTAACATTTATTCCTTGTCTCTAAAATTCACTATCTAAGACTGACATTTTTAAAATTTTCAGCTGTGTCTGCGGTACCACTTGTAATTGCTATGTTTGGCAATGGGGCTAGCTCCGGGGCCTCACTTGATGCTACCTAGCATGCTCCTCTGTTTTTTCACACGATAGGTATCGTGCTGCGTTAGGCTCACACTGTTTGTCTCACAGTGCGCTATATCTGGAGTTAGTGAGTTCCCTACTAGCACTTCCTGCTTGTATTTTGTTTGGATTCTGTGTTGCTTTTCCCTATTGTTTGTATTAGGCCTGAAGGAGACTCCTGTCGTCCATCCATTTGAAGGAACAGGTAGTCTCGTCCCTGCCATTAGTACCAGGGTCCTATAGGGCTAGATAGGACTCTAGGTATTCCTGTGTATGTACACACCTACCTCTGGGGTCTGTTTATACTGGTAATCAGTTAGGATCTTGGCTGGGGTTTTACTAGGAGGTGTCCTTCTTCCTTCCTTAGTTCTCAGGCCTTATTCCCTGTTTACCTCTTATGCTCGGTGTGGGAGGGATACACCAGCGTGACAGTCAGGAGCAGTGAAAGTTCCTCCTTAATTTCCCTCCTTCGCTGGCCAATCCGGATTGTCTTACCTTCTGTCCAAAGTGTCATGACCAGTATGTGAACCTCTGGCATGGGGTTTGGCAGTGTACCCATTTTGTCAGATATTGGGATGTACTGCTGCAATATATATCCTCCCTTTGGACCATTACTTGATCTAAGGACTATCTCCGTCTACTATTTCACTCCATCACACGGGATGATCTGTAGCACTCCAGTGTTAGACAAGTTCCTCCTTTGTTGCATGCAGTGCTTCTGACAGCCTTACAACTTCTTTTTCTCCACTGGCAAGATTCTCAAGTTCAGTCTGGGAATTGGTTCCCCACCTTCGTAACTCTCTGTGTTTGGTTGAAGAACATACAGTAAGTAAACACTTTTTCTAAGAAGTTCTTTGACAGATGGGGACCATTGATAGCTCAACACCGGCCAAAGGATAAGATACTCACCTAATGAGACTATTCCAATTCATGTGGTGGTATGCCACAAAGAAACTAAAGGGAACCCTATAACCATTAGCACTTCAAGAACAGCAGGGAAGAAGGAAGTATGAATGGCGTTTCATTAGGGAGTAGCACTTAGGTGGTAAGGAATTGAAGAGTAGCTTGACTAAGTAAGCCAATGCTTCCGCAGTTTGGTTTTCGACTTCTGGATGACCGAGTATAGTATAATATGAGTTATATAAGTATAGTACAATATAACATGATCTAAATGAATCTGATTGGTTGGTTTGTAATTGGTTGTAAATCTCTAAAATGTTTAATAGTAATTCAAAAAAAATACTAGATATACATGATCAAGTCACATTATTATTACCACTTCCTACTCTGACATTAGAAGCTCATAGCTCATGAAGAAGTCATGTGTCGTGAACTGGCTTGGTGGGTATGTAAGTGTATTATAAGCTGTCTGTACGCATATCTCTTGTTGCTGTCATGGGTAAAAGGGGTGACTTATCGGACTTGCAAAAAAGAATGATTATTGGCTTTTAGGCCAGGGACGGGAGTTTGTGAACTGTTCTCATGCTGTTGTGGTAAAAGTGTCGCGTGAGTGGACAAATTGCACCATTGCGAATAAGCTATGTGGAAACTGCGGAGCCATTGATGTGAGAGGTGAACGTCCGCTACAAAGGTGCACAAGCAGGGGCGGATTGGCCATAGACACTACAGGGACATTTCTGATGCCCAGGGGACCAACTAAACCTTCTCTTGGCCAAAAGTCAGGTGCATAATGATCTGATACACTCAGCATTAATTTAGGCAAAATTTTCTTGGACCACTTTTAGGTATTTTTTCCCAGAGTCACTTTAAAGAGGGGGTATTCACAGCACGCCGTTTCATACTTACCTGCGCCCGGCGCACTGTCCACTTCCTGGTTTCGGCACTCGGCAGGGGGCGGGCTCCATCTTGATTGAAGTCTTCTCCCGGCCGGGCCGCGCACTGGACTGAACGCGCACGCCAAGGCCGCGCATGCGCCCTGGTGACTTTTTCCTGGCAAGTATACTATACTCCCCCATATTTTTTCTTTGTAATATAGAGTGCGATTGCATTTGTGTTTTTGCGTTTGCATCTGTATTTCGCCATAGCAATCTGCACCTGCATAGGGTTGTGCGGGCTGAATCCCCCATATTTTTTCTTTGTAATATATATTGGAGGCTTGGCGATCTCCAAGCAGTCATGCAAACCTGACCAGTTAGTATGCCCTGGAGGCTGGTTTTAAAGTCTGTATAAAACTGAGTCTGCTTATATAGCGCCTACCAGTAGCCATTTGGCTCCAGTAGAAGTATATAGTGGGCTCAGCATTCATGTTGGTACTTGCATCCCTGGATCCGATGAAAGCTGTAATGGCACCGGACGGGGTTATAAGCAGAGTGTGCTTGGCGTGAATGCTGTACCTACACTCCCTGTACTTTGTGTGGCTGTCATGGCCCATAACAGGTAGGAACTAGTGTTAGGGACCATTCATGAAGGCGACCTTGACGTGGTGAGTGGCTTATTACGCTTTGGCCAAAATGTACACCAATGCCTTATTCAACATCCAGCATAAAGGCAGGGCTGGTTGCAGAGTGCGATTGCATTTGTGTTTTTGCGTAAGTATACTATACTGGCCAGGAAGAAATCACCATAGCGCATGCGCGGCCTCGACGTGCGCTTTCGGGACTGCGCGCGGCTGGCCGGGAGAAGAGAAGTCGTCTGCACAAGCGCTGCCACCGCGATTCCTGAGAAGAGCGGTGGCCATAACCAGGGGAGACGGAAGACAACAGTCAGGTAAGTATATGTTTATTTTCTTCTAAGGGGTGGGAATTAGTTAATTAAATATATTTAGAAAAATGATCACTGTTAAATCATTAACAGATTTAACAGTGATCATTAAGATGGGAATACCCCTTTAACCACCTCCGGACCGCCTAACGCAGATGTGCGGTCCGGAGGTGGCAGCGCTGCGCAGAGTCACGCATATACGCGTCATTTCGCGAGACGCGAGATGACGCGAGTATGCGCCCGCGCGTGCGCACTTCGCGCCGGCATTTCGTTAAGGACCATTTCGTCAGCAACCTGCCAGCCAATGATCGTGGCTGGCAGGTTGCTGATTTTTAAAAAATCCAATCAAAGTGCCAGATAGCAGATCATATTTGTAAATATGATCTGTTATATGGCTGCCTGCTCCTCTGCTGGTTCTTTTCGTCGGTTGGATCCAGCAGAGGAGCAGGCTACACAGTGAGTACACCAAACATCACACTTAGCCCCAGATCACCCCCCTGAACCCCAATTAACCCTTTGATCACCACTTTGATCACCCCTGTCAATCACAAGTGAAAAGAAAAAAGTGATGAGTGCAAACTGTCACTTTTTTTTTTCACTGTTATTGACCGTTCGGTTTTAGGTATAGTTTAGGTCCCTTGGTTAGGTAGTTAGCGATCAGTTAGCGCCCAGCCCACCGCACCGCAGTCCGTTATTCGCTGATTAGCGTATCGCTAATCAGCATTTGTACTTTTATAGTATCTGGAAGTGATCAAAACTGATCACGGTCAGATCTATAATTGTACTAGTGTCACTTTAGTTCGCCCTCCACCCAAAACGCAGTGTTTGCCCGATCAGGCGTGATCGCTCGCCCACACGTGCGTTCGCCCACACCCGCCCCACCGCAGTGACAAAAAAAACATTTTTTTTTGATCGCTGCACATTAAATTTACACGCACTGCGGCGATAAAAAAATCAGTTTTGATATTTTTTATCAACCGCAGCGGCCTCCGGTACTTCGCTAGGCTCCCCTTTGTAAGACAGGCTTGCTTTTTTTTTCTTGGGTAGTCTCAGGGAATACCCCTAAATTTAGTTGCCCACATGTCTAACAGGGGGTATTCTTCTGAAGAAGCCTACAGGCTTCTGACCCAGTCGGATGAGGAGTGGGAACCCTCATCTGATTAATCCAGCGGGTCAGAATACGAACCTGTAGAAAGCAGTGGCTCTCTGACCCAAAGTTCAGACGAGGAGGCTGAGGTCCCTGATAGAACCAGGCGTACCCGGCCCCGTGTCGCTAGACCGCAGGTTGCGCAGGATCCGCTTCAAGAGCAGCAGAGTGGGGCTGGTGCTGTCGGATTACGTGGTGAGGCATACACCAGCAGCCCAGCCCTTCCTGGACCTAGTACCAGCACTGCCGTACAACCTGGTGAAGTAGCGAGCACCAGAAGGGCAGTTGAAGCTGGTACGGTGGCACGTGCAGTAGTGACCCCGTCGCAGCCACCGCAAAGACGTGCCCGTAGAGCCCCTAGAATCCCAGAGGTGCTGGCAAACCCTGATTGGCAGTCCCCAACTTCAGCCGCACCCGTAGTTTTCCCTTTCACCGCCCAGTCTGGAGTTCGGGTTGAGACAGCTCAGATCGGTTTGGCCCTGGGATTTTTTGAGCTGTTCTTGACTGCGGAGCTTTTAGACTTAGTTGTGGCAGAAACAAATCGGTATGCCACACAATTTATAACCGCTAACCCGGGAAGCTATTATGCCCAGCCTTTCCGGTGGAAACCAGTCCAAGTTTCCGAAATTAAAACTTTTCTGGGCCTCCTCCTCAACATGGGCCTGACAAAAAAGCATGAATTGCGGTCATATTGGTCCACGAACCCGATTCATCACATGCCCATGTTCTCTGCTGCTATGTCCAGGACACGATTTGAGGTCATCCTGCGTTTCCTGCACTTTAGTGACAACACCGCCTCCCGTCCCAGGGGCCACCCTGCTTTTGACCGGCTCCACAAAATTCGGCCCCTCATAGACCATTTCAACCTGAAATTTGCAGATATTTATACCCCAGAGCAAAACATCTGCATAGACGAGTCCCTAATACATTTTACCGGGCGCCTTGGCTTCAAACAATACATCCCAAGCAAGCGCGCCCGGTATGGGGTCAAATTGTATAAGCTCTGTGAAAGGGCCACAGGCTATACCCACAAATTTCGTGTCTATGAGGGAAAAGATCAGACCCTGGAGCCGGTCGGTTGCCCTGACTACCTGGGGAGCAGTGGGAAGACAGTTTGGGACTTGGTGTCACCCTTATTCGGCAAGGGGTACCATCTTTATGTGGACAATTTTTACACAAGTGTGGCCCTCTTTAGGCATTTGTTTCTAGAACGGATTGGCGCCTGTGGTACCGCGCGAACTAGTCGTGCGGGCTTCCCCCAACGGCTCGTTAGCACCCGTCTTGCAAGGGGGCAGTGGGCCGCACTGTGTAACGAAGAACTGCTCGTGGTGAAATGGAGAGACAAGCGTGACGTTTACATGCTCTCCTCCATTCACGCAGACACGACAATACAAATTGAGCGAGCAACCCGTGTCATTGAAAAGCCCCTCTCAGTCCACGACTATAACCTCCACATGGGAGGGGTGGACTTCAATGACCAGATGTTGTCTCCGTATTTAGTTTCCCGCAGAACCAGACGCTGGTATAAGAAGGTGTCTGTATATTTAATTCAATTGGCTCTGTACAATAGTTTTGTTCTCTACAGTAAGGCTGGGAGAACTGGATCCTTCCTCAAATTTCAGGAAGAGATCATCGAGAACCTCCTGTACCCAGGAGGTTCCGTGGCCCCATCCACCAGTGTAGTTAGCCGTCTACACGAGCAACATTTCCCCAATGTCGTTCCTGGTACCTCAACCCAACCGTCACCCCGAAAAAGATGTCGTGTCTGTAGCAGGAGTGGAATAAGGCGTGACACCCGCTATTTCTGTCCTGACTGTCCCGACCACCCTGCCCTATGCTTTGGAGAGTGTTTCCGGATGTACCACTCACAGGTACACTATTAGCATAGGGATCATCTCACCAGGATAGGCACACAGGGCTATTAGGGCCCATTCACTCACTGCTGCTGCAAACGTCTCCTTTCACATGGGACAAAGTGCATAACGCACTTCGCCACAGCTTTGCACATTGACCCATGGGGAAGGAGAGGTTTGTTCTATAAAGGTAAAAAAACAAAAACAAAACAAAAAAAAACACCAGTAAGCAAACAGGTTAATGTTTAGTTCCAAAAGTTAAAGTTACATGTTCTGTTCCAAAGTTAATAAAATTATTGCGTTGTGGCCTGGTTTTTTCTTTTTTCTTTTTTTACCTTCCAGGTGGACCAACCGATCTACTAGCTGCAGCACCGATGTGCATTCTGACAGAAGCATTGCGCTGCTGTCAGATTACACGCAAGTCGGTGTATGCGGCGCTGCAAGACGGGATTTTCTCCTCTGCAGTGACAGATACGTTTGCCAAGGCATACGAGCTGAGGAGGAGGCGGTGTTCCTATGCTTTGGCAAGCACTTTGTGTATATATATATATATATATTTATATATATATATAAAAAAAAAATCCCGGCAATGATTTATTCATCCACATCGATTGATGCGAATGGAGAAATCTGGTTTGCCAGGGCATACGAGCTAAGTGGGTATGGCTGTAGGGCGGAGCTCCTATGTCCTGGCAGACGCCTTTCCCCTCCATTTTTTTTTTTTGGCAGAGATTTTTTAATCCACATTGATCGATGCGAATGAAGAAATCTGTGCCGTTCATTTTTTTCTTTCAGCCCAGAGGCTGAACGGAAAAAAAAATCTCATTACCTGTATGCTCAATATAAGGAGAATAGCAGAAACTCCTAATGCTGGCCATACATGTAATGATTGCGGAGACCCTCAAATGCCAGGGCAGTACAAACACCCCACAACTGACCCCATTTTGGAAAGTAGACACCCCAAGGTATTTGCTGAGGGGCATATTGAGTCCATGAAAGATTTAAATTTTTGTCCTAAGTTAGCGGAAAGTGAGACTTTGTGAGAAAAAACAAAAAAAAATCAATTTCCGCTAACTTATGCGAAAAAAAAAAAAATTCTATGAACTTGCCAGGCCCCTCATTGGATACCTTGGGGTGTCTTCTTTCCAAAGTGGGGTCACATGTGGGGTATTTATACTGCCCTGGCTTTTTAGGGGCCCTAAAGCGTGAGAAGAAGTCTGGGATCCAAATGTCTAAAAATGCCCTCCTAAAAGGAATGTGTGCCCCTTTGCGCATCTAGGCTGCAAAAAAGTGTCACACATCTGGTATCGCCGTACTCAGGAGAAGTTGGGGAATGTGTTTTGGGGTGTCATTTTACATATACCCATGCTGGGTGAGAAAAATATCTTGGTCAAATGCCAACTTTGTATAAAAAAAATGGGAAAAGTTGTCTTTTGCCAAGATATTTCTCTCACCCAGCATGGGTATATGTAAAATGACACCCCAAAACACATTCCCCAACTTCTCCTGAGTACGGCGATACCAGATGTGTGACACTTTTTTGATGCCAAGGTGGGCAAAGGGGCACATATTCCAAAGTGCACCTTTCGGATTTCACCGGTCATTTTTTACACATTTTGATTGCAAAGTTCTTCTCACACATTTGGGCCCCTAAATTGCCAGGGCAGTATAACTACCTCACAAGTGACCCCATTTTGGAAAGAAGACCCCAAGGTATTCTGTGAGGGGCATGGCGAGTTCCTAGAATTTTTTATTTTTTGTCGCAAGTTAGTGGAATATGAGACTTTGTAAGGAAAAAAAAAAAAAAAAAAAACATCATCATTTTCCGCTAACTTGTGACAAAAAATAAAAAATTCTAGGAACTCGCAGTGCCCCTCACGGAATACCTTGGGGTGTCTTCTTTCCAAAATGGGGTCACTTGTGGCGTAGTTATACTGCCCTGGCAATTTAGGGGCCCATATGTGTGAGAAGTACCTTGCAATCAAAATGTGTAAAAAATGACCGGCGAAACCCGAAAGGTGCACTTTGGAATATGTGCCCCTTTGCCCACCTAGGCTGCAATAAAGTGTCACACATGTGGTATCGCCGTACTCAGGAGAAGTTGGGGAATGTGTTTTGGGGTGTCATTTTACATATACCCATGCTGGGTGAGAAAAATATCTTGGTCAAATGCCAACTTTGTATAAAAAAATGGGAAAAGTTGTCTTTTGCCAAGATATTGGAAAGAAGACACCCCAAGGTATTCTGTGAGGGGCATGGTGAGTTCCTAGAATTTTTTTTTTTTGTCGCAAGTTAGTGGAATATGAGACTTTGTAAGAAAAAAAAAAAAAAAAAAAAATCATCATCATTTTCCGCTAACTTGTGACAAAAAATAAAAAGTTCTATGAACTCACTATGCCCATCAGCGAATACCTTAGGGTGTCTACTTTCCGAAATGGGGTCATTTGTGGGGGTTTTCTCATGTCTGGGCATTGTAGAACCTCAGGAAACATGACAGGTGCTCAGAAAATCAGAGCCGTTTCAAAAAGCGGAAATTCACATTTTTGTACCATAGTTTGTAAATGCTATAACTTTTACCCAAACCATTGTTTTTTGCCCAAACATTTTTTTTTTATCAAAGACATGTAGAACTATAAATTTTGCGAAAAATTTATATATGGATGTCGTTTTTTTTGCAAAATTTCGCAGCTGAAAATGAAAAATGTCATTTTTTTGCAAAAAAATCGTTACATTTTGATTAATAACAAAAAAAGTAAAAATGTCAGCAGCAATGAAATACCACCAAATGAAAGCTCTATTAGTGAGAAGAAAAGGAGGTAAAATTCATTTGGGTGGTAAGTTGCATGACCGAGCGATAAACGGTGAAAGGAGTGTAGTGCCGAAGTGTAAAAAGTGGCCTGGTCATGAAGGGGGTTTCACCTAGCGGGGCTGAAGTGGTTAAGTTCCCAGTCCGCCCCTGTGCACAAGGGTGGTCTGACACGCTACAGTGGAGCAGCTCACCACCAGCTCAAACACCCTGCAACCATTGCTGGAAGAACACAAGCTGGTGGTAGCATTATGGCCATGATGGTCAGGGGAATGTTTTGTAACATTCTCTGGGCCACTAATCCATGTGGAAGGCACTCGCAATTGATTTAATTATGAATCCATCCTTGTAGATCATGTACACCCATACATGCTGATTGTTTTCCCTGGGGTGGATGGAATGTTCCAGAATGACAATACAACAGCTAGAAATGTCCAACAATGGTTGAAAGAGCATTGCCAAGACTTATGGATCCTTCCCCATGTTCCGGCTCCAGATACCGGTGACAACCTTCCAGGCCGTCACTCTGGATATTAGCTGGTGGTCATAATAATCGGACTCGCCTAGCTGTCAATATATATACGCCAGTTATTTGTGGTGTATGGTGGTGGCCTTATTAACCCTTTAATTAAACTTTTGTGCTGATCAGTGTCATGCACACAGGCCACACTTATATAATGCCCCTTTATAGTAATAAAAGCTTTTTTTTTTCACTGGCTGCTTTTTATTAAATCCCTGGTAATAATATTGGGGCACGCTACATATAGTATGGGGGACACTTCTCACAACCAGGGTAAAGAAGATGGCTGATAAATCAGATTCCAGCTGTGTTAGGAGAGGTCTGACTCTATTCCACCACTTTGCCTATGTTTTGGTAAGTCTCCCCCATGGTTTCCTGAGGTATACGTTGCCCTTTGCGGTCACACCAGTGTGCACACAGGAGCTGCACTGTCGGTGTCACTCTGGAGCAGATAGGAAGCAGAGGAGTTGTCAGTGGTAACCAATGAGATTCTGGGAATCTGGTTTTGGTGACTGCTCCACTGTTCGTCCTAGTTGGTGCTTATAAATGGCGCGCCATTAGTTGGAGTGGCGGTGACACCCCGCCATGTTTGCCGTCTCTTCCCCTTCTCTAGCACTCTTTGCCTGAGGACTCCTCCAGTTGCTTGCTCTCGCTCTTTTGTGTCAGTGCCCGTCTCTTCTGTGGGGAAGTGAGACGCGCTTCCTGAGGGAGGGACAGTCAGTGAGTGGCCTGACAGAGACTGTCTCTGCTACCGACAAGGGAGGAACAGAGTCAGAGAGTGCGGGGGAGAGGAAGAACCGCGAAGACTACGGGGCGTGCTGTAACCTCCTCCTGTCGGGTGATAGGGGCTTCTCTGTGCAGCCAGGGCAGAGGTAACTGGCATGGAGGAGGACCACTCTGCAGGTGAGTAGTGGAGAGGACTGGGGCTGTATGGAACTCGCTCCCTGCTGATGTGAAACTGCATGCACAACAAGCACACGTTGGGAGTAGTAGTGCCACAGCAGCTATGTCTCTGAAGTAGTGAGAACATTCTGCCACTCCTAGGAGCCTGTAATCACATGTATTCTTATTAGTAACAGCTTCTTATAAACCATCTGCCAATTTCAACATCCCTGTCTTCTGTCAGTGAATCTGATTATTTCTGTTGACATACAGGGGGTCATTTACTAACGGGTCATTTACTAACATATATACGCCACTTTTTCTGAATATTTGTCGCAGATTGCGATGCAAAGGTAACTTTTTCCCGCTCACGACAGGTCTAAATAAAGGTGGCGTGTCGTGGGTGGGCCAGGAGGCCCGTCTCATTTATTATTGTTTTAGGTGCAGAAAATGGTCTAAGGGTACTTTCACACTTGTTAAAGTTTTCCGGTATTGAGTTCCGTCCTAGGGGCTCAATACCGGAAACAAAAAACGCTTCAGTTTTATCCTAATGCGTTCTGAATGGAGAGCAATCGGTTCAGTATGCATCAGGATGTCTTCAGTTCAGTCACTCTTACGGTATTTGGCTGGAGAAAATACCGCAGCATGCTGCTCTATTTTCTCCTGCCAAAATTCCAGAACACTTGACAGAATGTCCGGGACCAAATTTTCCGGCAAAACGGATCCCGTTTCCTGGTCTACGTATGCACAGACCTTTTAAAAATATGAAAAATAAATACCGGATCTGTTTTTCCAGATGACACCGGAGAGACGGATCCAGTATTGCAATGCATTTGTGAGACAGGTCCGCATCCGGATCCGTCTACAAATGCTATCCGCTTGCGCATGGATTTCCGGATCCGGCAGGCAGTTCCGGCAACAGAACTGCCTGCCGGATCCTCACAATGCAAGTGTGAGAGTACCCTTAATCTACACCAGCAAGGAAGCTGGCTTATATTTAGACAGGCGGGGTATATGTCCCACGTTATGTTGGGGACCAGCGCCTCTACATAAATTTGTCGCATCGACTGCCAGCTAAAGGGGTATTAAAGGGCTTATACAACCCCTATAATGGCCCGTCTAATGCCCGGGCCCCTCACACAGGTTGTACTCATGCTCCCCTGCACCCACGTCCCTTCTGATGCCCGCGTGGCTGCTGCTGCATCGCCCCGCTGCGAGGATCAAAACATCCAGGGGGGGGGGCAGCCAATAGTAGGCCTCGACGGGGACAAGACTCCCTAGCATCATGGTGTCGGGGAGCAAGGTCAGTAGGTAAATAATTTATTTTTTTAATTTATTTTATAATCCATGATTTATTTGTTTGTCAATGTGTGAAAATTGCCCTGGCAGTGAAAGTGTTAATCACCTTCTTTATGGGAGGTTGGGTTCATTTGAAAATCCTGGTCTGAATAATACTCGTTTTTAGTGCATCTCTGTTTCTAGACAGGTTTACATTGTAAGTGGTGAGGGTAAAAGTATCATCTGACATAGAGGAGGGTGTGTAAATGTGATTCACAATGTGAACCAATAACATATGATGAGTGCAGGAATGTAATATGGCCGCAGGTGTTCAGCGGAGTGACATGCCGGCAGCAGACAAGCACAGCCTGGTATTAGGAGCACCCTGGTAATCGATTTTTCATATCTTACAGATGAGTGCCTGCCAGCAGGGTGGGAGGTCCGTCTCCAGGCACAGGAAGAAGAAGTCCTGTTGTTAAAGTCAGCCTTATGTGATGTCCTGCAAAGGATCCGCAACCTGGAGACTCAGTTGCCTTCTGGACACCTTTGTAAGTGAAGAAATAAATGTGTGTATACATACATATATATCCCAATATTCCTATTACTTGTATTAGGGGCTGCTGCAGAGCTTTTCTTTGAAGATACGACACCCTCTACCTTTGCTAAAAGCTCTGCAGCATGTCTTCCAGGTGTGGGGACACAGAATGGTATAAGGCTGGACTGAAATACAGCATTTTGTAGTTTTTTTTAGGCTAAAAATGGTGAGGCCAGATGTTATTTTATAGTCTGTATCAAGTTATTTAAAAGTCTACATATTTTCCTGCCACTAGTTGCAGCATAGTTATGCCCACCCTTCCCCTAGTAGTAACTCCATGTTTTGCAACCAGTCCTTCTCAAAGTAATCATATTTAGGTTTCTCCAGCTCACCCCTCTCCTATTAATCATGGCACGGCTCTATGCCGCCCCCCCCAATGAACACAATAGTCCCAGCAGAATTTGCCATCACACAGTACTTCCAGCATGATCCCCCAGTCTCCCTTCTAAGTAGTGATAGCAAAATTTCCTATTCCTTCCCTCTCACAGTCAGAGATGGACCTTTTCCTCCACACAGTAGTCGGAGAAGGACCTTTTCCTCCACACAGTAGTCGGAGAAGGACCTTTTCCTCCACACAGTAGTCGGAGAAGGACCTTTTCCTCCACACAGTAGTCGGAGAAGGACCTTTTCCTCCACACAGTAGTCGGAGAAGGACCTTTTCCTCCACACAGTAGTCAGAGAAGGACCTTTTCCTCCACACAGTAGTCAGAGAAGGACCTTTTCCTCCACACAGTAGTCAGAGAAGGACCTTTTCCTCCACACAGTAGTCAGAGAAGGACCTTTTCCTCCACACAGTAGTCAGAGAAGGACCTTTTCCTCCACACAGTAGTCAGAGAAGGACCTTTTCCTCCACACAGTAGTAACGCAGTGAGTCCAGGAGGAGCAGGAGTGGCAGTGGCTCTGGCTGTCACAGTGGCTTTCCTCACTTTTGATTCCTAGGGCCATGCAGTGAAAGGGCGGTGCACCCTGTCTTCCCCCGTGGCACAACTTGATTTTGCGGCTCCTGCCTGTTGGTAGTCGGAGTGGGCGTGATGTTGAGTGTATGTAGGATATCTTACAGACTCCAATGCTCAGCCATGTAGATTTCTGAACTTTGTCTCTTTCTCCCTTTCTTTAGATCATCCAGAGATCAGCGAGTCTCTGTAATTTTAGTCCAGTTTTATGAAGAATGGAGTACATGAAGTTGTTTCTCAAATTTCCTCTAGTAGCTAACTCCAGGCTGGAACTTTATAAACCAGGGATCAGCAATCTTCCACACTCCACCTGTTGTGAAACTACAACTCTCAGCATGAGAGAGAGAACAGCCAAGCAAGTGTGCATGATGGGAGATGTAGTTTCACAACACCTGGAGTGTCGGAGGTTGCTGACCCCTACTATAGACTTGAGCTAAGGGCAGATCCAGGATCCACACCCAAACTTTCTGGAGGGGTGTCAAAGTTGGTTAACTCCATCACTTCCATCCATAATCATACTGGATATACAAAGCATAAAATGACATTACATACCATCACAAGCATTAAACAGCTTTGGCAATAACAGTACGTTTCCTCTTTCAGTAAGCACAGTCCTGTGTCCACTCTTGGTGGTCACAGCAGGATCTCCTCCTGCCTTTAGACCCCATGTGCTCAACCTCACATGCTTCCAGGATGTGCTCTCTGCTCCTATTGCTGACAGCTTTCTATAGTTCCCTGCATTGGTCTCCACACTATTCTCATTATTGTTAATATTACATCAGTCTTTATAGTGTTATGTGATTTAATTAGATTACTGCATTGTCTGGGTGCGCACATCCGTCACACGATGGTGAAAAATGGTTGTCTGATGGGAGTTTTTTTAAGGGCCGTTTTATTCACATGGCCATTTTTTATTGACGCTCCATGAATAACGCCTGTCAAAAAAAATTGTCTATTTTCTTGGACCGACAGTCCTAATACAGTTGAAGGAAACGGCCATTTCTTAGAAAGGTGTCAGTAAAAAACAAAACAAAAAACTGCTATTAACAAACGGACCGTTTTGGATTTTTTGACTGTTGTGAGAATGTAGCATGAGTTTCAGTGGTTTCATTGTCTGCATTTAACCCTATTAAGACCAGGAGATTTTATGTTTTTTCGTTTTCATTTACTACCAGCCCTTCCAAAGCCCTAACTTTTTTATTTTTTTAATCACATAGCCGTATGAGGGCTTGTTTTTAAGTGGGCGTTGTGGGGAAGGGCCAACAGGCCCGTCTCATTTACCATTTTCTACGCCTGTTTTAGACACAGAAAATGGTCTAAATTTAAAACAGCTAAGAAGCGGCAGAGGGTCCACTGAAGTTAACTGCACAGATGCAGCATCTGACCACGGCATCTGAAAGCTTAAATGTATGTGATCTACGTTATGGGTGCTGCACGTGGTTGCAATTTACGTGGGGTGGCCAGGAAGAAGTTAAAGATGACTTTCACCCTAGTGTTAAAGAGCTCTGGCTGGCAGTTTCAGCAGTGCCGCAGCACTCTGCATCTGACATTGCTGGAAGCTAATTAGCTAATTTACATACCAGACGGGAAACCAATACAGGGGGCACAGCGGCCAAACGGAGCACTGCATAGAGAAAATAGTAAGCGCTGTAACATGCCATCAGTATTCCATACAAATCATTGAGCAGGCACCTCAGCTAAATGCGCGGGGGGGGGGGGGGTGTCCCGTGACTCCCGTGACTCCCGTGACGGCGATCCAGGCCTGCGGTTTGTGGCTTTTACCTGGTGCGGCGGTGGTGCCATCGGGACCCCATGGGGCGGTAGGGGGGGGCCCGATGGCATGGAAGGCAGTGCAATGCCTTCCTGTGACGTGCCTGTGAGATCCAGCCCCCTGGATCTCACAGGCCGGAAGCTGTATGAGTAATACTCACTGTATTACTTATACAGCCAATGCATTCCAGTACAGAAGTATTGGAATGCATTGTAAAGGATTAGACCCCCAAAAGTTTAAGTCCCCATATCGACCGGCTCTATAAACATATCACATGACCTAACCCCTCAGATGTATAACGAAAATTGAGGCACTGAGATTTAGGTTATTGCAATCAAACTTTTTTTATTTTTTCAAGTTTTTTGCAGTAGTTTCATCCAAAAAGCCCAATTAGATTTTTTGTACAAACAGTATATTAAGACCAGACGTTTCGGTCGTTTCAGACCTTCATCAGTGGTCACATTTTGTATCTGTTCTGGTAGGGAGGTATGGACATCAGGGCTTGGATGTACGGCGTCCGTACATCCAAGCCCTGATGTCCATACCTCCCTACCAGAACAGATAAAAAATGTGACCACTGATGAAGGTCTGAAATGACCGAAACGTCTGGTCTTAATATACTGTTTGTACAAAGGATAAATAAATAAACTATGTCTCAGAATATAGAGACACTAAAACATCATTTTTGTTTTGTTTTAAAAAAGCTGTTATTGTGTAAAACTTACATAAATAAAAAAAAAGTATACATATTAGGTATCGACGCGTCCGGATCGACCGGCTCTATAAAAATATCACATGACCTAACCCCTCAGATGAACACCGTCAAAATAAAAAATAAAAACTGTGCTAAATAAACCATTTTTTGTCACCTTACATCACAAAAAGTGTAATAGCAAGCAATCAAAAAGTCATATCCCCCCCCAAAATAGTGCCAATCAATCCGTCATCTCATCCCGCAAAAAATGAGACCCTACCTAAGATTATCGCCCAAAAACTGAAAAAACTATGGCTTTCAGAATATGGAGACACTAAAACATGATTTTTTTTTTTTTGTTTCAAAAATGATATTATTGTGTAAAACTTACATAAATAAAAAAAAGTATACATATTAGGTATCGCCGTGTCCGTATCGACCGGCTCTATAAAAATATCACATGACCTAACCCCTCAGATGAACACCGTAAAAAATTTAAAATAAAGACTGTGCTAAATAAACCATTTTTTGTTACCTTACATCACAAAAAGTGTAAAAGCAAGCGATCAAAAAGTCACACGCACCCCAAAATAGTGGCAATAAAACAGTCATCTCATCCTGCAAAAATCATACCCTAAGGCCTCATGCACACGACAGTTTTTTTTCACGGCCCGCAAAAACGGGGTCCGTGGGTCCGTGATCCGTGACCGTTTTTCCGTCCGTGGGTCTTCCTGGATTTTTAGAGGATCCACGGACATGAAAAAAAGTCATTTTGGTGTCCGCCGGGCCGTGCGGAGCCAAACGGATCCGTCCTGAATTACAATGCAAGTCAATGGGGACGGATCCGTTTGACGTTGACACAATATGGTGCCATTTCAAACGGATCCGTCCCCATTGACTTTCAATGTAAAGTCTGGAGTTCTGTTATACCATCGGATTGGAGTTTTCTCCAATCCGATGGTATATTTTAACTTGTAGCGTCCCCATCACCATGGGAACGCCTCTATGTTAGAATATACTGTCGGATATGAGCTACATCGTGAAACTCATTTCCGACAGTATATTCTAACACAGAGGCGTTCCCATGGTGATGGAGACGCTTCAGGTTAGAATATACAAAAAAACTGTGTACATGACTGCCCCCTGCTGCCTGGCAGGTGCTGCCAGGCAGCAGGGGGCAGACCCCCCCCCCCCCCCTGTTTTTAACTCATTGGTGGCCAGTGGGCCCCCCCTCCCCTGTTAACTCGTTGGTGGCCAGTGTGCGCACCCCCCTCCCTCCCTCCCTCTATTGTTTTAATACATTGGGGCCAGTGTGCGCGCGCCCCCCAACCCCCCCTCCCTCCCTCTATTGTTTTAATACATTGGGGCCAGTGTGCGCACCCCCCCAACCCCCCCCCTCCCTCCCCCCATTGTAATCATCATTGGTGGCAGCGGAGTAGAAGATTTTCCTACTTACCTGGCTGCTGGCTGCTGCGATGTCTGCGTCCGGCCGGGAGCTCCTCCTACTGGTAAGTGACAGCAATGCGCCGCACAGACCTGTCACTTACCAGTAGGAGGAGCTCCCGGCCGGACGCAGACATCGCAGCAGCCAGCAGCCAGGTAAGTATGAAAATCTTCTACTCCGCTGCCACCGATGATGATTACAATAGAGGGAGGGAGGGGGGGGGGGGGGGGTTGGGGGGGTGCGCACACTGGCCCCAATGTATTAAAACAATAGAGGGAGGGAGGGAGGGGGGGGGGGTTGGGGGGGTGCGCACACTGGCCCCAATGTATTAAAACAATAGAGGGAGGGAGGGGGGGTTGGGGGGCGCGCGCACACTGGCCCCAATGTATTAAAACAATAGAGGGAGGGAGGGGGGTGCGCACACTGGCCACCAACGAGTTAACAACAGGGGAGGGGGAGGGGGGGGGGCCGCACAATGATATTCAAACTGGGGAGGGGGGGGGTCTGCCCCCTGCTGCCTGGCAGCCCTGATCTCTTACAGGGGGATATGATGGGGTTAATTGTACTATCATATCCCCCTGTAAGAGATCGGGTGCTGCCAGGCAGCAGGGGGCAGTCTTGTACACTGTTTGTAGTGTATTCTAACTAGAAGCGTCCCATCACCATGGGAACGCTTCTGTGTTAGAATATACTGTCGGATCTGAGTTTTCACGAAGTGAAAACTCAGCTCTGAAAAAGCTTTTATGCAGACGGATCTTCGGATCCGTCTGTATGAAACTAACCTACGGCCACGGATCACGGACACGGATGCCAATCTTGTGTGCATCCGTGTTCTTTCACGGACCCATTGACTTGAATGGGCCCGTGAACCGTTGGCCGTGAAAAAAATAGGACAGGTCATATTTTTTTCACGGCCAGGAAACACGGCTCACGGATGCGGCTGCCAAACGGTGCATTTTCCGATTTTTCCACGGACCCATTGAAAGTCAATGGGTCAGTGAAAAAAAACGGAAAACGGCACAACGGCCACGGATGCACACAACGGTCGTGTGCATGAGGCCTAACAATGGTAATCGCCCAAAAACTGAAAGAATTATGGCTCTCAGACTATGGAAACACAAACATGATTTTATTTTATTTTTTTAAAGAAATCATTGTGTAAAACTTAATACTTAACATAAATTTTAAAAAAAAGTATACATATTAGGTATCGCCACATCCGTGACCTGTTCTATAAAAATACCACATGATCTAACCTGTCAGATGAATGTTGTAAATAACAAAAAATAAAAACGGTGCCAAAACAGCTATTTCTTGTTACCTTGCCTCACAAAAAGTGTAATATAGAGCAACTAAAAATCATATGTACCCTAAACTAGTACCAACAATACTGCCACCCTATCCCGTAGTTTCTAAAATGGGGTCACTTTTTGGGAGTTTCTAGCGGTGCATCAGGGGGGCTTCAAATGGGACATGGTGTCAAAAAAACTGTCCAGCAAAATCTGCCTTCCAAAAACCATATGACATTCCTTTCCTTCTGCACCCTACTGTGTGCCCGTAGAGCAGTTTACGACCACATATGAGGTGGTTCTGTAAACTACAGAATCCGGGCAATAAATATTGAGTTTTGTTTGGCTGTTAACCCTTGCTTTGTTACTAGGAAAAAATGGATTAAAATGGCAAATTTGCCCAAAAAGTGAAATTTTGAAATTGTATCTCTATTTTCCATTAATTCTTGGGGAACACCTAAAGGGTTAACAAAGTTTGTAAAATCAGTTTTGAATACCTTGAGAGGTGTAGTTTCTTAGATGGGGTCACTTTTATGGAGTTTCTACTCCGTAGATCAGGGGGGGGGGGGGGGTTCAAATGGGACATGGTGTCAAGAAAAACAAAATCTGCCTTCCAAAAACCGTATGGCATTCCTTTCCTTCTGCGCCCTGCCGTGTGCTCGTACAGTAGTTTACGACCACATATTGGGTGTTTCTGTAAACTACAGAATCAGGGCCATAAATATTGAGTTTTGTTTGGCTTTTAACCCTTGCTTTGTAACTGGAAAAAAATTATTAAAATGGAAAATCTGCCCAAAAAGTTAAATTTTGAAATTGTATCTCTATTTTCCATGAATTCTTGGGGAACACCTAAAGGGTTAACAAAGTTTGTAAAATCAGTTTTGAATACCATGAGGGGTGTCGTTTATAGAATGGGGTTATTTTTGGGTGGTTTCTATTAAGTAAGCCTTGCAAAGTGACTTCAGACCTGAACTGGTCCTTAAAAATTGGGTTTTTGAAAATTTCTGAAAAGATTTGCTTCTAAACTTCTAAGCCTTGTAACATCCCCCAAAAATAAAATGTCATTCCCAAAATGATCCAAACATGAAGTATACATATGGGGAATGTAAAGTAATAACTATTTTTGGAGGTATTACTATGTATTATAGAAATAGAGAAATTGAAACTTGGAAATTTTGCCTTTTTTTTTGTACATTTTTTTGGTAAATTTGGTATTTTTTTTATAAATAAAAATTTATTTATTTTTACTTCATTTTCCCAGTGTCATGAAGTGCAGTATGTGCCGAAAAAACTGTCTCAGAATGGCCTGGATAAGTCAAAGCGTTTTTAAAGTTATCAGCACTTAAAGTGACACTGGTCAGATTTGCAAAAAATGACCTGGTCCTTAAGGTGAAATAAGGCTGTTTCCCAAAGGGGTTAAATACAAAAAATGTGTTATATGTGTTCTTAGATGCCATTATGGTTAAGTTGTTTTCACTTTTGCAGGTGACTACTCCTCCTCCATTGTGCCACCTGTCAGTAATGTCATTTCACCGCTCAAAGCTATAAGGTAGCAATATATTTACTTTTACATTTATGCAATGCATAATTTCTTTCTTTCTTGTCGTTGTTTTATGTTCTAGAGTAACGTGAAGATAATGTGTCAACACATTTTTGTGTTCATATGTCCAAATAAGAGATTTTAGCAGATATACAGAAATTGGAATTAAAAGGGCAATCTGCAGAATTCTATGATTGCAGGCAGCCAGTGGTATAAACAATGTATAGTAAGGGGTTGCTCTCTCAAGCAGGGCAGCGGTGACAGATTCGTTTGCTGACAACAGGATTAAAGTTCAAATTGATGCTTTATTTTATGACACTCCGGCAATTTCCTGGGAAACCCAATTATAATTCCCTAGGTACGATGAAGTTTCAGCACCACAAAACAAAAGTCAAACAAAATAAACTCCTGTCCGTCTGGGCTCTAATTAATACAGATTAGTGTCTAGCTCACCTATTGAGCGCAGGTCACACACAGAGAACCTGGCGTCTCTAGCCAGCGAGGCAGCCAGCTTCCTAGACTTCTTCCAGGCATAATTCTCCCTGACTGACAGCCTGGGATGTGTTTTTTATTTTCCCTTAACAATCCCAGCTGGTTACACCTGGGAATCCCTCAGGATAGGGGAAAACCTGCCCTGGAATGAGGGTGGACTGGGGAGGTCCCACTACTAAACCTACCTTCCCAGTCCAAATAAAATCCAGCCCTTGAACTTATAACAAAACTGTCTCGGCAAGCTACACATTGCTCAAACCACGTTAGCTTTTCTGGATCTTACTTACCTCACCCAGTTGAGGAACCTGGGTGACATATACACCCCTTCCAAGACTTTTCCATACACTTTACCACAGTATGTTATCATTAATGAGAAAATGTTGTATATTTTAACCCCTTTCCTGTATGCATTTTGCACCTTAGTGAGCAAGCTATAACTTCTTTATTTTTCCTTCAGTTAAGCTATATGAGGGCTTCTCTTTTGCGTAAAACGTTGTAGCTAATTGCACCATTTTGGGGTACATATATATATATATATATATATATATATATATATATATATATATATATATATATATATATATATATACTCATTGATTAACATTTATTAACTCTTTCTGGGGAGGAATGGAAAAAAAAACTGCACTACTACCTTAGACTATTTACTTTGTAAATTTTCCGACATTCACTTTGAAGCATAAATCACATAATAACTTTATCCTCCCCCCTCACATTGTAGGTGCATTCCCACTCTGAGAGACAGAATACAAAATAATAATTCAGGAAATCGCATTGTATGATTTTTTTGAAAGAATTTATTTGTCTTGCACTGCTGAACATAAGTATTTGAACACCTGAGAAAATCAGTGTTAACCTCTTAAGGACCCTGGGATTTTCCATTTTAGAGTTTTCATTTTTCATTCACCGCCTTCCCATAGTCCTAACTTTTTTAATTTTCCATTCACATAGTCTTATGAGGGCCATTTTCTTGCGGGACAAGTTGTACTTTCTAATGGTACCATTTACAGCTGCATACCATGTAGTAAGGAGCTGGAAATAAATTCCAAATGTGGTAGAATTGGTATAAAGTTTGTACACTATAAGGTAAAATTGACCTGTAATCTTCATTCTCCAGCTCAGTACGGTTCCAACGATACCAGACTTGTATAATTTTTTTAATACTGAAAAAAAACTTAGAACCTGTGTACGGGGCTGTGCGAGGGCTCATTTTTTGCGGGATGATCTGTTTAAAAAAATTATTGGGTAGTTGAAGTGATATCAAATGGCAAATTGGCTGTTTTAATTTTTTTCCCTGCTACGCCATTTGCCATATGCCATTAATATTGTTATATTTTAATAGTATGGGCATTTTCGCACGCCCATGATGTTTAATTGGTTAATTATTTTTATTTAAGAAAAGGGGGGGTGATTTGAACTTTTTTTTTTTTATATATTTGTAAAAACTTTTTTTTAAGTCACCTTGGGTGACAATAACTGGCAATTTGATTGCCCATAGTATTCAGTGATGGCTAAATAGCCATCATTGAAGACTCAATTTGCACTATATCAATACAAGGCTGCCACCTAGTGGCCTGTATTGATATATACATCTATACTCTGAAGCCTGCTTGAGGCTTCGGTCAATTAGCACAACGTAACAGATTCCCCGATCTCAGCCAGGGAAAGCTGTTACTGGACCGGAAGCGCGCGACTTCTGGTTTCCGGTCTGCACAGATGCCATGGTCACATTTGACCACGGCATCTGAAAGGTAAGATGTATGCGATCAGCTTTAGGCTACATGCACACGACTCTTGTTTTGGTCCGCATCCGAGCCACAGTTTTTGCAGCTTGGATGAGGACCCATTCACTTCAATGGGGCCGCAAAAGATGCGGACAACACTCCTTGTGCTGTCTGCATCCGTTGCTTCGTTCTGTGGTCCGCAAAAAAAATATAACCTGGCAGTTATATTAATGGCTGTCCGTGCTGTTCCGCAAATTGCGTAACGCACGCGGACGCCATCCGTGTTTTGCGGATACGTAATTTGCAGACCGCAAAACACACAACGGTCATGTGCTTTGTAGCCTTATACATATTTAAAATAGCAGAGACCTCGCGGCTAAGGCGCCTGCTGCACGCTCGAGCGGGTGCCATGTTTAGGGAACAGTACAGCTATGTCATGATGGGTCCTTAAAGGGTTAATATTTGGTACAGAAGCCTTTGTTTGCAATTGGAGGTCAAACATTTCCTGTAGTTTTTGACCAGGTTTGCACACACTGCAACAGGGATTTTGACCCACTCCTCCACACAGATCTCCTCTAGATCGGTCAGGTTTCGGGGCTGTCGCTGAGCGAGCAACACAGAGTTTTAGCTCCCTCCAAAGATGTTCTATTGGATTTAGGTCTGGAGACTGCCTAGGCCACTCCAGAACCTTGATATGCTTCTTACGGAGCCACTCTTTGGTTATCCTGGTTGTGTGCTTCGGGTCGTTGTCATGTTGGAAGACCCAACCACGAACCATCTTCAATGCTCTGAGGAAAAGAGGTTGTTGCTCAAAATCTCACAATAAATGGCCCCATTCATCCTCTCCTTAATACAGTGCAGTCATCCTGTCCCCTTCGCAGAAAAGCACCCCCAAAGCATGATGTTACCACCACCATGCTTCACAGTAGGGATCGGGTTCTTGGGATGCAACTCATCCTCCTTTTTCCTCCAAACACGACGAGTGAAGTTTAGACCATACTTTGGTCTTATCTGACCACATGACTTTCTCCTATGCCTCCTCTGGTTCATCCAGATGGTCATTGGCAAACTTCAGACGGGCCTGGACATGTGAAGACTTGAGCAGGAGAGCCTTCCGGGCAATGCATGATATGAAACTATGACGGTGTAGTGTTCTACCGACAGTGACCTTTGAAACTATGGTCACAGCTCTCTTCATGTCATTGACCAGCTCCTTCCTTGTAGTTCTGGGCTGATTCCTCACCTTTGTTATCATCAGTGATACCCCATGAGGTGAAATCTTGCATGGAGCCCCAGTCCGAGGGAGACTGACAGTCATCTTCCATTTCCCAACAATTGCTCCAACAGTTGATCTATTTTCACCAAGCTGCTTGGCAATTGCCCCGTAGCCCTTTCCAGCCTTGTGGAGGTCCACAATTTTGTCTCTGGTGTCTTTTGACAGCTCTTTGGTCTTGCCCATGATAGTAGTTGGAGTCTGACTGACTGTGGGGTGGACAGGGGTCTTTAAAGAGCTCAGACAGGTGCTACTATGTTAGATTAATGAGTGGAGTAGAGGTGGACTTTTTAAATGCACAGTAACAGGTGGAGCCAGAATTCTTGCTGTTTCTCAGGTGTTCAAATAATTATGTTCAGCGGTGCAAGACAAATTAAAAATCATACAATGTGATTTCCTTATTTATTTATTTTTTTATTTGGTCTCTCGCAGTGGGAATGCACCTACAATGTGAATTTCAGACCCCTCCTGTAATGACCGGCGTCACACACAGGGAGGAAAACAGGGAAAGCCCTGCCCAAGGGAGAGGGAAAGGTGGTGACCCCTAACTCACCTTGCGTCTGGCACCTGACTGACCTGACGTCCCTAGACAGGTTCCTCACCCGTGCGGCGATCACGTGCCTAAACCCTGGCTTTCCCTGAAATGAGCCCTGGATAGTGAACGGGCCGGTGGGATCACTAGTCCGCACCACTGCACTAAGAGGGAAACACCAGGGAGAGGACAGACAAATACAAACAAACACAAACACCCAGGTGGGCGACCACAGCAGTCCACAAAGGTCCAACAGGGATCCGGAGGGTAGCGTTCTGAAACAACCATATCAGAACGCAGCAACACAGCTCCAGTGGGTCAGAGTAGATGTCCAGGCAGGAAGCTCTATCTCTGGCAACCAGAGAAGTGTGAGAGAGGAATATAAGGAGGTTTGGGAGTGCTGGACAAGGAACAGCTGAGGAGAAGGACTACGGATCCCTGAGTGAGCCAAAAGGGTTTGCAAAGCAAACCCAGAAAGCTACCATAAGGAAAACAGCCCTATCTTAAATAGAGCGTGCAGCCAACCGCTGCGACTTCCTGACCCCGGGTATAACGGAGTCAGGCGTGGTTCTCGATACCCTCGTGACAGTACCCCCCTCTCTACGAGGGGCCTCCGGACACTCAGGACCAGGTCTCTCAGGATGAGAGGCATGAAAAACCCGAACTAACCTGTCGGCGTTTACCTCAGACGCAGGAACCCACATTCTTTCCTCGGGACCGTAACCTCTCCAATGCACCAGATATTGAAGAGAGCGGCGGACCCAACGAGAATTAACAATTTTGGATATCTGAAATTCTAGATTACCATCCACGACAACAGGAGGGGGTGGCAGCGGTGATGGTTCTAGAGGTGGAACATATTTTTTGAGTAACGACTTATGAAAAACATTATGAATTTTAAAAGTCTGAGGTAACTCCAGGCGAAAAGCCACGGGGTTGATGATGGCTACAATTTTGTAAGGGCCAATAAACCTAGGACCCAGTTTCCAAGAGGGAACCTTCAATTTAATATTCCGAGTAGACAACCACACATAGTCATTCACTCCTAGGTCCGGACCTGGCGACCGTCTCTTATCAGCCATGCATTTGTATTTACCTCCCATATTTTTCAAGTTAGCTTGCACCTTCTGCCATACCGATGAAAGAGATGACGAAAAACGTTCCTCTTCGGGAACCCCAGAAGACCCCCCCTCTTTGAAAGTACAGAATTGGGGATGAAAACCATATGCACCAAGAAATGGTGACTTGCCAGTGGATTCCTGACGGCGATTATTTATGGCAAACTCAGCTAACGGTAAATATGATGACCACAACTCTTGGTTTTCAGATACAAAACATCTTAGATATGTCTCAAGGTTTTGGTTGGTACGCTCAGTCTGTCCATTCGACTGAGGATGGAAAGCTGAGGAAAAGGACAAGTGTACCCCCAAACGGGAACAAAAAGCTTTCCAAAATTTTGAAATAAACTGGGTACCCCGATCCGAAACAACATCGGAGGGGACCCCGTGAAGCTTCACGATTTCACTGACGAATACCTGAGCAAGAGTCTTAGCATTAGGTAGTGCGGGTAACGCAATGAAGTGTGCCATTTTGCTAAACCTGTCCACTACTACCAAAATAACTGTTTTACCCGCAGACAAAGGTAAGTCAGTGATAAAATCCATTGACAGATGTGTCCACGGTCTACTGGGAATGACGAGTGGTAATAGAGACCCTGCAGGATGTGTATGTGAAACTTTTGCGCGCGCACAGGTAGAACAAGAAGACACAAAATCCAATACATCCTGACGCAACCTTGGCCACCAAAAACGACGAGACAATAGCTCCAAGGTTGCTTTACTACCCGGGTGCCCAGCAAGTGCCGAATTATGATGTTCCTTTAATAATTCGAAACGTAGGTTCAACGGTACAAACAATTTCTCTGAGGGGCAAGAGACCGGGGCGTCCCCCTGGGCCTCTAGCACCTTCCCCTCCAAAACCGAGTGTACCGCAGAGACAACCACTCCTCTTTGTAGAATGGGCACCGGATCACTCACAGTACCCCCTCCAGGGAAACAACGAGATAATGCGTCTGCCTTGGTGTTCTTTGCCCCAGGACGATAGGTTATCACAAAGTTAAACCTGGTAAAAAATAGCGACCACCTAGCCTGTCTAGGGGTGAGACGCTTAGCTGATTCGAGGTACAGGAGATTTTTGTGGTCCGTAATCACAGTGACGGGGTGGACTGCCCCCTCTAAGAAGTGACGCCACTCCTCAAACGCAAGTTTAATAGCTAATAGTTCCCTATTGCCAATATCGTAGTTCTTTTCTGCTGTAGATAGTTTTTTAGAAAAGAAAGCACAAGGACGCCATTTGCCAGGAGACGGACCCTGAGACAGCACAGCCCCCACTCCCACCTCTGACGCATCGACTTCAACAATAAAAGGCTGAGAGACATCAGGTTGGACTAGTACAGGTGCTGAGGTAAACCTCTCTTTTAGAGAGGAAAAAGCAACTTTAGCGGCGTCAGACCATTTAGAAAAATCAGTCCCCTTCCTAGTCATGTCAGTAAGCGGTTTTACAATAAGTGAATAATCTTTAATGAATTTCCTATAGAAATTCGCGAAGCCCAAGAACCGTTGTAGTGCTTTGAGGTTCTCAGGAAGATCCCAATCTAAAATTGCCTGGACCTTCCTAGGATCCATACGGAAACCTGACGCAGATAAAAAATAACCCAGGAATTGTATCTCCTGAACGGCGAAGACACATTTTTCAATCTTAGCATATAATTCATTCGTCCGTAGGACCTGCAGTACTTGTCTGACATGCACCTCATGTGTTTTCAGATCAGACGAATAAATTAAAATATCATCTAGGTATATTACCACAAACCTGCCGATTAGATAACTAAAAATGTCATTAACAAAATGTTGGAAGACGGCAGGAGCATTGGTCAGACCGAAAGGCATAACTAGATTTTCATAATGCCCCTCAGGGGTGTTAAACGCTGTCTTCCACTCATCCCCCTCCTTAATACGAATCAGATTGTAGGCCCCCCTAAGATCAAGTTTGGAGAACCACCTAGCACCCGCAATCTGATTAAACAGGTCAGGAATGAGAGGAAGAGGGTATGGGTCTCGGATGGTTATCCGATTTAATTCGCGAAAATCTAAGCAAGGACGCAGGCCCCCATCTTTCTTTTTAACAAAGAAAAACCCTGCAGCCACGGGTGAAGAAGAGGGTCTGATGTGTCCCTTAGCCAAGCTCTCGGAGATATATTCTTTCATGGCTTGTCTCTCTGGACCCGAAAGATTATATAACCTGGTCTTGGGTAAATTTGCGCCGGGAATAAGGTTGACCGGGCAATCATAAGGACGATGAGGTGGTAACTTCTGACAACCTTTCTCAGAAAAAACATCCTCAAAATCCGAAATAAATGTAGGTAGGGTAGTTATGGAGGCGACTAAGCAATTGCTATTTAAGCAATTTTCTCTGCACTGCTCACTCCACTCCAATATCTCCCTGGCCTGCCAATCCACCACTGGATTGTGCGCTACCAACCAGGGAAGGCCCAGCACCACCGGAGTGGGAAGCCCCTCCAGAACATAACCTGAAAGCATCTCGTTATGTTGGTCCCCTACCCGAAGGTGTAAATTATGAACGATGTGGGTGAGGTTTCTCTGAGACAGGGGAGCAGAATCAATAGCGAATATGGGAATGGGTCTCTGTAACGTACAGAGAGACAAACCCAAAGAGCGGGCAAAATTGGCATCTATCAAATTTACCCCTGCTCCACTGTCTAGAAAGAAAGAAATAGTCTCCGTCTTATCACCAAAAATAATAACCGCTGGCAACACAAATTGCGATGTACGTATGGAGGAGACGTATACCCCCCGGCTGACATCCTCCACACAGCCTGGGGTTAGTAGTTTTTCCGACGGTCTTTTGTTTCTGAGGAAAGAAGGACAGACATTAATGAAATGACCCCTCTCCCCACAAAAAAAACAAACCCCACGCCTACGGCGAGCCTCAGGAGGACGGACCTGATGAGAAGTTCCTCCTAGCTGCATAGGCTCGTTTAAGTCCGTACAGACTAACTGCTGCTTGGGAGGGGTTACCAATTTCTCCGGTTCTTTCAACCTGTCCCTAAGGCGTCTCTCTATACGGATAGAAAGGGACATAACCGCATCAAGGGAAAAGGGGGTCTCATATAATGCAAGCGCATCCTTAACCCTCTCGGATAACCCAGAGCAGAACTGACTCCTGAGAGCCGGGTCGTTCCATTGGGTATCCGTAGCCCACCTACGGAATTCAGAGCAATACTCCTCTACCGGCCGCTCTCCTTGTAAGAGTCTCCGTAATCTTGATTCAGCCAGTGCTACTCGGTCAGGGTCGTCATATATGAGACCCAAGGCCCCGAAAAACTCATCCACTGACCGAAGAGCCTGGGAATCAGTAGGTAAAGAGAAAGCCCAGGACTGCGGGTCCCCCTGCAGCAGGGAAATAACAACCCCCACCCGCTGATCTTCATTACCAGAGGAGTAAGGGCGCAGTTTAAAGTATAATTTACAGGCCTCACGGAATGTCAAAAACTTGTCCCTTCCCCCAGAAAATCTGTCAGGGAGAGGGACCTTGGGTTCCGCAACAACCTGGTTACCAGTAGCAACAGCTGGGCTTGCGGTCAGTTGTAATTGCTGCTGTTGCTGGAGGACCGACGCCTTCAATTCTACCACCTCCAAAGACAGGCCACGAAATTGTTTGGACAGAGCAGCAATTTGATCCATACTGGATTCTAAGTAGGTAAAAATATATATATATATATATTTTTTTTTTTACCTACACAAAATAAGGGCCAGAGATAATGTAATGACCGGCGTCACACACAGGGAGGAAAACAGGGAAAGCCCTGCCCAAGGGAGAGGGAAAGGTGGTGACCCCTAACTCACCTTGCGTCTGGCACCTGACTGACCTGACGTCCCTAGACAGGTTCCTCACCCGTGCGGCGATCACGTGCCTAAACCCTGGCTTTCCCTGAAATGAGCCCTGGATAGTGAACGGGCCGGTGGGATCACTAGTCCGCACCACTGCACTAAGAGGGAAACACCAGGGAGAGGACAGACAAATACAAACAAACACAAACACCCAGGTGGGCGACCACAGCAGTCCACAAAGGTCCAACAGGGATCCGGAGGGTAGCGTTCTGAAACAACCATATCAGAACGCAGCAACACAGCTCCAGTGGGTCAGAGTAGATGTCCAGGCAGGAAGCTCTATCTCTGGCAACCAGAGAAGTGTGAGAGAGGAATATAAGGAGGTTTGGGAGTGCTGGACAAGGAACAGCTGAGGAGAAGGACTACGGATCCCTGAGTGAGCCAAAAGGGTTTGCAAAGCAAACCCAGAAAGCTACCATAAGGAAAACAGCCCTATCTTAAATAGAGCGTGCAGCCAACCGCTGCGACTTCCTGACCCCGGGTATAACGGAGTCAGGCGTGGTTCTCGATACCCTCGTGACACCTCCATGATTTCTAAGTGGGAGAACTTGCAAAATCGCAGGGTGTTCAAATACTTCTGTTCCTCACTGTAGATACAGTACATGCATAGATTTTGACTTTTTTATTTTTCTTTCTATGGAGCTGTGTTGGTGCTTGATTTTTTTTGTGGAAACATTTGTTAGGAACACATTGGTCTAATTTTGGGGTATGAAAAATGAAAAACTTTTTGTTAGCTCTTAATTCCATTTTTTGGGATGTGGATATGCAACCCCCCCAGAAATTCTGGCATTATATATATATATATATATATATATATATATATATATATATATATATATATATATATATAATTTTTTGGGTGTTCACCTAGCAGGATAAATTAAGTGATCATTTTTATTTTACGGTAAATATGAGTTAGCATGTTTTTACCTTTATTTATAAAAAATCCCAAATTTATGCAAATTTTTGAAAAATTCAGTATTTTATAAATTTGAATTTCTCTGCTTTTAAGACAGATAGTGATACTTCATAAAATAGTTCTTAACATTTCCCATATGTCTACTTTATGCTGGCATCATTTTGGTAATGTTATTTTACTTGTTTTTTAGAAGGTTTAGAATTTCAGAAGCAATTTTTGACATTTTCAATAAAATTTCCCAAATCAGTTTTTATAGACCACCCATAAATAGTTTGTAGTCACCCTCAAACTATTGAAAACTGATTTTAGAAATGCTGTTATCCCTTTAGGTATACCGAGAGAATTAAAGCAAAATGGACAATTTAAAAAAAAAAATCCCGATTTTTCCCCCCCCCCCCCCCCCCAATTTAATCTATTTTTCGTATAACTCATGAAGGGTTAACTAGAAAACAAACATCAATATTTATTACCCTGATTCTGCAATTTACATAAATGTCCCATCTACAGTCTTTAATTGCTGTATGGGCACATGGCAGTGCTCAGAAGGTAAGGAGCACCATATTGTTTTTGGAGTGCAGAATTTGCATTTGAAGAGACTCTGAGGTGGAAAACCCCCAAAAAGTGACCACATTTTGGAAACTATGCCGCCCATGGAATTTTTAAGGGGTTTAGTGAGCACTTTGACCCAATAGGTCACTTGGCTGTGAAAATAAAAATTAAGATTTTTTTTCTTTTTTGCAAGAAAATGGTGCTTTAGGGCCAAACTTTCTTTTTCACAAGGAATAATGGTAGAATATTAACACACAATTTGCTACCTATTTTCTCCTCAATACAGTAACACCCCATTTGTGGTTGTAAAAGGCTGTTTGGACATATGCCAGGGCTTAGAAGGGAAGGAGCGGCAATTTGAAAAGAAAGAGCCATAACTTTTTTTTATTTTTTGTTGACTTTGCTGTATGAGGGCTTTTTTGTTGCAGACAAGCTGTAGTTTCTATTGGTAGTGTTTGGGGGTACATTTGGCTTTCTGATTGTTTCTCATCTCATTTCTTGGGAGGTGAGGTAGAGAAAAATAAAAATTCAATCAGTTTTTTTAATTTTCACATCTGGTATATATGATATGACAACTTTATTCTGCAGGTTGATATGACTATGGCGATACCAAATTTCTATTTTTTTTTTCATACATTTTTGTATTATAGAATCCAATTTTATAAAAAAACTTATATTTTGCATTGCCATATCTATAACATTTTTAGTTTTCTGCCAACGTAGATGTTTGAGGGCTTGTCTTTTGCAGGACAGTACATTTTATCTATACCATTTTCGGTTAAATTTGATTTTTTGGGATAACTTGATATTATGATTTTTGGGAGGCGAGGTGACAAAAAAAGCTGTTTTGGTGTAATTTATTTTTCTTTACAGCGTTCACTTGATGGGGTAGATCATCTGATATTTTTATAGAGCTGGTTGTTACAGACGAGGCGATACCAAATATTTTTTATGTTTTACACAATGAGAGCATTTTGGAGAAAAAAAAATCATGTTTTTGTGTTGCCAGTTTCTTAGAGCCACATTTCTTTTAATTTTTCTGGTTATGGTCTTGAGTGAGGGCTCGTTTTTTGCGGGATGAGGTGACGTTTTCATTGGTACCATTTTGGGGTACTTATAACTTTTTGATTGTTTGATAGTATGTACCGTATTTTTTCTATTTTTAGCAAATTTTAAATGATTTAAATTGGGCGCTTTTTTGTTTTAAATGTGTTTTAAACGTTTCTTTTTTTATTTTATTTTTTATTTTTTTAAATAAAATTCTTTTTTTTTTTTTGCACTTTGTGTCTCGCAGCCTGTCGGAGCTTTCTAGATTAGGCTTTGCCAAATGTCAGTATTCAGGTTAAATTGCTGTGTTTGCGATAAATATGTGGATTTTGGATGCAGCTTGGGCACTCGGTCTCTAAAAGGTTCGCCATCACTATAATGTATGGCTGCAACACAAAGACATTATACTGTATAAGCATCATACAGTATAATGTGTTCTTGTGGCCCCATACAGTATAATGTCTTGCTGTGACCCAGCCCATACAGTATAATGTCTCCTTGTGGCATCATACAGTATAATGTCTCCTTGGGACTCCATATAGTATAATATCTCCTTGTGGCCCCATACGGTATGTCTCCCTGTGGCCCCATACAGTATAACATCTCCCTGGATAGGTATTTGTACAATCAATGTGTGATATATATCACTGCATTTCTTATTATTGTTATCATGGGAAAGATTTTGCTATTGCCCAACCCTAGATGTTACTGCAATTGACTATAATAGGATCTGGCGGTGATCCGGCTGCTACCTGGATAAAATATGCTGCAATTCAGCTAGATCTCCGCTGTGTGCCATTATAGTCAATGTTAATGGCAGGCATCGTGGTAACATCTGGCAGTGCCGGATCCAGAGAGCTCCAGCGGCTGTTTTCTGCTGGAGCTAATGAGGTTGATGGATATTGACACACTTACACAGAAGCATAATTTACCATAATATATTCTTTTTTTTTTTTTTCAGTGAACCCCTGGATAGAACTCAGGATTATAGATCAGCACTGTGTACTGTGGGAACACAAACAGAATGGGCTTTGGTTTATAAGGAACCAAAGGACAGTCTAGATCCCATGGATGGGACAGCACCTTGTGAGAATGATTCATTCAATAAGGAATATTCTGATGGAATTACTGACTCTGAAGAGGTAGAAAAGGTATTCCAGAGCCCGACACCCGAAGATAGCGGAGCTAATATACATGCTGTGACGCCACTGAAGCTGAACAAGAAGGAGCTGTAAGTGCAGTGCCATGCATGCAGTGACATAATGTATAATTAATTATATCCAGCAAGGCTTAGTTCACATTGGCATCATGGCTTCACTTTCTACTGTATCCATGATGGGTATGGTGGATCCTATAGGTCAGGGCTCAGCAACCTCCAGCACTCCAGCTGTTGTGAAACTATAACTCCCAGCATGCTTCATTCATTTTATAGGAGTTCCAAGAAAAGCCAAGCATGCTGAAAGTTGTAGTTTTACCACAGGTGGAGTGCTGAACGTTGCTGATCCCTGCTATAGGTCATGTTCCGATATGGTATAATTGTGTTGATTTGCAGCTCAGATTCTGCACCACAAATTTGCAGCAATTTATACTACAATACATGTGGTCCGGGTGAAATCCACTATAGAAATAGCCTATTATGTGTGTGTTTCCCCTTATGATCTATCATGATCTGGTTTACAACTCTTCTCTGACCTTGTATCCATATCTATAAGGTCTAGTGACATCCTACAGCACTAGTACAGTCCTCCTGTTGCTTCTGTTTCATTTCACCTGCATTGTGTCTCATGTGCATGAAATACAGTGAGGAACAGAAGTATTTGAACACCCTGCAATTTTGCAAATTCTCCCACTTAGAAATCATGGAGGGGTCTGAAATTCACATTGTAGGTGCAATCCCACTCTCAGAGACAGAATAAAAATAAATAAATCAGGGAATCACATTGTATGATTTTTAAAGAATGTATTTGTCTTGCACTGCTGAACATAAGTATTTGAACACCTGAGAAACAGCAAGAATTCTGTCTCTCAAAGACCTGATACTGTGGTCCACCTCTACTCCACTCATTAAGCTAACTTAGTAGCACCTATCTGAGCTCTTTAAAGACCCCTGTCCACCCCACAGTCAGTCAGATGCCAGCTACTACCATGGGCAAGACCAAAGAGCTATTGAAAGACACCAGAGACAAAATTGTGGACCTCCACAAAGCTGAAAAGGGCTACGGGGCAATTGCCAAGCAGCTTGGTGAAAATAGATCAACTGTTGGAGCAATTGTTGGGAAATGGAAGATGACTGTCAGTCTCCCTCGGACTGGGGCTCCATGCAAGATTTCACCTCATGGGGTATCACTGATGATAACAAAGGTGAGGAATCAGCCCAGAACTACAAGGAAGGAGCTGGTCAATGACATGAAGAGAGCTGTGACCATAGTTTCAAAGGTCACTGTCGTTAGAACACTACACCGTCATAGTTTCATATCATGCATTGCCCGGAAGGCTCTCCTGCTCAAGTCTTCACATGTCCAGGCCTGTCTGAAGTTTGCCAATGACCCTCTGGATGATCCAGAGGAGGCATGGGAGAAAGTCGTGTGGTCGGATAAGACCAAAGTATGGTCTAAACTTCACTCGTCGTGTTTGGGGGGAAAAAGAAGGATGAGTGGCATCCCAAAAACACCATCCCTACGGTAAAGCATGGGGTGGTAACATCATGCTTTGGGGGTGCTTTTCTGCGAAGGGGACAGTAGGACTGCACTGTATTAAGGAGAGGATAAATGGGGCAATTTATTGTGAGTATTTGAGCAACAATCTCTTTCCCTCAGTCAGAGCATTGAAGATGGGTCGTGGCTGGGTCTTCCAACATGAAAACGACCCAAAGCACACAGCCAGGATAACCAAGTGTGGCTCTGTAAGAAGCATATCAAGGTTCTGGAGTGGCCTAGCCAGTCTCCAGACCTAAAACTAATAAAACATCTTTGGAGGGAGCTGAAACTTCGTGTTGCTCAGCGACAGCCCCGAAACCTGACTGATCTAGAGGAGATCTGTGTGGAGGAGTGGGCCAAAATCCCTGTTGCAGTGTGTGCAAACCTGGTCAAGAACTACAGGAAACGTTTGACCTCTGTAATTGCAAACAAAGGCTTCTGTACCAAATATTAACACTGATTTCCACTTCACCACCATGACGGCCCAGAGAGATTGACCCCTGACCTCTGTAGGGGCAGGAACAGAGATAAGCTAAAAGGACCCCTCCCACCACCATTCACCAGTGTGTTCCTGCCCCTATAGTGGTCAGGATAGAGAAAAGTCCTCTCTGGCTTTCAGGGAGGTTAAGTGGACCTCTTTTCTTTCTTTCTTTATTTATTTATTTATTTATTTACTTATTTTTCTTTACCTGGGTGAATGCGTCGGCGGTATATATTGCCTCCCTTGTGGATTTTTTTTCATCCAGGACCGCGTCCCCTGCTCTCCGGCAGATGTAGTTCCTAAGCTGACAGGGAGACGCCACGGTCACGCTCCCTGTTGTGGGAGGCCTGCCCTGATCTGCCACTGGGTCGCCTACCTCCCCGTGTAGGTAGCTGACCGGAAGGACGATCTGCACAGGCGCGCGAATCTGACGTCACTTCCGGGCCGCTGGTCGAAACCCGGAAGTGGACATCTTTTTCAAAAAGAGCTCACAAGCACTTTCCCGCTGCGCTCTCTGCATCACTCTCCGCATCACCGGACATGTCGAACCAGGAGAAGGAACTGCAGCAGAAGGAGCTGACCGCTCCAGAGCGCCTCTGTGTGAGTAGCCCAGATGTGACAGATGTGAGGCCAGTGGAGAAGGGAGCCTTAGTATACTGTCCTGATAACCACTGGTATGAGCCCCCCTCCCCCTGGGGGCTTCTGGTATACTGCAACTAAATGTTTATGCACCTATACTAGATTAACACAAAATTGATGGGCTGCTCTCTCACTTTAGGCCAAACTTGCTTTAAAAAAGCAGAGGAAGACCGCCAGATGCATCCAGTGCTCCGTCAGGCTTCCCGATGATTATGCTAAGAAACTTTGCAAGGATTGTATTGCCAAGTTAGTTCGAGAAGAACAACCATCAATGATGCAGGAGTTTAGATCTATGATTCAGGAGGAAGTTAAATCTACTCTGGCCTCCCTCCGTGAAGATACGTTGGGGTCTCGCCCACTCAAACGGCCCAGGATGGCGGACATTTCCTCCTCAGACTCCGAGGATTTGGAGGGCGATGCCTCATCCTCCAAAAAAGAGGATGATGAGTACCCCCTATCTGAGGGCGAGATTGTCGAGCACTCTAAAAAATTCTTCTTCACTCCTAGCGAGATGAGTGACCTTTTAAAGGCGGTCAGGGATACAATGGGGGTGGAGGACATCCAGCGACCCCATACATTTCAGGAAGAGATGTTTGGGGGATTGAAGGTCAGGCGCTCCCGTGTTGTCACGGAAGGTGTACAGGAAACTAGAAGACACAAAATGAATATCCGACTGACTGTATCCAAAAAAGGGAAAAGCCCTGCATCAGACCTGGCACTCTCCCTGACTGCTCAGCCTATGCGAAAATCCCAATGGTAGATGATCAGATGATCGCAGTACCTCGACTGTATAACACCTGAACACCCTATAATAGTGAGGGGACACGACCACCGGCTCCCTACACTATATACGGAGGGAGTCAGGGTCACCAAACAGAAAAACACAAATGAATGAACAAAACTTATCTGTAGAAGACTCAGAAGTAGGATCAGTATGCACACACTCCAGGAAGGAATATAAACCGCAAAGTGAAGCAGTCTGGGAAGGGATTTAAAGGGATGCAATCAGTGCAACTACATGACAGCTGAGAGAGGCTAACGAGATGAGAAAATGAAAGCAAAACACAAGGAAGCTCAAGGAGGAGGTTCTGAAAGGCATCTGTTAGAGCTTCTCAGATGTTTGGTGGTGACACGTGTATTCCCCATAAATGAAAACATTAAGGAGATGGTGATGGATGAATGGGCCCATCCAGAAAAGAAACTAGGGATTTCCAAGAAACTCAGGAACCGCCATGTATTTGACCCGTCAGACTCTAAGATTTCTGACGAAGTCCCCAGAATTGAGGTCCTGGTGGCCAAAGTTAATAAGAAAACCTTGCTACTATTCGAGGACTCCTGTCAGTTAAGGGACACCACAGAAAGGAAGGCAGACAGTTTATAAAAAAAAATCCTGGGAGGCAGCTATGTTTAGTGTGAAGACCAACAGGTTCAAGATGAAATCCCTAAATTCTACCATTCCTTTAATTCAAAAAGACGCGTTCCTCTGTACGATCGACCTGAAGGACGCATATTATCATGTTCTTATTCACACCCAGTCTCAGAGGCTCCTACGTTTTGCATTAAGGGATCACAGAGGGTCCGTTCACCATTTCCAGTTCGGTTGGCCTCAGCCCCAGAGATTTTCACGAAGCGGGTGGTAGAGATGGACGCCTCCCTGAGGTCTCAGGGGGTGACTGTCGTTCCTTACCTAGACAACTTTTTACTGATTTCAAACAGGGTGGATCAGTCTATAGCAGATGGAGAGATATTCTGTTCCCTTCTGACAGCTCTAGGTTGGGGGATAAACCTAAAAAAGTCATCCCTAGTTCTGGATACCAAGGTAAAATTCCTAGGGGTTTTGCTGGATTCTGTAAAACAAACAGCCTTCCTTCCAGCAGAAAGAATCCAGAACCTTCAATCATTAATCAGGGCCTTCCTAGGACGTCGCTTCTTCTCTTTCAGAGAAACAATGAGCCTGTTAGGTCAGATGACAGCCTGCATGGTAGCAGTCCCTTGGTGCCAGGCCCATTACAGGGCCCTTCAGTCCTGGCTTATAAGAAAATGGGACAAGCATCTGTCCTCTTTGGACAGGAAAATCCTGATCCCGGGCCACATAAAATCTTCAGTCCGGTGGTGGCTTCAAACAAACAAATCTAAAGAAGGGCATGGTCTGCCTCAAAACCCCAGCAGTGCATGTTCAGACCGATGCCAGCGTAAAAGGGTGGGGCGCAAAAATATACTCCGACCTCTACCAGGGAGACTGGCCTCCGAAAATTGCAGCTCAGTCCTCAAACTACAGGGAGCTCAGGGCAGTTTTGGAGACAATACGAGCAGCCGCTCCAAAACTAAGGAACCGACATATAAAGATCTATTCAGACAATGTAACAACCGTATCCTACCTCAAGCATCAGGGGGGCACACTGTCTCAAAAACCTAGAAGGTCTGTCCAGAAAAATCTTCCTTTGGGGGGAAAAAAAATGTAAAGTCAATATCTGCAATTCATTTAAAAGGAAGCCTAAACAGCGTGACGGACTTCCTCAGCAGGACCACCACAGACCAGGGGGAATGGTCTATAAGCACCGACCTCTTCAATCTAATTGTCCAGAGATAGGGCCTCCCACTGGTAGATCTATTTGCTACAAGGAAAAACGCAAAGGTATCAACCTTTTGCTCCCTAAACCCGAGGGACAGGCCCCTAGCTATAGACGCCTTCTCCCTGCACTGGAACTGGGATCTTGCATATGCCTGCCCTCCGTTCGCGTTAATCCCAAAGGTTCTCCAAAAAATCATCAGGGACAGGGCCAGAGTAATCCTGGTCACCCCATACTGGCCAAAGAGGAGCTGGTTCTCGATTCTAACCAACCTCTCCCCACAGGAAGCATTTATTCTCCCAAGGAGGAAGGATATCCTGATCCAGGGGCCGGTTCTCCAACCTCATCCGGAAATTTTCAACCTCTCGGCTTGGATCCTGAGTCCGACCTTATAAGATGCAGAGGTCTCTCAGAGGGTGTTATATCTACCTTGAAGGCCAGCAGAAAGAAGGTGACTAACTCCATTTATTTTAAAATCTGTAAAAGATTCTGCACCTGGTCAGATGACAGCCCCAGACCAGACTAAACCAAATATACAGCGGATCCTGGACTTCCTGCAAAAAGGACTAAAGTCAGGGTTAAATCCTTCTACCCTTAGAGTCCAGGTCTCAGTGCTTAGTGCCTATTTTGATTCTGAATTAGCCAGCCATAGATGGATCCAAAGATTCCTGAGGTCTGCAGCCAGACTAAGACCATCTCTCAAATCAAGGGTGCCTACCTGGGACTTAAACACTGTCCTTAGGGGACTCACAGGTCCACCTTACGAACCCTTGGACTCGAGTTCCCTGAAGCATCTTTCTCAGAAGGTGGCTTTTCTTATAGCTATAACATCAGCAAAAAGACTCAGCGAGATCCAAGCATTGTCAATAAGACAACCATACCTCACAATCCAGGAGGATCGAATTACCTTGAGGCTAGACCCGACGTTTTTGCCAAAGGTAGTAACAGACTTCCATAGAAACCAGGAGATCATTCTTCCCTTCTTTTGTTAGAATCCTAAAAATTCTGGAGAGGAACGTTTCCATACCCTGGAAGTCAAACGAATAGTACTAAAATACCTAGAGGTCACTAGAATCCTAAGAAAGGTGGACAATTTACTAGTACTCTTCTGTGGTAAAAATAAGGGGAAGGCAGCTTCCAGATCTACCATTGCCCGATGGGAAAAACAGGCTATTTACAGACTGCTACAAGATTGAAGGCATCAGTTGTCCAGACGTCATTCGGGCTCACTCAACGAGAGCCATATCTGCCTCATTCGCTGAAAGGGCAAGAGCTTCCCTAGATCAGATATGCCGGGCCGCAACCTGGTCCAGTATAAACACTTTCATCAGACATTATAGACTCGACTTATCCAGGTCTTCCGACCTGGCCTTTGGTCGCAAGGTCCTACAGGCCATTGCCCCACCCTAAGACGTATATAATCTGTTATGTCTCTCTGGGCCGTCATGGTGGTGAAGTGGAAAGCCGGAATTAGACTTACCAGTAATTCATTTTCCACTAATCCACCATGACGGCATGATATCCCACCCAAATATTATTGTAATGACTTGGTATGAGTTAATACCAAAAAACCAACAAAAAAAACCTTGAGTTGTTTCACTTCGTAACCGGTGGTTGTGGCACTATAATCTGGAACTCACTGGTGAATGGTGATGGGAGGGGTTCTTTTAATTTCTCTGTCCCTGCCCCTACAGAGGTCAGGGGTCAATCTCTCTGGGCCATCATGGTGGATTTGTGGAAAATGAATTACCGGTAAGTCTAATTCCGGCTTTTCTCAGGTGTTCAAATACTTCAGCAGTGCAAGACAAATAAATTATTTAACAATCATACACTTTAGTTCTGTCTCTCAGAGTGGTAATGCACCTACAATGTGAATTTCAGACCCCTTCTTGATTTCTAAGTGGGAGAACTTGCAAAATCGCAGGGCGTTCAAATACTTCTGTTCCCCACTGTAGCTGTTGGCAGCAATGCAGTGGTGTTGGCATATAGCCCGAATATAA
This sequence comes from Bufo gargarizans, assembly GCF_014858855.1. Classification (NCBI taxonomy): domain Eukaryota; kingdom Metazoa; phylum Chordata; class Amphibia; order Anura; family Bufonidae; genus Bufo; species Bufo gargarizans. The sequence continues at coordinate 72,625,090 of NC_058089.1, forward strand.
TATGGGATGTATTCATGGATTATGGATCCACCTGATAAAACACATTGGGGCTCATTTTTCTAATCAAATGTAAGAGAATTGGCATAATGTACACTAGTAAATGCCATAAGTTGTGTGGACAATAATTATGAAAGTTGTGCACCATTTTTATTCCTGCAGAGATACATGTATTTAATGGACAAACCAGAAGAATCTGAAGTAGGAAAGGGTTAAGATGTCTATACACATAATGTGGCTGAGGAACAATGGGGGGTCATTTACTAATATTCCTATACCAGATTTTGGGGTATAAATGTCACAAAACCCCTTTTCGTGACTTTTTAATTGCCCATGCAACAGTATTTTGTTGCACAGGCATTTTTAGTCTGTCATCGCCACTTGAGTGTGGTGGGTGTCTCTCCGGACTTTGGCCCCAGCAAATTTACTAGCATTTACGTCTGGAAACAGGCATATACTTTTCAGCAAAAAACAGCTCCACTCAGGGAGCAGAGTAGTTCCTCATTCCAGGCTCATGAAGAAGTGCCCCTAATAAATTAGGCACATCCTCCTGTAGTACAGGGAAATAAGAGACCAGCGTAAAATGCCAGTCTTTGCAAATGAAAAAACATTTCTAAACAAGATATAAGTACATGATTTTCCTAAATTATGACGTAAAGTCATGATTTTATGAAAGACACGGAGATGAGTATTGCTTAACCCTTTCTTTACTGAAACCACACAGCAGCAAAGAAAAAGGAACATAACCATCAGTAACCTAGGTGATAACTCCTCCCACCCGTAGCCCCAGTATAAAGGGACCCCTCCAGCTAGGATCTTCCTCTTTCTTTGACGTCCTGACACCAACTTGACAAAACCTGAACCGGAACCTCCGCCATCGCGCAACGGAACAAACAGCGCTGGATCACGAAAACTGGTTGAACCGACGAATCGCTCGGACCATGAACGATAAAACTGGCTGGATCATGCCCTCTGTGGACGATAGTATTCAACCTACAGAGAAAAAACAAAACACGAAACCAGGCATAGTGTAAGTAGTGTAAGTAAGTTACAACCGAGGCACTTACAGGTCAAAAAGTGACACAGCATTAACACCATATATACATCTTACAGGAGATAATCAATTAAATAATTATATAACATCTACGGGAGGGAAACGGGTGGGGCAATACTCGTCTCCGTGTCTTTTATAAAATCAGGACTTTACGTCATAAGTTAGGAAAATCCTGTAATTTTATATCAAGACACGGAGGCTCCTATTGCAAGTTTAAAGTGTATTCATGATGGAAGAGATTGCATGAGGTGATGGTCGAAAATAGAATTCTCCAAATGTAGAAACACGCGACCAATCCGCCAGTTTGAGAATATCTTCAAGCCGCGCTCCAGACACCGCCATAGATGTGGCGGCTGCACCCCTGACGGAATGTGCAGTGAAAATGGAAGTGTCAATGCCTGCAAGGGAAAGAATGCATTTAACCCAACGAGAGAGGGTAACACTAGTGACCGGGAAGAAGGGCCGTCGGAAAGAAATGAATAATTGGGAGAAACGCGACGAACGAAGAGTCGCCATACGAGATTCATATTCTCTCAAACAGGAGACTGGACATAGCGATGGCGAAGAAGGAAAGGCGGGATAGGAAACCGACCGAATAAAAGTCTTAGTCCGACGAGAAATGTTAACGGTAACTCCATCCGGGGTAAAAGAGCGGGCGTCTTAGTCCAACGCACAAACATCCGACACCCTCTTGCAAAAGATGAGGCAGAGCAGGGTCACCAATTTCGCAGACAATTGGCGAAGCGAAAGATCCGGGTTAGCCGGCCAGTTGGCCGGGAAAGTAAGGACGAAGGAAACATCCCAAGAAGTCGTAAAACGAGGTCTCGGTGGACGGGACAGACGAGAACCCTTCAATAAACGGCAAACCAAAGGATGTTGGCCTGCTGGGCATCCGTCAAAACCATGGTCTGGAAGAAATCGCCGACCGGAAAAGATTGATAGTGCAATAAGCTTTCCCTTCCTCAAAAAGGGAGGTAATGAATCTCAAAATGTCCGTCACAGGTGCTTCAACGGGATCCAGATTCCGAACACTGCACCAACGAGTCCAAGATCCCCAGGCTGCTCGATATGTTTACTAGAGCACGCACCGACACGGAGAGTATCCCTGGATGTGGAGGGGGCAGGTCTAGAGGGGTGCGCATCAGGTCTGTCTAAAAACCTTGAACCGTGGATAGACTGAGTCTGCCCCCTACGCAAACAGTCGAAGAATCTATTAGAGGACGAGGACTCGCCGTATGGTCTCCTGGAGCTTGGATTCCCTCGGAAACGTCCCGGGCCACCCCAGGAGGGAAAAAAGGTTGGTTGATGCCTCTGGTCCTGGAGCGAGGAACTGTGGGTGAAGGAGCCTCGACCCGTACCATGGGTCTGGAAGGAAGAGCGGCCGGACAGACGGCCCCTAGATCTGCCGGCCCTGGTGGTAAAAATTATTATTGAAGACCCTACGTATGGACGACTGGGCCTTGTCAAAGGCTGTGAAGGCCCCCACAAACTTCCCTAAATCTTTTATGAAGGAATCTCCGAAGAGAAGTCCCTGGGCATCTTTGCCTGTTTCGGTCAAGGCCAAGTTTGGCTCAATCTTCATGACGATGGCTTTATGCCTTTCAATCGCTAGGGAAGTGTTGACGTTCCCAGCGATGTAGATGGCACGCTGGATCCATCCAGTGAATTGAAAATCTTAGCTAATGGCCCCATGACGTCTAGCAATTTATCCTGACAGGCACGTAAGGCCGAGTCTAGAGGTCTACGAGGATTGAAACCAGTTTTGGATAAAAACTGGACCATCTGGGTCGACCACAGGCGTATCCCATACCTTGTTTGGTATTTGTGGACGCGGGCATTCCGCCCTTAATTTATTCTGCGCCTCTTTGCTAAGAGGTTTACGGACCATAGTTATATTGAGCCACATGAGTCGCTGGAAGCCACTCCGCTGATCTAGGGTGGTGCAGCGTATCTGGGTCAAATAAAGGCTCATCTGCAGGATCCTTAAGGGAAAAGGATGAAGCTGCGGCTAGGTCAGGATGCGAGCCAGTAGGCAGTAAACCTGACGGGGCATCTATCAGTGTTGCAATGGGGTCCACCCTGACATCCCTCAGGTCCTCAAGAGAATGTGCCTCCTCCTCAGACTCTATATCAGAGTCAGCATCCGTCGTGGGCTGCGTTCGGGCAGATTTCCATTGCCGTGCTTTTTCTGCCTGGTGCGGACAGGCTCGTTTGCGTGATCTGAGTGCGCTCTCATTGGATGGATCTAAGCCATCATTTACTTAGGCTAGCAGTTGGCGGTTGGGCAATAAGAACTTGCGAAATGGAGTGAGTGAGGACAGAAGACATAGAGCCCATAGCAGTCATGATGGCATTAGATATAGACTGCTGGAGGGCCAAGGCCTGAGCTTCTGATGGGGATAGCATGACCCCCCTGTCAGGAGGGGAGATAGGAGATGGCCTGGTGGATGGGTCCTGCAAAACTAGGGCAGGTGAGGGGTTAACATCGGGGTGTTGGGAAGACATGAGGAGCAGGAGTAAGTCACCCCAAGCTAGCGATTAGTGAGAGGAATAGTGGGGTGATAAAAAGAATACCGATAGAAATGGGTGGCAGGTGAAGGGGCCGGCACACTATGGACGAAGAGCACAAACTGCCGGTGAGGAAACTAAAATGGCGCCTGAGATCTCGCCTACAGACACTGCGAGATCTCGGGCACCCGGCATAGCGCGGAGAGCCAAATGCCGGAGAAGACTAAATCAAAATGGCGCCCGAAATCTCGCGAGATCTAGGTGCCGAATAGAAGGAGTGCACGATGGGGACGGAGAGGAGAGGTACACCTACCAGAGGGATAAGAAAAGAGGGGGGGGGGGGAAGATGGCGGGATAGATGCCGCAGGGCTCAACAAAAGCTGGAATAACAAAAAATAGAACCGCAAATAAGAACTATGTCTCCAGCAAGAGGGACTGCCGGGACAAAACAGACAAAGACAATAAATAGAACATAAATATATATATGCACTCAGGGGAAAGCAAAAGCAGGATAAAACGAATAGAACAGACCAATAAATGGGATGAACAAACTATACAAATAAATATGTTCAGTAGGTACTTAGCTGAGGTGGCAGCAGCAAAGAAAAAGAGGAAGATCCTAGCTGGAGGGGTCCCTTTATACTGGGGCTACGGGTGGGAGGAGTTATCATCTAGGGTACTGATGGTTATATTCCTTTTTCTTTGCTGCTGTGTGGTTTCAGTAAAGAAAGGGTTAAGCGATAGGAGCCTCCGTGTCTTGATATAAAATTGATGATGTATCCTAATTGTAAGTAGTTCACTGCCTGTATGCATGCTAAAATATTAAATAACAAACCTGTATTGGTAGAATAATTACAACCCTAACCGGGGCGAGGTGCCCCTTGTGTCACAGGCACTAACCTCGCCAAGAATCTACTGAGCACTTTACATTAGGTGAGTACTTGTATGTGTTTAGCCAACTCCTTGTATAACAGGGGTGTGTGTGGACTCATTTCCTGGTGATGTATGTTACACAAGCACGAAATAGCTCAAATTACAGATCAAATAACTTATTCAATTGACCTGATGCCCCAAAAAGTCAGCCAAGCCCAAAAATCAGATTTACTTCTGATAATTGTGAAATGCCTCAAACAAATGTAGACTTTCTGTGCATTCCATCTGTTAGGGCTGTTGACTGGCTATATCTGTGCTAATCTAGTTTGAATACTTCTATGTTGCTAACTAAATCGATCTATTCCTGCTCAACGCGTTTTACCATCCTTTTGAGCTGGATCATCAGGAGCCGAGGATATGAAAGCAACCATTTTGTTTCCCCTGAAGATTGCTCCCGAGATAAAATGAGCCATTATAAATAATGAAAGGTATTTGGGAATATATTTATTATAAAGCAATATTTAAGCATTTTAATTTTCTTAATTCCCGGAGAACCCCTTTAAGAAGTCTATTTCGTGCCCTTGAGTGTCGATGAGCCAATCACGCTGCGGAGGCCGGTCAGAGGAGGCAGAATAATTTACTCCGCACTCAATTGGAGCGAAGCAGGATGGCCATCGGTGATTATAGAAACAAGAAGGGGGGTAGGTAAAAGATCAATTAGTATACGGGGCGAGGAGACATGTAAAGGGTACCTATTTGAAACGAACCCTGTGATATACAAATGGGTCTGAGAACATGAATCATATTAAAGACAAAAGGTTACATATAGGGGCCTAACGATATAGGCATCGCTCCACTGACAAAATCTCTGGAGCTGGTCATCACATCAGAAATACAGGTATCTAGTTGGACCATATCATGCATATTGTAATAATAGAGCATCCACACAGATATCATCCTAGAACATTAACCCAGTGTTTATATACAGTACAGACCAAAAGTTTGGACACACCTCATTCAAAGAGTTTTCTTTATTTTCATGACTATGAAAATTGTAGATTCACACTGAAGGCATCAATACTATGAATTAACACATGTGGAATTATATACATAACAAAAAAGTGTGAAACAACTGAAGATATGTCATATTCTAGGTTCTTCAAAGTAGCCACCTTTTGCTTTGATTACTGCTTTGCACACTCTTGGCATTCTCTTGATGAGCTTCAAGAGGTAGTCACCTGAAATGGTCTTCCAACAGTCTTGAAGGAGTTCCCAGAGATGCTTAGCACTTGTTGGCCCTTTTGCCTTCACTCTGCGGTCCAGCTCACCGCAAATCATCTCGATTGGGTTCAGGTCCGGTGACTGTGGAGGCCAGGTAATCTGGCGCAGTACCCCATCACTCTCCTTCATGGTCAAATAGCCCTTACACAGCCTGGAGGTGTGTTTGGGGTCATTGTCCTATTGAAAAATAAATGATGGTCCAACTAAACGCAAAGCGGATGGAATAGCATGCCGCTGCAAGATGCTGTGGTGCCATGCTGGTTCAGTATGCCTTCAATTTTGAATAAATCCCCAACAGTGTCGCCAGCAAAGCACCCCCACACCATCACGCCTCCTCCTCCATGCTTCACGGTGGGAACTAGGGCTGCACGATATGGGAATTTTTTGCGATTGCGATTAGGGCGCTGTTATGTGGGGGATCTGTGGATGGCGCTGTTATGTGGGGGATCTGTGGATGGCGCTGTTATGTGGGGGATCTGTGGAGGACGCTGTTATGTGGGGGATCTGTGGAGGACGCTGTTATGGGGGGGATCTGTGGAGGACGCTGTTATGGGGGGGATCTGTGGAGGACGCTGTTATGGGGGGGGATCTGTGGAGGACGCTGTTATGGGGGGGATCTGTGGAGGACGCTGTTATGGGGGGGATCTGTGGAGGACGCTGTTATGGGGGGGATCTGTGGAGGACGCTGTTATGGGGGATCTGTGGAGGACACTTATGGGGGACTTGTGGATGGCACTGTTATAGGGGATGTGTGCTATGACACATAGGGCCATGAGGGGAGCCAGCATAAGACACACATATAGCATCTTATGCTGGTCCCCCTCATGGCCCTATGTGTCCCCTCATGTATCCTAAACTGCGCACATAACTGGCTTTGTGTGTAAAGTATTTTTACTACTGTGTGAAACAAGCTCTCTCCTATTGATAAAATGGCCAGCCTCTGTACTCACTTTCACAGTACCGCAGAGCCGGACGCGCGGCCTCACACCACCAGAGGGGGCCGCGTTCTCCATTCTCTACGTGCTTGATATGATATCAGTTGAGGCCACAACTTGACACTGAGTGTGTTCTCAAATATTAGCTTGAAGTGGTTGCTTTCATATCCTCGGCTCCTGATGATCCAGCTCAAAAGGATGGTAAAACGCGTTGAGCAGGAATAGATCGATTTAGTTAGCAACATAGAAGTATTCAAACTAGATTAGCACAGATATAGCCAGTCAACAGCCCTAACAGATCGAATGCACAGAAAGTCTACATTTGTTTTTTGAGGCATTTCACCATTATCAGAAGTAGAACTTTTTGGGGCATCAGGTCAATTGAATAAGTTATTTGATCTGTAATTTGAGCTATTTCGTGCTTGTGTAACCTACATCACCAGGAAATTAGTCCACTCAAGCCCCTGTTATACAATTTTCTCTAATGCCTCCATGTACTGCGCAACATTCATTTGGAGGTGGCTAAACACATACAAGTGCCCACCTAATGTAAAGTGCTCGGTAGATTCTTAGTGAGGTTAGTGCCTGTGATACAAAGGGCACCTCACCCAGGTTGGGGTTTTAATTATCCTACCGATAAAGGTTTGTTTTTCATTTTAGTATCCATACAGGCAGTGAACTACTCTTTGTAAATGAACCCCAATATGTTTCCCCATGAACATGCAAGTGCTGCAGACAGAACTTTAGGCTACCTTCACACTCACATTTGGTGTGGATCTGTCATGGATCTGCACAAACGCATCCGTTCAGATAATACAACCCATGCATCCGTTCAGAACAGATCCGTTTGCATTATTTTTAACATAGCCAAAACGGATCCGTCTTGAATACGATTGAAAGTCAATGGGGGACAAATCCGTTTTCTATTGTGTCAGTGAAAAGTGATCCATCCCCATTGACTTACATTGTGTGTCAGGATGGATCCGTTTGGCTCAGTTTCGTCAGACGAAGACCAAAACGCTGCAAGCAGCACCTCCAAAGCGGAATGGAGACGGAACGGAGCCAAACTGATGCATTCTGAGCGGATCCTTATCCATTCAGAATGGATTAAGGGCAAAACTGAACGGATCTCACAAACGGAAACCAAAACGCCACTGTGAAAGTAGCCTTACATGTTATTTTAGTAAAGGGAGACTTTAGTCATTTTTTTTTTTTTTTTTTAAAGCAAAGGATCTGACAGACTAAAACTCTATGACCAGCACTAATTTCAGGGAAATTAAACCGTAATTTCATGTGTTTTTCTTTTGTTTTTCCATAAATTAATAGTACAGGTGCATATTAAAAACTCTCTAATATATCTCATCAGAGAAATAAGCTTTTTTTCCCCTCTCAGGTTCCCCTCACTCTTTACTGAGGCTGCATCAATATCTTGTTTCTGAGATCCGGCAGCCTGATCCGGTGCAAATTCTAACTGTCAGCGCGACAAAAAAAAGTTGCATGTTTCGGCCCGACATGCAATTTATCTCCAAAATCGGCCGGATCACTACCAGATCCCATTGCAGTCAATGGGGATCCAGCGGTGACGTAGAGGATCCAGCAACTTTGGATCTGCGAGATTTGACAAGCTGCTCTGTGCCAGAACAGCCTGCTGGCTCTCCAAATGGAGATGTGAACAAGACCTAATTCTCAATTAATTGCTCATATCTATCTTCAGTGAAGACAGCTGCCTGCTCACTGAAGGATCAGATTACATAGACGTCTATAGGCAGGGAAGGAGGGTGTGGAGCAGGAACAGTATAAGGCTGCTGCAGACATGCAAAGAAAGAGTGATTGACCCTGCTGCTGATTTGTAAGTGAATTAATATCTAACTTAGAGAAAGTTAATACAAGCCACTTACTAATGTATTGTGATTGTCCATATTATACACTGCTCATTTCCATGGTCACAGACCACCCTGCAATCCATCAGCAGTGGTTGTGCTTGCACAATATAGGAAAAAGCACCAACCTATGTGAGCTCCCACTGTCCCGGCCACCAGAGAGTCTGACGCTTTTTTCTATAGTGTGCAAGCACGACTATCACTGATGAAGTGCTGGGTTGCCTGTAACCATGGAAACAAGCAGTGTATAATGTGATGGAAAAATTAATCCAAATTTCTCCTTCAAAAAACATATGGCGCTCCTTTTCTTCTGAGCAAAGCTGTGTGCCCATACAGCAGTTTACAATCATATATCGGGTGTTGCTGTATTCAGGAAAAATGGGTGGCATGATTTTCTCCTTTTACCTTGTGAAAATTAAAAATTAGGTCCTAAAGTGACATTTTATTGTAAATAATGTAATCTTTCTATAACTATAGGCCAGTAAGTTTAACATCTGTTGTGGGTAAACTTTTCTGAGAGATGCTATGTTAGAACATCTTAACGGAAATAAGCAAATAACGCCATATCAGCATGGCTTCGTGAGGGATTGGTCAGTTTCTATGAGGAGGTAAGTTCTAGACTTGACATCGGCGAATCAATGGATGTCGTGTATCTGGACTTCTCCAGTGCATTTGACACTGTACCACATAAAAGGTTAGTATATAAAATGAGAGTGCTCGGACTGGGAGAAACGTCTGTAAGTGGGTAAGTAACAGATAGAAAACAGTGATAGAAAACAGAGGGTGGTTATTAACGGTACATACTCAGATTGGGTCACTGTCACTAGTGGAGTACCTCAAGGGTCAGTATTGGGCCCTATTCTCTTCAATATATTTATTAATGATCTTGTAGAAGGCTTGCATAGTAAAATATCAATTTTCGCAGATGACACTAAACTATGTAAAGTAATTAACACTGAAGAGGACGGTATACTACTACAGAGGGATCTGGATAGATTGCAGGCTTGGGCAGATAAGTGGCAGATGAGGTTTAACACTGACAAATGTAAAGTTATGCACATGGGAAGGAATAATGCAAGTCACCCATACATACTAAATGGTAAAACACTCGGTAACACTGACATGGAAAAGGATCTAGGAATTTTAATAAACAGCAAACTAAGCTGCAAAAACCGGTGTTAGGCAGCTGCTGCCAAGGCCAATAAGATAACAGGTTGCATCAAAAGGGGCATAGATGCCCGTGATGAGAACATAGTCCTACCACTTTACAAATCATTAGTCAGACCACACATGGAGTACTGTGTACAGTACTGGGCTCCAGTGAACAAGGCAGACATAGCAGAGCTGGAGAGGGTCCAGAGGAGGGCAACTAAAGTAATAACTGGAATGGGGCAACTACAGTACCCTGAAAGATTATCAAAATTAGGGTTATTCACTTTAGAAAAAAGACGACTGAGGGGAGATCGAATTACTATGTATAAATATATAAGGGGGCAGTACAGAGATCTCTCCCATCATCTGTTTATCCCCAGGACTGTTACTGTGACGAGGGGACATCCTCTGCGTCTAGAGGAAAGAAGGTTTGTACACAAACCTAGAAGAGGATTCTTTACAGTAACAGCAGTGAGACTATGGAGCTCTCTGCCTGAGGAGCTGGTGATGGTGAGTACAATAAAGGAATTCAAGAGGGGCCTGGATGTATTTCTGGAGTGTAATAATATTACAGGCTATAGCTACTAGAGAGGGATCGTTGATCCAGGGAGTTATTCTGATTGCCTGATTGAAGTCGGGAAGGATTTTTTTTATTTCCCTAAAGTGAGGAAAATTGGCTTCTACCTCAGAGTTTTTTTTTGCCTTCCTCTGGATCAACTTGCAGGATGACAGGCCGAACTGGATGGACAAATGTCTTTTTTCGGCCTTATGTACTATGTTATTTCACAGCCTAGTATTTCTAGATTATTTAAGCTAAAAGCTTAGCGAAGCAGGCACAGGCAGGAGCCAGCTTCACTTAGCTAATCCTGGCATAGCACATGGTTAAATAGTAACTTTCTTTCCCGATAATTTGCCCGATTTTTGTGTAGGGCAGCATGAGCAGTAAATACAGCCCTGCCTATAATAACCAACATATAGTAAAAAGAACACAGTATGCAGCTCCCATCTTATATACAAGGGCAGTAAGATAAAAGGAAAAAAAAAGAAAAAAGCAAGAAAAAAAACAAAACAACAAAAATAGATATATATATGTTGGTAAGGCTGATTAGTCAGCCTGCATTTGAAGGAGGGGTGGAGGCTCTTCATATACGAGCCACAGCCTCACTCACAGGCGTGTGTTCTCAGGTGCACAGCTGCCGCTGGGTGTCATTAGCAGACTAGCTTCTCTGGTGGTAGGATTCTTTCTTTGCAGCATGGAGCTTGTTATTTTGCTCTCATAAGTAGGTTAGGCCGGGGCCGTCTCTCCAGGTCGGTCGGATCCGACTTTGCTAGCGAACGGGAGGCTTTTCCTCAGAATCTGCTACCTCAGGTTGCTCGTTGGGCCTAAATACTTCCATTTGCTTTTCACCTTTGTTTGTTAGTAATAGGAGTTAGTTCCTATAAATCTTACAAGTTTCACTTTGCTTCGTTCGTCTCGTATGAAAAGTTTCTTTACAGCAATCCGGCTGAAGTAAGAGTTACCCGGGCTGCACGTGACGTCATGTTTGGAGATCGGACGCAGCGTTTATTGTTTAGGCCTTTTGCTGTAGCTGTTCCTTGCCATGTGTCTACCCTCCCCGCTACCACCATCTTTAGACTTCATGTATTTCACAGTTGTAAGTCGTGTACCGGGGTGGGCCCCACAGGATACAGCAAAGTCACAGACAAGGAAGCAACACTGACACCAGCATTAGATGCAAGAATATAAACTTTACTTTGAAAACAGTATTAACACAAGTACAAACAGTATAAGTAATACCCCAGGCCCAGAGTCACCGTCCCTGTCCGAGGGACAGGCCTAGCCCGTTGGCGTACACAGCAGAGCCTACAAGTCGTACTGTGCCGCTATAGAGGACACACCGAACAGACGCAGAGCCTGCAAGTCAATTACTGCGCTGCAGTCCAGTACAGTGAGGCCTAACAAAGCTATAACCCTATCTAACTAGCTAATACAAGGCCTAGGCTAGTCTCTGTTACTCTAGGCGCCAAACATTAAAGTACAATTGGTAATCAGGTGTACTGACCTGCGTCCGTTCTGGGGCCCTAGGATGCCGCTTACCCGGGATGTCCACCAAGCTCTCAGCAACCGTGCGGCCTTGCTTGATGCTAAGGTTTTCTGTCCATACACTGGAACTGGTCTTCCTGGGACAACCTCTCTTTCAAAGAGCTGGATCCTGACAGGGGACAGCAGATACTCTCCTTCCCTTGAGTGTCCATTCACTGCCGGACATCCGCAAGCCAGGATGGAATCGGATTCAGTTCCTCACAGCACAATCCTTCCACCATCTCAGATCATCACTTCCTGGTTCTCCCAGAAGCATGCTGACTGTGCTGCATTCTAGTGCCCGGAATGCCAAATGACAGCTCCAATTCAATTTAAACATAAATATACAGGCAGAGCTTATCGACAATCTCACACTTTCATGCTCTGCTGTTATCCTGAGCGGCATTTACACTTTCGGCTTTTATTTCATGTCTTATGCTGCATCAGCACGTCCTTACTGTCCTGCACTTTTCTACTCTTGGTATTCACTCAGATTGGTCTCACATTCAAGCTGCGCTCACCTGTTGGCTGTTACATCTCATTCCGTCCCCAGCCGACAGCTGGATCCGTATTACATGCCTGTTATTACATGTTGTATACTCGGCTTACAGCCATAGCTGCTACTGTTACTCCGTTTTCATGCTCTGGACGCACCACCCTGGTGTTCCCACCTTGCTCCACTCACAACCAGAGCTGCGTTTATACCAATTTTCATGCTCTGCTTATACCGAAAGTTGTGTTCACACTTCTACTGCTACACCAGGTCGTATACCCCACTCACCAAAGCCGCTTTCCATGTCTGCGGTCACATCAAGTTAATATTCCGTTCACATCCAAAGCTGCGTCCGCATGTCTGCTTTTCACATCTTGTCCTATACTCCTTTCACTACTAGAGCTGCGTCCACGTGTCTGCTTTCGCATCACGTCAATACTCTGCTCACTTTCAGGTTGCATTTGTACATCTGCTTTATACCATGCTTTTCATGTGCTACCCATACTCAGAGCTGCGCCTATACCATGTTTTTAGGTACCACTCACATCCAAAGCTGCTTTCACCCATTTGTTGTTACATCATGTGTTGTACTCTCCACCCACTCAAAGCTGCATTCTCCTGTTCATTGCTACATCATGGTTTTGCTCAATCTCACCGGGGCAGTCTGCACCCACCGCTCTGGTACCTCTCTCCTGACAAACATAACTGCGTTCTTTTCAGGCTTACGTTCCCTTCCTCGGTGGTCTGTTACATTCCATAGGCCTACTTTCTGTTTAATCCTGGTTCGTATTCACTCAGACTGGTCTCCTTTTACTTCTGGTTCGTATTCACTCAGATTGGTCTCCTGCCCCAGTTCACCAAACAGCTCCTCAGCAGAGGTTAGTGGGCCAGTAAGTTTCCTGCTATGTTTTCACAAGCTGTTCATTTGTTTGTCATGATAAGAGACTTCTCCTAGCGAACGTGAAATGCCTCAGGCATTTCATGATTACATTTATGGTTCGCGGTGGTTAGTGTTTTATGTATGAACGTGCTTCGGATTACTAATGTCTATATTTTCAACGCCTGTTGGCAGTTATGTTCCTTAGGCCACCTTCTAGCCAATCCAATCATTCAAGTCGCTTCATATGCCATCAGGTCCGGCTTACGTTTTAATTACTTATCGTCACCGCAACGTCATCCCTCTGGCTTCGGGGGACCTATGACTGATCCGGCCTCATGGCTCCGGGGGCCCCATGACCGTTTTTTCATGATTTGTTTGTTAAGGGTGCGACATGGTTGTAGGCTGGTTAGTTTCCCAGGTTTTCTGTTGGAGGGGGTCATGGTTATGCGAGTCCCCAAGGCATTCTGGTGCTGCATGAGTGGTTTATTTAAAAAAATAAAAATAAATCGCAAGAGGCTCGCATGAGTGGCTCTTTGCTCATAGGACCTCACGACTGGCATCTTCATTCGTAGTTCGCTCGGTCATCTGATAGTTGTCCCGTCATAAGGGGCTCTCACGCATGGCTCCCGCCATAAGGGGCTCGCTGGAGTGGCTCTTGGCTTAGAGGATTTCACAATTGTCATCGACGTTGGTAGGTCATACGGCCATCTGATACTATTTTCCATGGCACACCTTTCAGAATTATTATTTTTTTTTTTTTGTTTTGTTCATTTATATTTTACAGATTAGTACTTGCCGTTCATTTCAGCCTCATTTCATTAAGAAGCTTACCCCATGTCTTTGTCTTTCTAGGTTATCGATTTCTGGTTGCTTACTAAACCCGTTGGGTTAAGCCCCAATCTTTTCCCCAGCCGTCTTTAATTCTAAGGTTCGCATCCCGGCGGCTGCCCGGCCCCATGGGCCCCTGGTGGTTGCTTCAGCCCCATGGCTTCAGGGGTCTGACCAATGGTTGTCTGTCCACCTGTGCAGCTATGCTTTTGAATGACTCATATCTTTACCTGCTTGCCAGCTTATGTTATTAATTTTAGTTAATGTCTGTTATTATCTCCATTTTCTGTCACGTTTCCCTTCGTCTTTTCAGGTCATGCAGTTGAACTATTGGGGTCACCTTCCACGTCGGTCAGGTCTCGTTCCTAATGATATTTCGCCTTGCATGTTATTCAGGCCACGTAGTTTATCTTGGTTATCACCTGCCACATCGGTCAGGCTCATGGTTTAATTTCACCTGCACCTTATTCAGGTCACATTTTTATAGTTATAATTCAAAAAAAAAAAAACTCGCCCCATGGCTTCGGGGGGCCCGACGACTGCTTTGGCCCCATGGCTTCGGGGGGCCCGACGACTGCTTTGGCCCCATGGCTTCGGGGGGCCCGACGACTGCTTTGGCCCCATGGCTTCGGGGGGCCCGACGACTGCTTTGGCCCCATGGCTTCGGGGGGCCCGACGACTGCTTTGGCCCCATGGCTTCGGGGGGCCCGACGACTGCTTTGGCCCCATGGCTTCGGGGGGCCCGACGACTGCTTTGGCCCCATGGCTTCGGGGGGCCCGACGACTGCTTTGGCCCCATGGCTTCGGGGGGCCCGACGACTGCTTTGGCCCCATGGCTTCGGGGGGCCCGACGACTGCTTTGGCCCCATGGCCTCGGGGGGCCCGACGACTGCTTTGGCCCCATGGCCTCGGGGGGCCCGACGACTGCTTCGGCCCCATGGCTTCGGGGGGCCCGACGACTGCTTCGGCCCCATGGCTTTGGGGGGCCCGACGACTGCTTCGGCCCCATGACTTCGGGGGGCCCGGCGACTGTTTTCAGTTCTGCTGGGCTGATTGCCTGGTTGGTTGTCCATCTGTGCATCTAGGCTGATTTGGCCCCTATGTATCGCATACATACCTGCTTCCCTAATTTCCTAATAATCCATGTTGATCGCTCACTTTGTTTTGACCGCAAACTGGTCTGGTTCGCCCTACAGCATCATTGTCATGTCTTACGCAGATATTTCGTCTTGCTTTAATTGTTCATGCTTTCGTTCAGGTCCTGCCAGAGGAATAACAAGTAGGGCAATTCCCTCTAGCATTTCAGTCTCTGATCGTAGTCGATCATATCTTGTCAACCAGGTCCCCGCGCAAAGTCTTTGCCTTTTTACCACGACCAGGAATTCATTTTCGCCAGTAGCTTCATTGCATTCCCTCACTCATGGGAGGGCATAGACAGACTCTTGTATATTATGGCTTTGTAGCTTCTTGCCGCACTAACCTCCGACTCCCTACAACCACGTTGAATCGGATTTTGGACAAGGTCCGGCATTTCCTCACGGTAGAAGATCCAGATAGTAGGTCGGTCTTCACGTCTCAAGCGTAAAAACAATTCTCAGGGGCGCACAGTAGAACAACGCGCAGATAGCTGTTGTCTGGGGAACTATTCAAGGATTCTCTTCCTATCTACATGGTTCTTTTTGGCCCTCATTACTGCATAGTCCAGGCAGTTAGGTTTCGGTCCCACGATCTCCTGACGCTAGAGCATTGCGAGTACTCGCACTAGAACCAAACTTTACAAGTTTCAGTTGGTTTTTATGATCCATTTCACAACGTATTCCTGGTCCTCCATTCTGCTTTGGGGCTGTATCCGCAATATTGAGCATCATGTCTCTGGCCTTGTCATTCACAAGATGGGCTGTAGGTTTCCTACTGGTCTAGCCTCACATACCCCGAATTTTCGCTCCAGATCCCGGACGCCTTGCAGTTGGCTTGGGGATTAGATTGCACATGCCATTCAAATTCCTTTTCTACCCTACTTGGCTTGTTTTTTGCCCACTTATAGGCCTACCCACGATCATGGCTTAGGGCACACAACAAGCCATTTAGTCAGGTCAGCTAAGACACGCCTAGCTGGGTTAGGTTGTTCCCGCAGTTTTCTCCCTAGGGTTCTTCGGATATCTCTTGCCCGTAGCCATGACCACAAATATATACAGTAGGGCTGCAGTAAACAAATATTTTTGTAATCGAGTATTCTATCGATTTATATTTCTCGATTCATCGAGTAATCTAATAAGAAAAAGCTACTTAAAATAACGTACGTAATTAGGTATGTATAAAGTTATTGGTTTGAAGGGGTTAATAACTTTATACATGCCTAATGCCAAGGTGCTTCCATTAACCCCTCCAAACCAATAACTTTATACATGCCCATTGGGTTTGGAGGGGTTAATGGAAGCACCTTGGCATTAGGCATGTATAAAGTTATTGGTCTGAAGAGGTTAATGAAAGCACCTTGGAGGTGCCTTTATTAACCCCTCTCTAAACCAATAACTTTATACATGCCAAGGTGGTGCTTGCAGCCTCCATTAACCACTCTCTCTCCATCTGCCTCCCCCAGCCTCTGATCTGCTTGCCCCCGCCTCTGATCTGGCTCCCCCCCCCCAGCCTCTGATCTGCCTCCCCCCCCAGCCTCTGATCTGCCTCCCCCCCCAGCCTCTGATCTGTTTGCTCCCGCCTCTGATCTGGCCCCCCCCCCAGCCTCTGATCTGGCTCCCCCCCCCAGCCTCTGATCTGGCTCCCCCCCCCAGCCTCTGATCTGGCTCCCCCCCCCAGCCTCTGATCTGGCTCCCCCCCCCAGCCTCTGATCTGGCTCCCCCCCCAGCCTCTGATCTGCCTCCCCCCCAGCCTCTGATCTGCCTCCCCCCCCAGCCTCTGATCTGCCTCCCCCCCAGCCTCTGATCTGCCTCCCCCCCCAGCCTCTGATCTGCCTCCCCCCCAGCCTCTGATCTGCCTCCCCCCCAGCCTCTGATCTGCCTCCCCCCCCAGCCTCTGATCTGCCTCCCCCCCCAGCCTCTGATCTGCCTCCCCCCCCAGCCTCTGATCTGCCTCCCCCCCAGCCTCTGATCTGCCTCCCCCCCAGCCTCTGATCTGCCTCCCCCCCAGCCTCTGATCTGCCTCCCCCTCCCCCCAGCCTCTGATCTGCCTCCCCCCTCCCCCCAGCCTCTGATCTGCCTCCCCCCTCCCCCCAGCCTCTGATCTGCCTGCCCCCTCTGGTAACGCAACCCCCCCTCCCCCCCCAGTATTAATCATTGGTGGCAGTGGCCACAGGGTCCCCCTCCTCCCCCCCATCATTGGTGGCAGTGTCAGTTCCGATCGGAGCCCCAGCAGTGTAATGCTGGGGCTCCGATCGGTTACCATGGCAGCCAGGAGTCACGCTACTGAAGCCCTGGCTGCCATGGTATGTTAGTGAGCAGAGAGCAGCGCATTATACTCACGTGCGCTGTGGCCGCCGGTCGCTCCTTCTTCTGTCTGTGCGGCGGATTGCTAATGCTTACAGCAATGCGCCGCACAGACCTATGAGAAGGTGCGACCGCCGGCCACAGCGCACGTGAGTATAATGCGCTGCTCTCTGCTCACTAACATACCATGGCAGCCAGGACTTCAGTAGCGGCCTGGCTGCCATGGTAACCGATCGGAGCCCCAGCATTACACTGCTGGGGCTCCGATCGGAACTGACACTGCCACCAATGATGGGGGGGGGAGGAGGGGGACCCTGTGGGATATGGCCGGCACATTCATTGGTGGCGCAGTGGCCACAGTCCCTCCCCTCCCCTCCCCCTCCTACTCAGTCCCTCCCCTCCTCCTCCTACTTGGTCTTCAGCGGCAGCCGCGCACAGTGGGGAGGGAGAGACTCCCTCCTCCTCCTCCCTCCGCTGTGCCGGCCGCTCAGTCCTGCCTCTCTGGCCTCCGGAGGACACGGAAGCGGTGAGTGAGACGCTTAATTTCACTCCCGCTCCGTGATCACGTGATCTAAACGATTCCTCGATGCAGGGAAACTGCATCGATGAATTTTTTGACTCGATTTAATCGAGTTATTCGAATAATCGTTTCAGCCCTAATATACAGTACACACCAAAAGTTTGGACACACCTTCTCATTCAAAGAGTTTTATTTATTTTCATGACTATGAAAATTGTAGATTCACACTGAAGGCATCAAAACTATAAATTAACACATGTGGAATTATATACATAACAGAAAAGTGTGAAACAACTGAAAATGTCATATTCTAGGTTCTTCAAAGTAGCCACCTTTTGCTTTGATTACTGCTTTGCACACTCTTGGCATTCTCTTGATGAGCTTCAAGCGGTAGTCACCTGAAATGGTTTTCGCTTCACAGGTGTGCCCTGTCAGGTTTAATAAGTGGTATTTCTTGCCTTATAAATGGGGTTGGGACCATCGGTTGCGTTGTGGAGAAGTCAGGTGGATACACAGCTGATAGTCCTACTGAATAGACTGTTAGAATTTGTATTATGGCAAGAAAAAAACAGCTAAGTAAAGAAAAACGAGTGGCCATCATTACTTTAAGAAATGAAGGTCAGTCAGTCTGAAAAATTGGGAAAACTTTGAAAGTGTCCCCAAGTGCAGTCACAAAAACCATCAAGCGCTACAAAGAAACTGGCTCACATGCGGACCGCCCCAGGAAAGGAAGACCAAGAGTCACCTCTGATGCGGAGGATAAGTTCATCCGAGTCACCAGCCTCAGAAATCGCAGGTTAACAGCAGCTCAGATTAGAGACCAGGTCAATGCCACACAGAGTTTTAGCAGCAGACACATCTCTAGAACAACTGTTAAGAGGAGACTGTGTGAATCAGGCCTTCATGGTAGAATATCTGCTAGGAAACCACTGCTAAGGACAGGCAACAAGCAGAAGAGACTTGTTTGGGCTAAAGAACACAAGGAATGGACATTAGACCAGTGGAAATCTGTGCTTTGGTCTGATGAGTCCAAATTTGAGATCTTTGGTTCCAACCACCGTGTCTTTGTGCGATGCAGAAAAGGTGAACAAATGGACTCTACATGCCTGGTTCCCACCGTGAAGCATGGAGGAGGTGGTGTGATGGTGTGGGGGTGCTTTGCTGGTGACACTGTTGGGGATTTCAAAATTTGAAGGCATATTGAACCAGCATGGCTACCACAGCATCTTGCAGCGACATGCTATTCCATCCGGTTTGCGTTTAGTTGGACCATCATTTATTTTTCAACAGGCCAATGACCCCAAACACACCTCCAGGCTGTGTAAGGGCTATTTGACCATGAAGGAGAGTGATGGGGTGCTGTGCCAGATAACCTGGCCTCCACAGTCACCGGACCTGAACCCAATCGAGATGGTTTGGGGTGAGCTGGACCGCAGAGTGAAGGCAAAAGGGCCAACAAGTGCTAAGCATCTCTGGGAACTCCTTTAAGACTGTTGAAAGACCATTTCAGGTGACTACCTCTTGAAGCTCATCAAGAGTGTGCAAAGCAGTAATCAAAGTAAAAGGTGGCTACATTGAAGAACCTAGAATATTACATATTTTCAGTTGTTTCACACATTTTTTTGTTATGTATATAATTCCACATGTGTTAATTCATAGTTTTGATGACTTCAGTGTAAATCTACAATTTTCATAGTTATGAAAATAAAGAAAACTCTTTGAATGAGAAGGTGTGTCCAATCTTTTGGTCTGTACTGTATATCTATATATATATATATATTGTGGGGATGTGCTCGTGGTAGGCAACGGTAACGGCGGCAGTATTGAGGCAATCACAGACAGTCTTTGTGATACACAGTGACTTTATTCACACCAAAGGCATAACAGGCAATGTGCAGGCCACACAGGTGCATATCCACATGTATAGAACAAAAGTCCTTCCATAGAAAATAAACAGCAGGTTTGAGTCACCTTGTTTCTGGACAGACCACAGCGGTCCTGCAGGCTTCTATGCTACCTGCCTTTGTCTCCCTCAGGCCAGAGCCCCTTCGGCTAGTGGCACCACAGGTCCCAAGGCTATCCTTCAATGTGTGCTGCGCCCAGACTCTCCTTCACCAGCACTGACTCTGTGGAAATCTCCAGCACAGCAAGACACACCCTACCCCCCATCTTCAGCAGGCTGGGTTCTTTAAAGGCCCAGCTCCACCAAAAACCTGGGCTGGCCGTGGGGAACAGGCACCCACCCTGCTCTTTACCTTTTCCCAGTAAGAACCGGCCCGGACACGCTGCGCTAGCAGCATTCGCTGCTGTAACCGCAATGATCCGGTTCTTACTCCACTGAGGCCAGGACCTCTGGTGGCACGTATCGTCCATCCGTTTTTTTTTTTTAAACTCGTTTTATTGAGAATAGCAACCAAAATTGGTACATTTATACATATGACAAAATCGAGAATCATATATGTGAACATACATACATTGCCATGAAATGGTACAGAGCAGAAAGAATGTGACATATTTCCATCCAGAGAACAATAAAGAAAAAAGAAAAGCAAGTGTCGTCTTCTGATAAAGTGCATTTTTTTCTTAACCCCCCCCCCCCCCCCCCCACTTAGCATACACCATGAAATATTGCAATATGTGGTATCATGTGGACTGCACAGATTGCATGTGGGAAGGCATTGCAGTGGTAGGTGATGAACACAAAGATCCCCATATTTTATCAAATTTCTGAGGGCACTTCCTATTACCGTACATCACCTTTTCATAAGGTAAAATTTGGTTCACCAGTGCCTTCCACTGACCTATTGTCGGTGGTCTGTCCGCCATCCATCGCAGGGCTATAGCCTTCCTGGCTAGAAATAGGGTTTCTCTTAAGAAGGTGCATACGTACAGGGAACGGGTATCCCCATCCACTATCCCTAGCAGACAAATCTTAGGACAGCAGGGTATCACCTCTGTGATCAGAGTAGACAGAATATCCACTACTTTCTTCCAAAAGGGTTGCACGTACCGGCAGTTTCAGATAAGATGCCAGAAATCCGCATTTTCTTGAGCGCATCTATGGCATCTCGTGTGGTCAAGCCTTCTAATTTTATGTAGCCTGGTAGGTGTTAGATAACTTCTGTGGAGAATGAATAATTGAGTAAGCCTGTTGTTGAGAGAAGGCGATACAGTTGATGGTGCGCACAAAGCCTCAGCCCATTCCTCATCAGTAAGTTGTGACATCCTCTCTTTCCACCTTATCTCCACCAACAGGGGTTTGGGCCGAAGTTTAAGATCCAGAAGATGCGTGTATAACTTCTAAATCATCTCCCTCGGTCCCTGTGTCCTGAGAATGCCTATCAATGGGTATTTGGAAATTGCCTTCACTGCCCCTTGAAATTGAGTTTGGAGGGCGTGACGTAGCTGTAGGTACCTTAACACCCCAAACTTCTCCTGGAGCTGAGAGAACGAGTGAAGGACCCCTTTCTCATACAAATCCCTTAAAGTGAGAATGCCGCAGTTTTCCCAGATAACCCTTCCTTCACTGTGTCTCAAGTGAGGGAACATAGGATTGTCCCATAATACTAGATCGTCAGGAAAGTCTCGGTATTGTTGGAGCTTGGCAGCTCTCCACACCTGATGAGCTAGCCTGTGTATGGGTAATAATCGGCCCTCTATTGACTAAGTTTTCTAGAACCGGCCACAGGGTAGAGAGACCTAAATGGTGTCTTAAGTAAAATTCAGAATTCGGTATGGGAGTCTGCGAGACCCATGCAGTCAGAAATCTGAGCTGTCCTGCCAAGAAATACAGAAAGAAATCAGGCATAGCCGCCCCTCCCTGCTGCCAACCCCTCTGCAGAACGTCAAGAGCCAACTTCCTTCTCTCTTTACCCCACACAAATTTTGCCACAATCGAATGCAGCCGCACAAAAAAGCTCTTCGGAACCGGGGTGCACGCCTGTTCTAATAAGTACAATGCTTTGGGTAGGAGAACCATCTTAACAAGGTTCAATCTGCCCATAACTGACAAAGGCAATGTGATCCATGACTTGAATTTGTCTATAGCGTAAGACTCAACAGGAACAATGTTGAGTTGGTGTGACAACGTTGGTTCCTTGGTAATTATGACACCAAGGTACTTAAAATGATTTACCACCATAAGGTTATGGTAAATCGTAGGCCAGTTCGGTGACCATAAGGGCATAAGGGCCGACTTGGACCAGTTGATACGTAGGCCGGAGAAATTACCAAATTGGTCAATCAAGTCAATTGCTCTCGGTAGGGATGAGTCCACATTGTCCAAAAATAGAATGAGGTTATCTGCGTATAACCCTAATCTGTCTTCCCTACCTCCTACTGACACCCCCTTAAAGACGCTATCCTGTCGTATTCTGATGGCTAGGTGTTCAATTGCCACTGCAAACAGCAATGGCTGATAAGGGGCATCCCTGCCGGGTACCTCTGTGCAAAGGAAATGTAGGGGATGACGAGCCATTAATCATATTAGCAGTGGGCCGGTGGTAAAGCACCCTGATCCATTTGATGAAAGTGGGGCCAAAGCCAAAACATTCTAGAGTATGCAGCAAAAACTCCCACTCAATGGAGTCGAATGCCTTGGCTGTATCTAAGGATGCCAAGGCTCACTGTCTATCGTTCGTGCAACCCACCTGCACCACTACCTGGGCTCTCCTAATATTGCTGGAGGTGGACCGGCCCGGTATAAAGCCGGATTGATCCTCATGAACTATTGATGTAATCACTTTGTTTAACCTATTCGCGAGGACTTTAGTTAGTATTTTGTAATCTAGGTTCAAAAGTGATATTGGCCGATAGGAGCCGCACTCCATTGGATTTTTATCTGGCTTTAAGAGAACCACAATAGAGGTGTCATATAGGGAATCCGGTAGATATCCTTTCTCCAGGGAGGCAACATACATTCTACGTAATTGAGGCCCTAGAATATCCACATATTTAGAGTAAACCTCCAGGGGGATGCCGTCCGGGCCCGGAGACTTACCCAAATTTAGACCCTTTATTGCCGCCACTACCTCCTCCAGCATGATCTCTTCATCCAAGGATCTCCCTATCCAAGGAAGATAATTGAGGATGAGCCACCTTACCCAGGTACGCCCGAAGTGCAGACAGGGTATACTGGGTTCTTGAGGAGTATAGGTCACTGTAGAACTCCCTAAATCTATTCAAAATTCCTCCAGGGTCCTCCACTACAGATCCGTTCTCATTCTGTATGCGAATGATCGGAGGGCCATAGTGTTACGTCTGATAACCTGTGCTAGGATCTTCCCTGTCTTGCTACCCTGTTCAAAGGCTTGTTGTTTGAGAAAGAAGAGCTTGCGATCGCTCTTTTCCTGTAAGCATAACATGTATTGCCTACCCTTCTGCATCCAGTCTAGTCTATTCTCTTTGGTGGGATCGGATACATACGCAATCTCAGCTGCCTTACATAACGCACATAACTCCTCTTCCCTGAGCCTCGCGGTTTTTTTAAGATATGATATGGATGACTTGGCACATCCTCTCACATAAGCTTTCAGGGTATCCCACATTATAAGAGGGTCACTGTCTCCCTCCGCATTTAAGTCCAGAAATTGTCACGGCTGAGGATGGGGGAAAATCCTCAGCCGTGCGATGCCAGATGATGTTATGACTGCTCGGCCAGGACAACAGGATAGGGAGCAGGTCACCTCCTACAGCGTCCCTAACCTGACCCTAACTCCTATCTGCATGGGCCGACCTTAAAGGTAGGAGGACCCATGCGCAGGAACCTCGGATCCCTAACTCACCCTCCGTCCGGTCCCTGGGCTAGGAGTCAGGGTAAGACGACCTACTCCTCCTAGGCACGGAGGAGCGGGAGTCTCAATGGCCAAGCTGCTGGGAAAAAGGGGGACACATACAGCCTTACGGGTATGGCAGGCGAACTAGTAGTTCCACCAACCTGCCACAGCCTTGCTGACTGGATCCCTGTGCAAACAGGAATCCAGAACCGTAAGCTGCACCAAATCACATAGGAAGGTCCCAACAGAACATCACATACAACATCACAGACAACAAGAAATAAATATAAAGTGACATAATCTTTATGACCACAGGGGTGGCTCTCACTGGCAGGTAGAATAGACAGGAGGCTGCTCCAGCCAAGCATGACTAAAGCAACCCTCAGACCTGAACTAACAGTGAGGCTATATAGGCCAAGAAGCCACACCCCACAGTCGGACACACCCAGTGACACACACACACTGAGAAGGGAGTTAACCCTTCCAGCACCAGAGAAGGGAAACACACATTAAAGGAAAAGTGTCCAACTAACTAACACACACTGTGGCTGTTGCCGCAGGCAACGACATGGGTGGCACTCATGTCCTGGGAGTCAGCCCGAAGGCCGGGACACTGCCACCACATGTATACATACAACCAAACGTTGCCACGGGCAGCCACAGTGAAAGGAAGATGTCCGTGCGCAGCAAACATAAAACACAGTGCACACCAGACATACAAAAGTGCATAACACACACGCACACAACTCCAAGGGAACCGCACACATCACTGTTGTCCGCGGCAACCGCACTTGAGGCAAACAACAACATGCCTCAAGCTGCGGTTGAAACAACAACCCAAACCGCGGGCAACTGTATGCGGCTCCCATGGAGTCACGGCCATAACCGTGGCCGTGACAGAAATACTTTTAGCTGGTCAGGTATACGGTCATTTATATTCATTAGGGACAGCCAGAATGGGTGAATGCGAAGATTGTTGCCACGTGACTCGCCCTCAGAAGAGGTCAGAGTTCCCACGATAGGTGCATGATCAGACGGTCCCTGAGGCATATACTTCAGGTCCGCTATTGCAAGATAAGCCTGTGCATCACACAACAGATAGTCAATTCTGGATAGCGCCCCCTTGGAGGGTGTGAAACATGAGAATTCCCTGCTGGATGGATTCCTTTCCCTCCACACGTCTAGCCACCCCAGTCCCGAGATGAATCGACCAAGCCGCGTGACGCCCGCACGCGGATTGGCCTGAAATCTATCTATTGCCTAATTCCCCACCATATTAAGGTCACCCATGCACAGTACCCTGGAGTATGGGAATTGAGCCGCAAAGCTAGCTGTGGCCTGCAGAACAGAGAGATTGGCAGGAGGAGGTATGTACACATTAATTATAACATAGGGCGCGCCATTTAAATGTGCAAATCTAAAGATGTACTGGCCTTCAGGGTCCGCCACCTCTTGATGTACCTCCCACCGTACCGAGCGGTGAACCAGCACAGACACACCCCTAGAATGTGACGTGCCATATGCGCTTTTTAACCATTGCACCCAGGGCTTACGCAATCTTCCCTCTGTGTCGGCTGTGACGTGGGTTTCCTGGAGACACAATATGTGCTGGTTGTATACCCTAATTTGTGCAAATACTGCCATACGTTTCCTGGGACCACCTAGACCACGCACGTTCCAGGACATATACTTTATAGATGCCATGGGATTTGGCCTAACATTAATGAGTATATTGGTCCAGGAAACCCATATACATCTGCCCTAATACCCCCGCAGCAATGTAGAACACAATAATAGATGATGCACCAGTTGCTATACAAACAGTAAAACTGATAACTTAACAGGGAATCCCGTAGTACCGGGTGAAAAACACATGTGAAGCACATAACATTAGTGACCATTTTAACGGAGGACCTGCACAGTGTAGAGATAATGCAAACAAGTGCAGGTGAGAGCGCTGGCTCCCAATATCAAGTGTAGGCTTGGCTAATGGCTCATTAAACCTGAAACATAACCTGAGACATATTACGGACATACTCACGGGCCCCTCACACCCGCGAGCCATCAGGAGAGAAGTCCGCATGGAGTCCAATAGAACCGTAAATACTCAAAATAAAAGGGCCATGGGGAAAGTAAGAGTCTGTCCCAGGGTTAGAACAAGTAAGATTTCTATCATAGGATTGTCCCCTCTTCTCTAGGGCGCATTCCGGGGTCTCACCATGAGCCAGTCCTCGGCCTCCCTGGGATTGTTAAAGAAGTGCGACTTCCTGCCATCCAGAACTCTCAGACGGGCCGGGTAGGCCATAGAATATTGTAAATCCATATCTCGCAGGCGTTTCTTTATAGACGTAAACGTAGCCCTCTTCTGTAGTTCTGCCGAAAAATCCGGATACAGGGATATGTTAGCAGATCCGAGGGTGATGGTCTGTTTGATTCTGGCCTTAGATAGGATGAGGTCATGGTCCCACCAGTTGAGCATGCGGGCGAGGAGTGGTCTTGGTGGGGTCCCTGGTGGGGGCATCCGAGCTGGGACTCGGTGGGCTCTCTCCACCGCAAAGGCCGCCGAGAAGGACGCATCTGGGAACGTGGATTTAAACCATCCCTCCAAGAATGTAGCAGGATCGGATCCCTCGGTCCTCTCAGGCATTCCCAACATGCGGACGTTATTCCTCCTCGAGCGGTTTTCTAGGTCGTCACACTTCTGACGCCATAGTTCAACCGCTCCCTCCACAGCAGTCAACCTAGCAGCCAGGGGTCTGGTCGAATCCTCCAGCTCTGACACCCTCTCCTCTGTGAGTCGGACCCTCTCTCTTAGCTGTTGGACATCATGACGCAGGAGGCCCAGGCCCACTCTGACCTCCTCAATCTTTCCTGTGAGTGACGACTGGCATCCCATAATGGCTGCCACCAGCTGGCTGTGGGAGACCTGCAGAGTGAGTTCAGGCTCTCCCTCCGCCTCTGTCGCTGAGGCCTGTCCGACTTGTCCCCTGGTAAGCGGTGCACGAGGAGAGGAGGTAACGGCGGCGCCATGTTGTGAGTCCTGGCGGGCGAACTCCTTCAGGCGATCCGCCGCTTGTTGCGCCTTGCTGGGACCCATAATCGCAATGCACGACTTCTATGGGTTCTGTAGCTCAGGTTTAGGTATAGAAATCTTTGATGCCAGCTCAGGATTAAGCAGGATGGAACTTATGGAGCTGGAGCAGCTCTCAGACACGTCCGGCCATGTCGGCAGTTAGCCACGCCCCCCGTCCATCCGTTATTATCCCGGGGACTCGCCTACATATCTTCCCCCTTTGTTCACCCCTGAGGGCTTGAACATACTATTCAAGCCTGAGGGGGTGAACACATGCATAGCAGTGTACCCGGGACAGGCCATCTGCGTTCCCCTGTAAGTGGCCGACCCTGTGCTCAGTAGTGAACTTAAAGTTCTGGAGGGACAAGAACCACCTGGTAACCCGAGCACTCCCCTCCTTAGCCTGACTCATCCACTGGAGAGGGGAGTCACCAGATGGAACCTTCTCCCTAAAAGGTAATATCTGAGAGACTCGAGTGCCCACTTGATGGCGAGGCACTCTCTCTCCACGATGCTATTTTGGGTTACTGCTGGGGTAAGCTTGCTGCTTAGAAAAACCACGGGGTGCTCTTCCCCGTTGAGCTACTGGGAAAGCACAGCCCCTAGTCCTACTCCCGAAGGCATCTGTTTGAACTACAAACTCCCGCTTGAAGTCGGGTGTCATCAGAACCGGACACTCACATGGGGCCGACTTCAAACGGGAGAACGCCTACTCCTCCCCCCAGCGAACCATCACTGACTTTCTGCCCTTCAAGAGTCCAGTTAACGGGGCTGCCAAGGTGGCAAAATGGGGAATGAACCTCATGTAATACCCAATCAGGCCCAAAAACGACCGTACTTGCTTGGACTTACGAGGCCTGGGCCAATTCCGGATTGCTTCAACTTTATTCATTTTGGGGCCTAATGACTCTGCGTCCAATCACATACCCCAAATAGTGAGCTTACTCTAGTCCCACTGAGCATTTTTTTGGGTTGGCGGTCAACCCCGCCTTCCTGAGAGAATCTATCACTTCCTGAAGTTTTGACAAATTACTCTCCCAGTCCGGGCTGAACACGACTATATCATCCAGATACGCGGAGGTATACTGAGGAGGACGACATCCATCAGACGCTGGAACATAGCCGGAGCGTCATGCAACCCAAAAGGCAACACCTTATACTGAAAAAGCCCCTCCGGGGTGACAAAGGCCATCTTTTCCTTTGCCGCCTCCGTCAGAGGTACCTGCTAGTAGCCTTTCGTGAGATCTAGGATTGAAAAATACCTGGCTTTTCCCAACCGCTCTGTCAACTCGTCCACCCGAGGTATAGGATAGGCGTCAAATTTTGATACCTCATTTAATTTCCTAAAATCATTACAGAACTGTAATGAACCATCCGGTTTGGGAATAAGGACAATCGGGCTAGCCCACTCGCTCTTTGACACTTCTATGACCCCTAGACATAGCATCGATCTTACCTCCTGCGAAATGGCCTGTCGCCGAGCCTCCGGTACTCGGTATGGTCTTAGGCGGACTTTCACCTGGGGCTCGTGACGATGTCATGTTCAATCAAGGTGGTACGTCCAGGAAGGTCAGAGAATACGTCCCTATTCCGACTAACGAATTCTCTCACCTCTTGTGCCTGTTTGGTTGACAGTCCGTCCCCTATAGTCACCCCAGCGGCGTTCTCCGGAACCCGTATTGACCCCGGGTCACTCCCTGCCATCCAGACAGAGGGCGGGCTGTCTTCAAACAAATTCTCTCTGTCTCTCCAAGGTTTTAGTAGATTCACATGATATACCTGTTCGGGCTTCCGCCGTCCTGGCTGGTATATCCTGTAATCAACTGGGCCCACTTTCTCCTTAACTTCATAGGGTCCTTGGGCCAAGAATTTGCTCTCGACTGTGGGCACGAGTACAAGAACTCGGTCACCCGGGTGAAATGTCCTTACCCGGGCGGATCGGTTATATACCCGACTCTGGGCCAGTTGTGCCGCTTCCATGTGACGATCGGCAACGAGGCCTCTATTCGGTCCTGCATTTTGTGCTCTATCACACTTTTATGAGGCTTAGGCTGTTGCTCCCGTGCTTTCTTGGCGATATCCAGTAGCCCACGGCGATGTCGCCAATATAACAACTCGAAGGGCGAGAACCCCGTGGACGCTTGGGGCACTTCCCATACCGCAAATAAGACATAGGGCAACAGTAATTCCCAATCTCTCCCGTCCTTAGCCACAACTCTTTTTAGCATGGACTTCAGGGTCTTATTAAACCGTTCTACTAACCCATTGGTTTAGGGATAGTAGACGGACGCGTGCAGGTTTTTAATATTTAATAGCTTACACAATTCCTTTTTTGGACATAAAGGGTGTACCCTGGTCCATCAGAATCTCCTTTGGTATCCTCACCCGGGCGAACATACTCATGAGCTCTTTAGCTACTAACTTGGCCGACGTATGGCGCAATGGGACCGCATCCGGATACCGCGTGGCATAGTCTAACACTACCAGGATGTGTTGATGACCTTGGGCTGATTTAATAATGGGGCCTACCAGATCCATGGCGATCCTTTGGAAGGGCACAGGTAGCAGTGTACTGCGAGGTTGGGGGCTAGTCACCTGACACACTGGACAGAACTGACAGAACCTCCAGACTTCCTCATATATCCAAGGCCAATAGAACGGTTGTAGAATTCGCTCCAGCATTTTCTTAACCCCCAGATGCCCTCCCAACACATGCGTATGCGCTAAATCCAAGACCATTTGCCGGTAAGGCTGGGGCACCACCAGTTCCACCACCTCCTGCCTCACCCTGTCTACCCTGTATAACAGGTACTGGTTATAGGCCAGGTGAGGATATACAGTATCGGCACCGTGAAGCTGGGCAACGCCATTGATCACCGACACACCTTCTCTAGCCTGCAATAATGTTGAATCCTGGAGCTGTGCGGTCCCGAAGGTTTCTCGGGGTACCTCCAGATCCAGGATGGACGAACTTTCTACTGTCTCACCACCAATACTTCTAGGGGAAACCGGTCAGGGTTACACTCCACCTCCCCTACGGAGACCCCTACAGCTGGGGCCCCTGCCTCGGGGTACTCGGGCTCGGGACCCGGACATTTTTCTTCCGCACAGGTAGGCAACCCGTTCCTCCACAAAGTCCAGAACAGGGGAAAGTCCCTCCCCAATATTGCGGCATAAGGGAGCCATCTACCCACTCCGACGACATGTGGTACCTCCTTCCCACACACCGCCAGGGTAACCTTAGTAGTGGGATACTCCCGGCAATCCCCATGTATACAGACAATGGTAAGGGTTCACCTTTCTGGGACTTTTTCGGTTACCAGTGACTCATGGACCAGAGTTACCAGGCTCCCAGAGTCCAGCAGGGCCTGCACGGAGGGTCCATTAACAATGACATCACACACCGGAGGGGAGTCCGCAGCCAGCAGGGGGTCAGCTATATACATCGGTTGGTCATAAAAAGAGGACCGGCGAGCGAACCCGCAACCCATGGGTTCGGATGCCCTAGGGCAGTTGGCTGCCACATGTCCCCAGTCCTGACAATGCCAACATCTGATACCCGCAGCCTCCCTCCTCCCCAGGGTATTCCTCCCACGGACTGGAGATCCACTCCCCCCCCTTATGAGGTGGGATCTCTTTTTCAGGATCCCGGTCGGCAACGGGGGCTGACGTGACTTCGGTAGTACCGCTGAGTCCCGCACCAAATCCTGAGTTGCCATATACCTCTCCACCAGGCTAACCATTTGTTCCAGGTTGCCTAGATCACCTTGTCCCACCCAGCGTATGGCTCTCGGGAGCGTACGCACGAACCTGTCGACCACGACCCTTTAAAACCATCTGAGAAGGGCTCAACATTTCAGGCTGAAGCCATTTTTTTTAACTAGGTGAAGTGAGGCATAGGCTTGTGACCGGGCGGGTCGGGACTCGACAAACACCCACTGATACACCCTGTGCGCTCGCACATAGGTGTTTACCCCCAACCTGGCCAACACCTCACCTTTTAGCCTCTCATAGTCCTTGGCCTCATCGCGGCTGAGGTCAAAATAGGCCTTTTGTGTGTCCCCCACCAGAAAAGGCGCCACCACCTCAGCCCACTGCTCCAATGGCAGCCTCGCTTGCTCCGCGGTTCTTTCGAACAACTCCAGGAATGCCTCTATTTCATCTTCCGGACCCATTTTCCACAGGGCGGATCGGACTTTGTCCCTAACGGTAGACACAGTCAGGGTTGTCGCGGTTGAAACTCCTTGCAGGGATGTTCACACCGACTCTTGCATGGCTACCAGCTGCTGCATTAGGAGATTGTTCATCTGCTGCTGTGCACACATAGCCTCCTCATGTATTTTTTTGCTGTAGCTCATTACTTTCCCTCTAAGCCTGCAAAGCCTGTTGCTGCTGTACATTACTCTGAATCAGGTGCTTAATGGCCTCCTCCACCTTGTCAGGAACCATAAAACTTGCAGTCCTGATATATGACATGCAGTCCAACACAGCTTTTGCCTCAGGCCTGTCTCGCTGCAGGAAGGCACGCATCCTCCACCAATTGTGGGGATGTGATTGTGGTAGGCAACGGTAGCGGCGGCAGTATTGAGGCAATCACAGACAGTCTTTGTGATGCACAGTGACTTTATTCACACCAAAGGCATAACAGGCAATGTGTTGGCCACACAGGTGCATATCAACATATTGCATGGAACAAAAGTCCTTCCATAGAAAATAAACAGCAGATTTGAGTCACCTTGTTTCTGGACAGACCACAGCGGTCCTGCAGGCTTCTAGGCTACCTGCCTTTGCCTCCCTCAGGCCAGAGCCCCTTCGGCTAGTAGCACCACAGGTCCCAGGGCTATCCTTCAATGTGTGCTGCGCCCAGACTCTCCTTCACCAGCACTGACTCTGTGGAAATCTCCAGCACAGCAAGACAAACCCCACCCCCCATCTTCAGCAGGCTGGGTTCTTTAAAGGCCCAGCTCCACCAAAAACCTGGGCTGTCCTTTGGGATCAGGCACCCACCCTGCTCTTTACCTGTTCCCAGTAAGAACCAGCCCGGACACGCTGCGCCAGCAGCATTCGCCGCTGTAACCGTAATGATCCGGTTCTTATTCCACCGAGGCCAGGACCTCTGGTGGCACGTATCGTCCATCCATTATTATCCCAGGGACTCTCTGTTGAGGAAGGGTGGCGCGTATTGTGTGGGTGTGTGTGTATGTATATGTATTGGCGGTGCAGAGGACGATGTGCGCAGATGTGCCCAGCACCTGCGCCCATCCGCCTCCGATATTCCCCAGGGGCTCATCCATGCCCCTGTGGGAATTCATATAGTGTGGCCCGCGAATGCATATACATATACACATGTGTATATATACCTATGTGCCCATTTAATATATATGTGGGCCCCTTTAATATATATGTGGGCCCCTTTATATATGTGGGCCCCTTTAATATATATGTGGGCCCCTTTAATATATATGTGGGCCCCTTTAATAAAAAAAAAATAAAAATATATATATATATATATATATATATATATAGTGTGCAATCATATATATACAGACGTGGACAAAATTGTTGGTACCCTTTGGTCAATGAAAGAAAAAGTCACAATGGTCACAGAAATAACTTTAATCTGACAAAAGTAATAATAAATTAAAATTCTATAAATGTTAACCAATGAAAGTCAGACATTGTTTTTCAACCATGCTTCAACAGAATTATGTAAAAAAATAAACTCATGAAACAGGCATGGACAAAAATGATGGTACCCCTAACTTAATATTTTGTTGCGCAACCTTTTGAGGCAATCACTGCAATCAAACGCTTCCTGTAACTGTCAATGAGACATCTGCACCTCTCAGCAGGTATTTTGGCCCACTCCTCATGAGCAAACTGCTCCAGTTGTGTCCGGTTTGAAGGGTGCCTTTTCCAGACTGCATGTTTCAGCTCCTTCCAAAGATGCTCAATAGGATTGAGGTCAGGGCTCATAGAAGGCCACTTTAGAATAGTCCAATTTTTTCCTCTTAGCCATTCTTGGGTGTTTTTAGCGGTGTGTTTTGGGTCATTGTCCTGTTGCAAGACCCATGACCTGCGACTGAGACCAAGCTTTCTGACACTGGCTAGTACATTTCTCTCTAGAATTCCTTGATAGTCTTGAGATTTCATTGTACCCTGCACAGATTCAAGACACCCTGTGCCAGACGCAGCAAAGCAGCCCCAGAACATAACAGAGCCTCCTCCATGTTTCACAGTAGGGACAGTGTTCTTTTCTTGATATGCTTCATTTTTTCGTCTGTGAACATACAGCTGATGTGCCTTGGCAAAAACTTCGATTTTTGTCTCATCTGTCCACAGGACATTCTCCCAGAAGCTTTGTGGCTTGTCAACATGTAGTTTGGCATATTCCAGTCTTGCTTTTTTATGATTCGTTTTCAACAATGGTGTCCTCCTTGGTCGTCTCCCATGTAGTCCACTTTGGCTCAAACAACGACGGATGGTGCGATCTGACACTGATGTTCCTTGAGCATGAAGTTCACCTTGAATCTCTTTAGAAGTCTTTCTAGGCTCTTTTGTTACCATTCGGATTATCCGTCTCTTAGATTTGTCATCAATTTTCCTCCTGCGGCCACGTCCAGGGAGGTTGGCTACAGTCCCATGGATCTTAAACTTATGAATAATATGTGCAACTGTACTCACAGGAACATCTAGTTGCTTGGAGATGGTCTTATAGCGTTTACCTTTAACATGCTTGTCTATAATTTTCTTTCTGATCTCTTGAGACAGCTCTTTCCTTTGCTTCCTCTGGTCCATGTCGAGTGTGGTACACACCATATCACCAAACAACACAGTGATTACCTGGAGCCATATATATAGGCCCAATGGCTGATTACAAGGTTGTAGACACCTGTGATGCTAATTAGTGGACACACCTTGAATTAACATGTCCCTTTGGTCACATTATGTTCTGTGTTTTCTAGGGGTACCATCATTTTTGTCCATGCCTGTTTCATGAGTTTATTTTTTTACATAATTCTGTTGAAGCATGGTTGAAAAACAATGTCTGACTTTCATTGGTTAACATTTATAGAATTTTAATTTATTATTACTTTTGTCAGATTAAAGTTATTTCTGTGACCATTGTGACTTTTTCTTTCATTGACCAAAGGGTACCAACAATTTTGTCCACGTCTGTATATATATATATATATATATATATATATATATAGATAGATAGATAATGTGCCCCTTCATGCCCCCTGAAGTAATTGCCACACACAGCCCCATATAACATTAAACCCCCCTACATGGACCCAGATGCATCAATGTGAATGTGGCCCAAGCATTCACATTGATGCATTCTGAGTAAAGGCGCCAGGATGACCGGATAAGGTCCGGTCATTCTGGTGACCTCAAAAGGATTCAAATTCTAATGAATTTGAATCCTTTTGTTCCAATTATCTCCAGCCCGGCTGGAGATAATTGGAGCATAATAGAGAAAGAGGAGACACCTCCGCTCCCTCTATTATGCGCATTCCGGCATCGCAATTACCATTGCGATGTCCGGAATGCTGAGAGCTGCAGACGGGAGATTAAAGGATCTCCCGCCTGTCAGCCAGTACACGCGGCCCTGCGGCGCGCGTGCAGGGATGCGCAGGCAGGCGCGGTGACGTCATCTCACCGCGCCGGCCCACGTGTTCCTCACAGTGGTGCGCGCTCGCGCGGCACGGAGTGTGGGCGGCTGGACATATAAGTCCGGCTGGCCCGACACTAGAGAGAAGAGAGCCGGCCGCCCACCCTACCTGGAGGATCATCCCCTGGACTGACGAGCCCCCCTGGACGACGAGCAGGACCCTAAGTATCTCCATTAACCCCCACTATCCCACCAACGCTATTAATACCCCCGCTATCCCACCAACGCTATTAATACCCCCACTATCCCACCAACGCTATTAACCCCCCCCCACTATCCCACCAACGCTATTAACCCCCCCACTATCCCACCAACGCTATTAACCCCCCCACTATCCCACCAACGCTATTAACCCCCCCACTATCCCACCAACGCTATTATCCCCTCCACCATCCCACCAACGCTAAGCCCCCCCACTAAACCCCCATTATAATAATCCCCTTCCATACCCCCCATTAACCCTTGCCATCCTGGTTATATTAACCCCTGCCATACCCTCATTCCCTTGGTTC
Organism: Bufo gargarizans; assembly: GCF_014858855.1. Taxonomy (NCBI): domain Eukaryota; kingdom Metazoa; phylum Chordata; class Amphibia; order Anura; family Bufonidae; genus Bufo; species Bufo gargarizans. The sequence goes on from NC_058089.1 coordinate 72,660,051, forward strand.
CCCTGGTCTGATTCCCCTGATTTACCCCTGCCATACCCCCATTCCCTTGGCACCCCTGCATTGGTTTGTGGTCTGCTTTACCACAGCACGACCACCGTTAACCCTCGTCGTGCCCCCTAGGGATAGAATATTAGTCAGGTGGGTGGGTTGTTATACCTGTATGTGTGTATTGTATAGTTAGTTTGTGGGTGGAATTTGGGAACGTATAGTGTAGTTGAGTTATTGTGTATATATATAGTGTTGTGTTGTCAGTATTGCGTGCGTAGTGGATTGTAATAAATACTGTGTTACTTGTACCCTTTGTGTAGTGTGTACTTGTTAGCGGTAGTAAGTAAGGCGCATGCAGCTAGTATAGTGATTAGTGTAAAGTATAGCGAAGATATTGTGTATTTATTATATAAAGGCATAAATAGGCGGAGTCTTCACTAGACGGCTCCTCCTATTTAGGAATATTAATTATCGATATTCGCAGAATATTGGTGATTAATATTCCCCCATTACACTCTCCTACAGTATATATAGAGAGAGTGAGAGAGCGAGAGAATCGAAAAAGGGGCAAGCTTGAAGAAGGCTTTAGCACTGAGCCGAAACGTTGCATTGCCTTATGTGTGAATACAATAATTTTTTCATTTTCTTTTCTAGAGTGCTGCCCGTTTTTCGATTCTCTATATACAGGGTTTGCTTATACCCAGTTGGGCTGCTGCACCCACCTGCCTTTTACCTTGACGGTGCTGCCACCCTCCTTTTTTCTTTTCTTTATATATATATACGAAAAATGGCGGCACTGACTGCAGGCAGAGAAGATGGGTGCACGTTCCAGGGGAATCAACCTCTTACCCCAATTAATAGATCCAGAAAAAGGACGGTCTTGAAAAAGTGAAATTATTCTTTAATCAACCTTGCGGTACAACGTTTCGGCTCCAATACTGAGCCTTTCTCAAGCACAAGTACAAATCAAGTGACTGCAGTTATATAGGTGAGTTAATTAAATTACAAGTCATGTGATCACATCACGTCCCACCCAAAGGGCGTGTTTAAAGCTAACAATTACATAAACATGGTTACATGGAATACAAGTGCAGAAAATAGAGCAAATGTCATCAATAACATATATCTGATATTGACACAACATAGAACATCAATCAAGTGCGTGCATCAGACATTTGCAAACTATGGTGAAAAAAAGGAGGGGGGCGGACCCATCGATCACATACTTGAACAAGTACACAGTCGGTGGATGCGTCCAGGAAGTGTAAAACATACCGAGGGAGGAGCTGAGAGACGAACCAGAGGACACATTGAAAAACTAGAAAGTCACAACTATGCGATCGCTGGATCCTGTGTATAACTCACTGTTGTACCGGAGCGGCCTGGCACCAGGAAGGGGATAGTATCTGCTGCGGGTCGCCGTGTGTCATCAAAGGCCGACCTCCGCTTCCACGTCACCACAGCGTCATTGCATCCGGCCTAGGTGTATCACGGCGCATGTCCCGTTCACATCCCATCTCGGGACGCCATCTTGAAAACTGGAAAGATGCCCTTAACCCGTATTTGGACACCCACATTAAGGTACATCAGGGTATAGCAGACCAGACCAGCACGGACAGCCCGGAAACCAGATTGTCCTCATGCCATACCCAGAATGGAGCCCACCGACACCACGATAAACGTTATGTATAGGGGGTTTGATCCCAATCTACAATTCACTCTCGTACATTCCAGAACGGACATTCAGTTCCTGGACACCAGGGTTGTGTACAAAGAGGGAATATTGCACACAGAATTATACACCAAACCCACGGATACTAATACCTTCCTATGCTACAATAGCTCCCATCCCAGGAGAATGGTGCAGTCACTTCCCTTCTCACAGTTCCTGAGGGTAAAACGGGTCGTCTCTGATGAACAGAAGTCCAATACAACCCTGGAGTCCATGGCAATGAGATTCCGTGAAAGGGGATACCCGAAACGATTGTTAGATCAACACATGGCCAAGGCACGCAGTATCGAGAGGGATACATTGCTGACCCAGCGGAAAACTGTGCAGAGATCAGCCAGGATTTCGTTCGTGTCTCAATGTATAGCGAACTCAGCCCATCTATCAACAAGGTTGTCAGGAAACACTGGGATCTCCTTGGATCTTGTTTCAAGGGGATACCAGAGTTTCAATGCCCACCATTATTCTCCTACCGCCGGTCAAGAAATCTTCGTGACCAATTGGTCAGGGCCGACATTGGCCCCAAGGGGTCCTGCAGACAAACCACGTTAACGCAGACGGGCCTGGGATGTTTCCCTTGCTTGGGGTGCGTTAATTGTAGGTACATCCATAAAGGGAAAACATTCACACATCCTCGTTCAGGTGAATCTTATGGTATACTGTTTCATCTCACGTGCAATTCTAGCTACGTTATTTACGTGCTTTCATGTCCCTGCAAACTACTCTATGTGGGTGAGACGACAACTGACCTGAAGACCCGCCTAAACAATCATCGCCTGAGTATTCGGAAGAAACTCCTCGATCTACCGGTTTCTAAACATTTTTCTGAGGCTGGGCACAGGGAGGGTGATCTGATAGTTTGGATCATCGACCATGTGCCCCAGCCCAGACGTGGCGGTGACAGGTCTAAGCTACTTAAACACAGGGAACTCTGCTGGATCCATAGGCTTAACAGCCTTAGACCTAATGGATTGAACATAGAATTTAACTTTGGAGAGGTGTTGTGAAGAGATCATGCCTAGGTGTGTTTGTGTACACACAGAATATGTACTCATTTAAAAACTGTTGGATCAACAGCAATTTGATTCTTCCTCTTCTTTTTTTGTTCACAGATCACCAGCACTTATCATATTGAGGGGTGGAGCTCGAGGGTGAAGTTGACACATTATCACATACAGGAGGATGATACCTCTGACAACTATGCGTTTTTTCTTTTTCTTAAAGATGTTTTGTTTTTATATGGGTATTTTTTCACTGTTGGATCCGGTATGCACCAGGGGCACCACAGTTGGGTCGTTATGGTGTTACGGTTGTTCTATCATCTGTCTGGTTTAGATTTGCTCCCTGCAACACCTGGGTACAAACTGGAGGAGAACCCTCTTGGGTATGAAAGCGACCGGACACCTGTGATGGGTAACCCCCTATACATAACGTTTATCGTGGTGTCGGTGGGCTCCATTCTGGGTATGGCATGAGGACAATCTGGTTTCCGGGCTGTCCGTGCTGGTCTGGTCTGCTATACCCTGATGTACCTTAATGTGGGTGTCCAAATACGGGTTAAGGGCATCTTTCCAGTTTTCAAGATGGCGTCCCGAGATGGGATGTGAACGGGACATGCGCCGTGATACACCTAGGCCGGATGCAATGACGCTGTGGTGACGTGGAAGCGGAGGTCGGCCTTTGATGACGCACGGCGACCCGCAGCAGATACTATCCCCTTCCTGGTGCCAGTCCGCTCCGGTACAACAGTGAGTTATACACAGGATCCAGCGATCGCATAGTTGTGACTTTCTAGTTTTTCAATGTGTCCTCTGGTTCGTCTCTCAGCTCCTCCCTCGGTATGTTTTACACTTCCTGGACGCATCCACCGACTGTGTACTTGTTCAAGTATGTGATCGATGGGTCCGCCCCCCTCCTTTTTTTTCACCATAGTTTGCAAATGTCTGATGCACGCACTTGATTGATGTTCTATGTTGTGTCAATATCAGATATATGTAATTGATGACATTTGCTCTATTTTCTGCACTTGTATTCCATGTAACCATGTTTATGTAATTGTTAGCTTTAAACACGCCCTTTGGGTGGGACGTGATGTGATCACATGACTTGTAATTTAATTAACTCGCCTATATAACTGCAGTCACTTGATTTGTACTTGTGCTTGAGAAAGGCTCAGTATTGGAGCCGAAACGTTGTACCGCAAGGTTGATTAAAGAATAATTTCACTTTTTCAAGACCGGAGTGCCGTCCTTTTTCTGGATCTATATATATATATATATATATATATATATACTGCCGATTCCACTTTATTAATTCTTCCATTCATTTTCTCCTTACCATAATACTGCCAGTTGCTTATTGTCTCAGGCCACTGACTCAATTATGGCTTATTATTTGTGGGGTCTTTAACTTTCCCGACTGCAGATTTTTGGGCTCAGACACATTAGTAAATCGGGTCCAACTAAAATCACAATTAGGCTCCATTAAGACAACCGCAGATGTGTTGCACACTGCAAACCGTGGGTCCACAAAACACAGGCACCTGTAATCTGTAATATTATTATGCTCCAGAAATGCATCCAGGCCCCTCTTGAACTCTTAGTGAACTCACCATCACCACCTCCTCAGTCAGAGAGTTCCACAGTCTCATTGCTCTTACCGTAAAGAATTCTCTCCTATGTTTGTGTACAAACCTTCTTTCCTCCAGACGCAGAGGATGTCCCCTCGTCACAGTAACAGTCCTGGGGATAAACAGATGATGGAAGAGATCTCTGTATTGTCCCCTGATATATTTATACATAGTAATTTGATCTCCCCTCAGTTGTCTTATTTTAAAGTGAATAACCCTAATTTTGATAATCTTCCTGGGTACTGTAGTCCACCCATTCCAGGTATTGCTTTAGTTGCACTCCTCTGAACCCTCTCCATGTTTGCCTTGATAACAGGAGCCCAGAACTGTACACAGTACTCCATGTGTGATCTGACTAGTGATTTGTAAAGTGGCAGGATTATGTTTTCATCATGGGCATATATGCCCCTTTTGATGCTACCCATTATCTTATTGGCCTTGGCAGCAGCTGCCTGACACTGGTTTCTACAGCTTAGTTTGCTGTCCACTAAAATTCCTAAGTCCTTTTCTATGTCAGTGTTAACCAGTGTTTTACCATTTAGTATGTACTGTAGACTTGCATTATTCCTTCCCATGTGCATAACCTCACATTTCACTTCTCTGACCAAGCCTCCAATCTATTCAGATCCATCTTTTTTTAATAGTCTTTATTTTTACATTTTTTCAAGCAAAAAAATTAAGAAAAACATCAACCAGCAGACACACAGGTCTCAAGACTAGTACCGTCAAAATGTCATAGGCAAATACAGAATTTGAAACGTTTCAGGAGTATACAGCATGACATATTGGTATTCAAAGAAACAAAAAGCCTAGTGTATCACCCCCCACTGAAATGTCTCATGTCAGAAGCTCTAGAGTTGAGACCGCATTCACTCTACAAATGCACACACCGCAGCGCTGCAGCTCCCCAGCCGGGGAGAGAACATTTGTCCAGCCAGGACACTCGTATATGTAATACCATCTATTGAGGCATACAGAGGAGAACTCTCCTTGTAACCTAAGGCTGAATTCTACTAATCATAATTTTAGGATTATTGGACACCCTATTTCCTCCCTTCCCTAAGCGACATGCTTACTTATGCTAGATCTGGTACTGGTCTCGCTTGCAGCCAGAGCCCCCAAACCTTCTAAAATTTCTCCTCCTTGCCTCTCACGATAAACGTTAGTCTATACATTAGCAGAGCCGCATCTATAATTTGAATCCACTGTTGAACCGACGGGACCGCCGGGGGTTTCCAGTTCAGTAACATGACCTTCCTGGCATAAAACATCAATAGTCTATACAAAATTCTGGCGTATTTAGTTTGAATCAGGTCATTCACCAATCCCAACAAGCTGTTCTCTGGGGAACAGACTGCCGGCAACTCCAGTTGATCATTCAGGAATTTGTTAATCCCCCGCCAAAACTGAGCTATCACTGGACAACTCCATATCATACGAATCAATGTTCCCCTTTCTGCGCCACATCTGGTACACTGTGGGCTTCCTAGTCTACGCATACGATTTATTCTGACTGGAGTCAAGTAAGCGCGATGCAGCCATTTCGCCTGGATTAATTGGTCCCTTGCACTAATTACTGAGGTTCTCCAAGTGTTCACCAATTCTTTCTCATGTCTATCCTCTAACTGCAGGATATCCTCCTTCCACCTTGTAAGAAACAGTCATGTAATGTCTCTAAGTTTCATTATCCTGGTAAACTGTGTTAAAATGTAATGTATAATGCTATTTCAGTAATACAGATAAATGTAAATGCCTGCAGTATTCGTTTGGTCAGTAGATGGCAGCATAGGACCAATTGGCATTAAAGTTTACCATAGAGAAAATGTATTAATGTGATACTGGCTCTTTAAGGCAGCAGTTAAGTGTTGAAGTGACACGCCCCTTATGATGTCAGCCTGTCTCAGTGTGAGCAGGAAGAAAGAGGAAGAGAGACTGGAACTATAACGGCTGCCATGTTGGCAAGATAGAAAACAAGTTCTGTGCTGTGTAAGACGTGTGTGGAGATATTAAAGGACTTTCCTGTGCAGCCAAGCTGTGTGAACTTCAGTCTAGAGACGGATGGAGTATAAAGGAACCGTGCATTTAGTGAAGCCAAGTTAAAAAGGACTGTGTAGCAACTGACCTGTGGAGCCGACATTGGACTGAGTGGATTGCCCCAAACAGTAAAGAGACTCACAGTGCTGTCGAGGTACCGGACAGTAACTGTAATAATCCTGGATTATATTCAACTGGTTTTCCGGCCTGCTGAGGAGGACTTCTTTGTTGCGGATCCTGCGCTGGTTAAAGGAAAAGGACGACATCGGGCCCCACCGTGCACTTCCACAAACTGTAAGAGGTCCACTTGGACCACTGGGATAAGGGGGGTGCGCACCCGCTTGAAAGTTAGGGTCAGTTAGGGATAGTTCCTGGGACTGTTATTTCTTAATGTCTGCATTGCGAATACGGACACAGCAAAGGTGAAAATTGCTGCAGTATCTGACTTGTATTGTTTTCACTGTTTTGAATATTTTGCTTGTCTTTATCTCTGTAACTTCACTGTTAACCTGCTTTTAGTAATTTATAGTAAATGCAATTTTCTTAATCTTGACTTCTGCGTACGCACTCTTTTCTGGTTGCGGAATCAAACCACCTGCCTTGCTCTCGGTTCACAACCTTGCCAAAGAGCTAGATAACGGGGACGAGGTCTGCGACATCAGTTCCGCATAGAAGGAAGACACTGATTTATGCATCTCTCTCAATCTAGCAACCTTTTCAATAGGACTATATTCTAGCTTAATGGGATCCTTGCAGAATTGTTTAGCACAGGCATGCCTAAGTTGAAAGTATCTAAACATGCTGGAATTTGGAATCTGGAATACCTCCCTGAGGTCTGTAAACGTTTTGAAGTTACCCTCTGCATATAGTTGGGTGACATATATTACTCCATGCTGCGGCAAAAACTCAAAGTCCTGGAGAGTACACAATTCCGGTAACCCTGGGTTTTGCCACAGCGGCGTCACCGGGGACCACTCCCCTCTGCCCACCTCATCCCTACTCTTCCGTGTAGTTTTCCCCCAAATAGCCAACACTGCCCGCATATTGGAAGTGAGACATTTGACTGGATATTTACCCTCCCTGTATATGAAATTCGTTAAGGCTTCATAGGACCCCACTAATGCAGCCTCCAGAACAGTCGCTGTGTTGTTGGCATCTGGTCTTAGCCACCAACTGGCATATGTCAGCTGCTCTGCTTGATAATACTTGTACATATCGGGGAGGGCCAAACGATCCCTGACATATGATGCCTTCAGCGTCTCTCTGGCCATTCTGGGCTGAGTATTGGGCCATAAGAAGGGAGTCAAAAGTTTGTCAATAGTCTTAAAATGAGAATTCTTTAGAATCTCCGGCGCGCCCTATACATATATAATAATTTCAGTAGCAAGGGTATTTGGAAAATATTTATCCGCCCCACCAGGGAGAGAGGAAGATTTACCCACGCTTTCAACTTGAGTAATATATTCCATAGTTGGGAGTAGATTGAGAGAGACGAAATGTTTGGGCTCTTTATGTATTATGACACCCAGATATTTGAACTTTTCTACTACCAGTAGTTTTGACCTCGGCGAAACTCTCGGATTCTCAGTTTTATCCACCAAATACAACACTGATTTGGTCCGAATAACTCAAGTCCTGAGAACCTCCCTTACTCATCTATCACTTCTAGGAGCATATCCAATGACCTCTCTGTGTTTCCCAAATATACCAGCATGTCGTCGGCGTATAGTGATAATTTTTCTGTGATTCCCGCAATGTCCCAGCCCTCTATCCCCGAGCAATTATTGATCAGGATAGATATTGGTTCCATCACCAGAGCGAAGAGCAGTGGTGACAGCGGGCAACCCTGCCATGTCCCTCTGCGCAGACGAAAGGGACTGGATAGAGTTCCATTCACTCGCACCCTCGCCCTAGGGTTCGCATATAACAGATGCAGCCATTTCAGGAAATTCCCCGGGAATCCAAACTTTGCCAGCACTTCGCAGAGAAAGTGCCACTCCACAGAATCAAATGCTTTTTCATTATCTAAGGACGCTATCGCCCTATTCCCCACATTGTCATGTTTCGCCTGTAAGTTGCTATAGAGTCTCCTGAGATTTATATCAGTCGACTTCCCTGGCATAAAGCCGGATTGCTCTGGGCCCACTAAGGATAAAATAACCCCTGACAGACGTGTTGCCAGGACTTTTGCAGTATCTTGGCGTCTAGATTTATAAGGGAATACATTGCTCAGGTGGTTTCCTCGGCCTATGTATTACTACAATAGTGGCATCGGAGAATGAGGGGGGGTAGCTTTGAGACTTCTAGCGAATAAGTAAACAGTTTACTCAACCTCTCATTAAGCTTCTCGACATGAAATTTGCACCATTCTGCTGGAAACCCCTCTGGACCCGGGGTTTTATGCGGTGCCATGGAAATTGTGGCAGCCTGAATTTCCAGGGGCGTGACGTGATGGGTGAATCTAGCATATCCTTATCTGCCCTAGATAATTGTGGAAACCTTAACTTTCCCAAATAACCCTGAATCTCTTCCGGAGTATGCGCAAGAGTGGAAGAATATAAGTTGGTGTAATATCTAGCAAATTGCGCGCAAATCTCCTCTGGACTGGGGACCCCCCCCCCTCCTTGCCACCACAGTCCGTGGGTTCTCATCCCTGGCCAGGTATGCTAGTGCCTTTCCATTCTTGTCTCCCTAAGCGAATACTATTTGTTTTTGCGCCAGAAGCCTCTTCTGCGTATACTCCGTAAGATGTAGCTTGTATTCTCTCTGAATAGCCAGCCATTCCTCTCTGCATTCCCTGGACGGATCACTAATGAAAGCCTCCTCTGCCTCTGCCAGTCTGCGCTCTATCCTAGCTCTGGTGATTTGCAACTGCACCCTGTGCATAGCTATAGCTGCTATGTAAACTCCCCTCAGAACTGCCTTGCAAGCTTCCCATTCTGTTATCGGATAAGAAGAACTCTCATTGGACTTAGAGGAATATTATAATTCTATACTACAGGACGACTCTCATCCACACCGGGTTCAATCTCCAAACCCTTTCTGGCTTTCCTGCGTGTTGAGACAGCACAATCTGCAGGGGGGGCATGGTCTGAGATACCTCGTGGCATATCCACTGCCTCCCGTATCCGGGGTAGAACATCCTGACTCCCAAAAGCTAAATCAATGCGCGACATACTGCGCCCTGAAGCAGCGTTCTTCCATCTCCATACCCCTGTCAAATTATGTACCCGTGCCCAATGAGCCAAAGCTCCACTATGTTGTAGTGGAGGTCTTAATCTATCAATGTAGACATCCAAGACCGCATTAAAATCCCCTAATACTGCAAATGGGGCTGCAGGCAGAAGTGCTATCTTCACCATGAGCTCATCTAGTAAGGATCTGCCCACACACCCGAACCTGTCTGGGCCTCAGATCCCGAACTTTAAATTATCTAAATTAAGGGCGCACTCCTAGCCCCTTACAGGACCACCTAGCTACGGCCAGAATAAGTGCCCAGGGAAATCCTTCCCAGAGTGTCCCTCAGTCCCTAACTAACCACTTAACATTTAAAAGGATTAATAGAGAGAAACCTCCCCCTCTATTAAAAGAGCCCTCCCTCTAGGAACATGTTGTCTCCCTCATTTAAATGTACTCCCTGTTACCACCATACAGAAACACTGCTTTACCTCCTGTGTCCTTACACCCTTATCTATCTCCTCCCCCACTTTGTAGGCAGTTTACACAAGGAAGCTGAATAAGAACAAAAAAAGTAAATAAACCCAACAGTTGTAACTAAAAGTTCTGTTGCAGTAGTTCACCGCTGCTCCCTCAGTGGTTGACGAGTATCCAGCCAGTCCGAGGTCTCTTCTGGGCACTGGAAAAACGTTGTTTCTCCATCAACTTGGATCCGCAGCCTCGTAGGGTACAACATAGCATATTTTATACCCAGTTCTCTGAGCCGTGCTCTGACTTGGTTGAATTGTTTCCTCTTTTTCTGTACCTCAGTGATGAAGTCAGGATAAAAGGAGATCCTTGTGTTTTCATAAGAGACTATTCCCTTTTTCCTTGCTGCAGCCAGGATCTCATCCCGATCCCTGTAATTTAATACTTTCATAATAAAAGGTCTCGGTGGTGCCCCTAAGGTGAGGGGTTGTGTTGGAATTCTGTGGGCCCTTTCTATTACAAAGCACTGAGAGAGATGCAGTGGAGCCAGTGATGTTCTAATCAGATTTTCAGCGAAGACTTCAGGCTCAGCCCAATATTAGGATATTATTTCGCCTGTTTCTATTTTCAGCCTCTTCTGCTCTCGCCTGTAAAGCTTTGACTTGCTGCAGAAGTGTTGCAGTCAGGTGGTCATGACCTCTGACAGTGTCTTCCACTTCCCCCACTCTGCGCTCCACTTTCGTTGCGCGCAATTTTCGCCGTTAATGCAGCTGGACAGGACGCTATAGCCGACATGATTTTATCAGTTTGCTCCTGGTCAGACACATCACTGCCCACAACCTCCTCCCCCTCAGTTTGACTCCTGGTGTCCATGAATATTTTGTTTGGGGTTTGAGGTGGCACCGGCTGATTTTTCCGCCCCATATACTGGCTGCTTAATGGCTTGTAGGACCAAGTTCGTCTCTTTCTGTACAGGAGGGTGTCTTCTGAAACATCTGAGGTTGAGTACACAGTTGCCAAGTATATTTAGGCTGAACACGCGGCCATTGAGTCTCTTCAGGCTGGGTACACAGTTGCTAGAGATGTGACGACTAAGCACTCAATTGCTGGGTATATGAAGGCTGAATATACAGCTGCTAAGTATGTTTAGGCAGAGTACGGAGTTGCTGGTTATATGAAGGCTGAATATACAGCTGCTAAGTATGTTTAGGCAGAGTACGGAGTTGCTGGGTGCATGGAGGCTGCGTATACTGTTGCCAAGTATATTTAGGCAGAGTACCCAGTTGTTGGGTGTATGGAGGCTGCGTATACAGTTGCTAA